>NW_024041039.1:7059176-7624176 GCF_014851395.1 Micropterus salmoides
AGGAAAACCATATCAAATGTTCATTCACATTAATGATGTTACATGCAATGACTCCATGCATAATTTACATAATACAAAGAAGTCTTAAGAAGACCATGATAGTAATTGAAATTATCCCAACAATTGACTTAAACACAGAGGAGTTTATAGTTGGAACTCTTTAACAACCAGTTCAACTCCCAGATTTTTAATGAACAAAATATGTTGGTTAGTAGACTAAACTGCGTAACGTGTGATCATGCGCAGTGGGCAAATTGTCTGCAGGCACACCACAGCAGAACAACATGTAGTGTTTTTACAAGGGTAGGTAACGGAGATCTTCAAAATATGACCTTTTCCCCATTCTAAACTGGCAAAATCATGCATTGAGTGAACTCTCCCTGCAATCACTATAAAGTAGTGGGTGGTGGTCACGAAGGTGACTCAGAAGATTCAAAGTGCTGCCCCCTTTTACAGCAATTTTCTACGATCAATTTTCCTTCAGCACTCTTTTAAAAACAAAATACTACCACATTTCAGACTTCTGAGCACTGTGCCTTCAGCCATGTTTTCATCGACCCAAAACAAACCCGCATTGTTGCTGCGCCTTCGTCTCCTGTGTCTGGGACACAGTTGTTAACATCGGTTGATGCTACAGTATTTACCGTAAGCTTTTCAAAGCGCGGCAATCAAAAATGTTTTTAATAATAATTACATTTTTAAATGGTAATACTAAACATCTGGAATTTTACCATGGTTTTATAATTAAACCAATGACTGTTAAAGGTTCAGCATGTAATATTTAGGAGACAGAAATACAATATAATTTCCATAACTCTGTTTTCAGTGGTATAAGACCTTTATATGATGAACCGTCATGTTTTTATTAACTTAGAATGAACCTTCTCTATCTACATACACTGCGTTTCCTCTTACATGGACGGCGCCATGTTGCGGGGCCATGTTTTGTGCAGTAGCCCAAATGGTCAAAAGGCTCTACAGAGCGTGTTTCATAACTATGTTTAATGAATACGTACAAAGAAGAAGAACAAAAAAAAGTAACGGTAGTAGTATTAATAGACTGGTTTATTAGAAGTAAGAAAAGAAAGGAATGTGGGCAAATGGAGGCCCACATTTATTATTTAGAGCCGACAAAGTATATCGGCCACCATAGCTTCTCCTGCTCGTTGCGACTGATGATGCATTCATGTGGTGTCGGAATAATCAGAAGTATACAGAACTGATTCATGCAAAATCACGTATTGCATATGCATATTTTGCAAACATGTAATTTGTAATATGGTTATAACTGTTTGTTTGTTTGAGTACTAGATGTCTGCGTGTTGTTTGTTTGCTCTGATAATGCTAATCCAACACATCAAAAAACTTAATTTTGCTAAAATATTTTTACGCTCGCTTGAGGTGGTTTTTGCTTTTGTCGAGTAAATGTGCTAAATGGGAGATGGAAACTTTTTCCAAATATTTTCTGACATAGCGAACTTGTAACTCACGTCTGATCAGCTGTTTCTGCTGTCGGCGTCTTGCCCGGTTGTGCAGCGCTCTGCATGCCTGCCGAGAATTTCACGCACCTCACGTCTGGTAATGCTCATTTGTGCTGAGAAAAGAGGTGGATGCAAATCTCGGCAGGTAGCCGTAGTCATCATCTGTTCTGCCAAATTATGCGTTCACCTCTTAAAGGTCCTTTTCAGATATTGTCCTCTGCACACTGATCAAACGCGGTTATCTCCGCATATTTTTTGCTGAATCTCTACTTCTACTGATTGTAATAAAATATTAACGACTCTAAACGTTCATAAAATATATAGTTGGATTCATTTTTCACCATTGAAGAACCCCACAAAGGATATTATGGCGTTTAAAAGCATTCTCGGCAGGTATGCTAAACTCGGCATAACCCCAACACACATTCCTGAGGGGATCTCTCCATTTTTCTCAGTTCATTGGCCATCAGGTTCATGCAACTGGTTTTGTTCCTGGTTACGTCGTAACATCAACTACTGACGTAACTATGCTTTCCGTAGCCTGGTTTATTTGCTCCAAACCAGCTGATCGAAACTATTTCAGTATTTTCTTTTTTTGTTTCTTTTTTGCGACATTTCAAAAGTAAGCTTATAATTCACATGACAATTGGATGGAAACATGGCTATTGTTGTAACATCCATGTTGATTCACATTCTGAATTAAGTGCACATGAACACACACTGAAGTTGGAAGAATGGCTTCACAACTCAATAAAATGGGACCATTCGAGGAGCATTACAATGCACTGTGAACAGCTGGTTGCAATTCGCAAACCTTACCTCTAGATGCAACTAAAACTTACACATTGAACCTTTTAAAGTACATTTACCAAAGTACAATTTAAAGGTTACTTGCATTGCATACTTCACTATTTGCATGATATGGTTATTTTAGAGGAAAATCAAGAAATACTTTTCTACCCACTATATTCATCTGACAACTATGAATGCATATAAAACATATTATGCGCTTATAAAATGATTTTTACTGGTGTCAACTGTAAATTGGCTCCACCTCTACCAGCCCCAGCAGTAGTAAGCCTAGTAAGGCAAACTTTACGAATGTTTTAAACATTGTAACTCTTGCCTTATTTAATAGTTACTAAAAAAATTACGATTATAGCTTTGTTTTAAGCAATTATTAAGGATGTCTTTGGGTTACCAGGTTGTAAATAATCCAAAGGAGTTTTTATATGATGGAAGCCCAAAGGTACAAATCAATGATTACTGATTTATACAGCGTTAAAAGCACCATTCTAGAAAATGACTACATCTGTTTTTGAGACTTAACGCTGCTTTGATGAATAATATATATAAAATATTAATGAAATGACCATGTTTAATGTAAAAGGTATTGCTCATATTGATGAACCCACTATTACCCAACTCTGAAGCAGAGTGTTTGTTAATTTAGTTTAGTATCTTTCAGCTCATTGTTTTTGTTTTATGGCTTCCAACTTTAATGTTTTGGTTCAGTCTCAGCACTATCATCAAAATCATTTACACAGTTTTCATCCAAAAAGTTCTGATAAACCCACTCTGCACTACCTAGACAGACACAGCTGGTGAACATAGTCAGAGACATTTTATAGAGGAGACATATCTTCAGTACAACTCTATGGGGAAAGCCCTTGTTAGTCTGAAATAGCTGCCCAGAGGCATTGCCAAGATTACTGCTGAGTGGCATGACTTACCTATAAGGACTTTGACATAGTAGAGCATTTAGCAGCTAAAAAGCCAGATATTTCTCTCAGGAGTTACTGGAGACCAAAAATCAGTCTGAAAGACTTGCATTCATAAGATGGCCAAAAAACACAACTCCAAATGAATGCTAATGTTGCTCTGTCTGTTGAAAGTGTAGATAGGCAACTATTTGTTGACTAAATCAAAATGATATGTCTGTTGTGTGTTTACACCTTGTTGTGGCTGCCACCAAGTGGGCAAAAAGTCAAGTGTTGGCGAGTGAGTGTTGTAAATTTTGTTAAGACTTTCTCATGTAAAATTTGGAAGGCAGGACTTGTACACTGCTCAAATAAATAAAGGGAACACTAAAATAACACATCCTAGATCTGAATGAATGAAATAATCTCATTAAATACTCCTTTCTTTAACAAAATCACACACAAATTATCAATGGAAATCAAATTTATCAACCCATGGAGGTCTGGATTTGGAGTCACACTCAAAATCAAAGTGGAAAACCACACTACAGGCCGATCCAACTTTGATGTAATGTCCTTAAAACAAGTCAAAATGAGGCTCAGTAGTGTGTGTGGCCTCCACGTGCCTGTATGACCTCCCTACAACGCCTGGGCATGCTCCTGATGAGGCGGATGGTCTTCTGAGGGATCTCCTCCCAGACCTGGACTAAAGCATCCGCCAATTCCTGGACAGTCTGTGGTGCAACGTGACGTTGGTGGATGGAGCGACACATGATGTCCCAGATGTGCTCAATTGGATTCAGGTCTGGGGAACGGGCGGGCCAGTCCATAGCATCAATGCCTTCCTCTTGCAGGAACTGCTGACACACTCCAGCCACATGAGGTCTAGCATTGTCTTGCATTAGGAGGAACTCAGGGCCAACCGCACCAGCATATGGTCTCACAAGGGGTCTGAGGATCTCATCTCGGTACCTAATGGCAGTCAGGCTACCTCTGGCGAGCACATGGAGGGCTGTGCGGCCCCCCAAAGAAATGCCATCCCACACCATTACTGACCCACCGCCAAACCGGTCATGCTGGAGGATGTTGCAGGCAGCAGAACGTTCTCCACGGCGTCTCCAGACCCTGTCACGTCTGTCACATGTGCTCAGTGTGAACCTGCTTTCATCTGTGAAAAGCACAGGGCGCCAGTGGCGAATTTGCCAATCTTGGTGTTCTCTGGT
Organism: Micropterus salmoides; assembly: GCF_014851395.1. Taxonomy (NCBI): domain Eukaryota; kingdom Metazoa; phylum Chordata; class Actinopteri; order Centrarchiformes; family Centrarchidae; genus Micropterus; species Micropterus salmoides. Next base: position 7,063,581 of record NW_024041039.1, read on the forward strand.
AAATGCCAAACATCCTGCACGGTGTTGGGCTGTAAGCACAACCCCCACCTGTGGACGTCGGGCCCTCATACCACCCTCATGGAGTCTGTTTCTGACCGTTTGAGCAGACACACGCACATTTGTGGCTTGCTGGAGGTCATTTTGCAGGGCTCTGGCAGTGCTCCTCCTGCTCCTCCTTGCACAAAGGCGGAGGTAGCGGTCCTGCTGCTGGGTTGTTGCCCTCCTACGGCCTCCTCCACGTCTCCTGATGTACTGGCCTGTCTCCTGGTAGCGCCTCCGTGCTCTGGACACTATGCTGACAGACACAGCAAACCTTGTTGCCACAGCTCGCATTGATGTGCCATCCTGGATGAGCTGCACTATCTGAGCCACTTGTGTGGGTTGTAGACTCCGTCTCATGCTACCACTAGAGTGAAAGCACTGCCAGCATTCAAAAGTGACCAAAACATCAGCCAGGAAGCACAGGAACTGAGAAGTGGTCTGTGGTCACCACCTGCAGAACCACTCCTTTATTGGGGGTGTCTTGCTAATTGCCTATAATTTCCACCTGTTGTCTATTCCATTTGCAAAACAGCATGTGAAATTGATTGTCAATCACTGTTGCTTCCTAAGTGGACAGTTTGATTTCACAGGAGTGTGATTGACTTGGAGTTACACTGTGTTGTTTAAGTGTTCCCTTATTTTTTTGAGCAGTGTACTTACAACACAGCATTTAAACTGTAAACTTCTTGATTTAAGATGTGTGTTAACTAGTCCTTTAAAAACTTTAACATGTTAAATTCTGTTCAGTAGCTGGAGATGAAACATGTTTGTGTGATGCTGGGCAGTTGATTGGAGAATAGACAATAACAATAATAGATAATAATAAGATTCTGGCTTACAGGAAGTAGGCTGTGGGTATAATCTGCCATTGAACGACTATTACAGTTAGAATTCTCCTTCCCTTATGCTATTGCATCCTGGGCTTAGTGCCACCCGAAGATGATTGTGATTGATTCAAAGAAGTAAAAACCAGTCAGTGCCGCCCCCCCCCCCCCCCCCCCCCCCCCCCCACCCCCACCCCCCATCCCCAGAATGATAATGACAGTAACCAGACTTTTCTCCACATTTAGTTTTAGCGCCAGTATTGGAGAAAGGTCTGGCTATGCAAGACAAATCGGTCACTAACCTTTGCACTCCTCTTCCTCCTTTTCCACAGCAACTGCTAAGGGAGATGCAGCAGATGGCCAGCCGACCTTTCGCCACCATCAACGTTGCGTTGGAGACTGACGAGGAGCCACCTGACCTGATAGGAGGAAACGTCAAGGTGAGCACAACCTTTTCTTAAAACGATCACCACCAAACCCCAGAGATCCACCCTGTGTCTGGGCTGACAGTATGGCAAACGGGGGAAGCTCCATCCATCATCAGTGTCGTCGCTCATCCTCCCTCAAGTGGGAGCTTAGTCTTGTGCCAGTCGACTGCAGTTTGTGATTACAGTCACACCGTAGTGATTTCTCACACCATCTGTTTGACTTTTTTTTTACTCTGAACTATATGATTCCATTAGCTTTCAACAAGCCAAGGAGGGTAAATTGTGCTCACTTAGGAAGAATAGTTTGAAGTGTAGTGCATGTCTAGTCCACATAATGAGGGTCAATGCTGTGTGTACGTTTGCTGGGACAGTGGGAAGGCCACATGATGATGAAAGTGGGCTGCTGATGAGTAACACATCGCATTATACCAGTTATAGCCAGTTTTTGTGGGTAGACTATGAATTCTAATGAGAATGAATTCAGTTAACCCTGGAGTTAAATACATGCAGATGAGAGTAAAGTATTGTAGATTACGACTATACTTAGAAATGAGATAAGCATTCCGTTCTAACATTTGAGATATTCTTCATTTGGGGAAAATAAAAAAATAAATGACGCCTACTTGCAGGAAACATTTGCTGGCATGAAAGTAAAGACCATTTGGGGACACTATTAAAGTCATCCTTCATCTTTCTAAACAGCCTTGTTTTGGTGCATCGAACCATCTGTGTTTTTTAAATACTGACGGAGAAATCGAAGGTAGCAAGTTCTGTCCATATGGATGTACAGCTTTTTGGAACAAAGCCATTCAGATAGGAGTGCAAGTGAAAGACAGTCAGTCTTAAACTGTGTACAATTTAGAACAAATCATGACACAGTTGTTAGAGCTGCATTTTATTAGACCAGATCACAGGTTCAGGTTCTCAATGTAGGTCCTGATATGGAGATTTGAGTCACATGACTTTACCTTCATGCCTGACACAAGTTATTTAACTCAGATCAGCTACAACTCAAAACCCCTTGTTTTTTTGCTATCGTTTTATTCCAGCCAAAGTTTTCAATGATATAATATTTGTTAAATAAAACGAAGATAAATAATCAACATTTGTCTAAGGAGTGCCAAAGTTACAAACCCAAACTAAAAAGAGACCAATGCAGCCATGTTTAAACTGCGATTTGGATGCAAACCTAACTTTGTAATATTTAGCATCATTACTTTTGGTTGCTGTTATTGTTGGTTAGTTTGAGAATACTTTTCCTTGTCTTACTTCACTTTATTTTCCATACTTCCATACTGCAAAAAACACATGCCAAGGTTAAGGAGATATTTTTTTATTAAACTACTGCCACTACCGCAGTATATGCAGATGTGAACTCAGTTTTTTTAATAGTGACCATTTCTTAGGTAGTGTTGAAGTAAGAAGTCTCAGAGAATGAATATATATAATTATCATAAGCACTCTGACGATGAAACAAGACAAAAACAATTGTACAGTGGAATCAAGAAGACATACCTCCATGTAAAGAGAAAATACCTGCTGTCACAGAAGAATTGAGGGAGGTAAGTAGTCTACAAGGCCATGTCTCAACACCTTCTTCAAATAAGGAGTTAAGCTTAAGCATTAACAAATAATTTGTCAAAGTAAATTTCCACCACAAGTAGAAAGTAGTTCCAATGAAACTGTCGTCTCTTCTTTAGATTTTAAAATGGCATTTTTCAATGTTGTGAGCACTTCAAAGCAAGCTTCTTTATCTCCACAGTGTCAGAGTATTTTTGAACAGCTATTGTTAGTAGAGCTTGAGCCTGGTGAGATGTTAGAAGGGTAGATTTAAATGTAAAGATGAAACTGGAGATGGTGGTTCAGAAGACTTTATTATAGAGAAGGGTTTGACGTACCAGTGGAGTTGAAGTAGGCTAGAGCAGATTTAAATGCAGATATTGTGCACAGAGGCAGCAGTAGAGAACATTTAAAAGTAGCAATTGTGCAGAGTTACAGAAATTGCAGTTGAGTATTCGGCGGGCACGGAGCCGCTGGCAGGTATACCTGTGACTGTGCACTTTGTGATGAATGACCTCTGAATGCAGATGTAGTGCAGAATTATAGGGCTGTTTCGGCAGGGTGGCTCCGGGGCCCCTCGGCTCTGACAGGGGCCATGCATCTCAAGGGGCTCGGCTCCCGAGCACAAGGTTACTCCCAGCAAAGGCTGCAGGGCCCCTCGGGAAGATCAGCAGCTAATCAAATCCCTGCTCTAACTGAAACTATCTCCTGCTTCTCTTTTGTCCTCAGTTCACTTCTCTTCCCCTCTCCTCTATTCCCCTTCCCTTTCTTTTTTCATCACTCTTTCCTCTGCTCTCTGTTTTGTGCCCTGTGTTAATGTTTCCACTCTTCTTTTCTTACCTTCTTTTTCTTTTCAATTCTTTCCATACATCTTTCCCCTCTGTTCTTTATCATATTTTCAACTCTGTTTGTCCTTTTAGCTTTTCTCTTCTCTACTCCTTTTCACCTTTTTTCATTAGTCTGTCTCCTATTTTGATCCCTTCTCCCTTTCTCTTCACTTGTCTTTTTTTTCCTCATGTCCTGTTAGTCGCTTCTGTTAATCTCTTCCCTTTGTTTTATCATTCTTTTTATTCTTTCTTCTCTCCTTTTATTTTCTCTTCCATCTTCTGCTCTCCTCTCTTTTCCCTTTTTCTTCCCTTTTTCAGCTGTGTTCTTTGTTTGTCTTTTAGTATTTTTCCTCCTTTTCTTTTTATCTTACTTTAAATGTATCATCTCTTTTTCTATCCATCTTTTTATCTCTTCTTTCCTGTTTGTTACCCCTTTTTTCGCATAACTTCTGTTAACGGTTTTGTTCTGTACACTTTGTTCTTTTGTATATATTCTTTTCTATTTTCAAATATTATTCTTTTGTCTGGTTTTTTTCCTTGTCTTAATCAGTTTTTTTGTCTATTGTCTTTACTTTTCTTTGTATCTTTTCTCTTCTTTTCGTCTCCTTTCGTCCCCTGTCTTACATCTTTACTTTACTATAGTGTTCTTCTCTAATTTACCAGCTCTTTACTGATCCTATCAGCTGTTTGGAGTTTTGTGTTGGCCTTATCTGCTTGTGTGTGTGTGTGTGTGTGTGTGTGTGTGTGTGTGTGTGTGTACTTCTGCATGTTTGTGTGGGAGTTGGCATTGTGCATGTGTTGTGCTGCTGTGTAAAAAGAAAAGATGCAGCTTGCTGTGGAAATCGGGCACCCTCCTCCTCCATTTCTGCTTTACCTTTTCTCCGAATCTTCTTTTCTTCCATTCTTCCTGGCCTGCTCTCCTCCTCTCCATCAGGGCAGGAGAAGCCCAGGAGCAGAGATCCAATTTAGATCTTCCTCCTCAGCATTCTCTGCCTTCACTAGCTCAAACAGTGAGCGCACACTATCCTATCTCCTACCGGCTCAGATTGAGCGACTCCGGAGCAGGTTCTTCCCCTTGTTTCCATGCTGTTTTATCAGGACGCTACTCGCAATTGGAGTATATGGGGGGGCCAGGCGCCGCAGAGTGAGCTGAAGATCATTAAAGTTGTTTATAGCCTCGGTGGGAAGTCCAAACTTGCTTCGCAGATGAGATATATTCACTCTGCTTCTGCCAAATGGAGCTTGCGGCCCCGCCATCACAGGCAGATGATTACCTTTGTGAAGCCTCTTGCTCTGCTTTTATTTATGGATACCATGGGACAAGAGAAAATCGGGACATGTTATGAAAAAAATGGAGCAAGCAAAGAAACTGTTCTGGTTTATTTACTCATTGTATATTTCATTAAATTAAGGCCTATTTTTTTAAATACCAATGGTGCAAGTGTGATAAACTTACATTTTCCTGTCTAGAACACTGAGAATCATGGAATTTAAGGTGAAATGTCAAAACACCAGAGGAATTATTATATTCTGATAGATAAGAAGCGTGTGGTAAAGACTTGTTTCATAAATTCTGAATCTAACGGACTGACTTACCGTTTTGTTGAGATGCACTTGCTTCAATGAGTAACGTTAAAGGTATAATTGGATTTAGAAGTAAATTGCCTGTGATGTTATTTATAGCATCTTTCATGGCAAGAATAGTGTTTTCTGTGATGTGTTTCTGTAGTTTCTCCTGGTTACCTGGAGAGAGCAAGTCCAGAGCTGTTTTAGGAAAGCAGAAATGTTTATCGAGTGGCGGATTCCTGAAAACTTTAAAATATGTCTCTGTTATCCACTGGTGACTAGGTTTTTATGAATAATTTTCACTTCAACAAACAGTACAAACAGAAGAGGTTGAAAGAAAGATGAGACAGTGCTAAAGACAAAAGGTGTTTTTATTTGTTTGCGGTAATCAGAGCCATAAAGCTTCTCACCTATTTGCAGAGAAGTTACACTTGTTTTGTTTTAACATATTGTGTGTCCTTGTTTCCTGCTCTAGAAAGACTCAGCTGCCTCAGTTCTCCTCCTGAGTAGTGTTAGGTTTGACAAGCTTCTGAAATGAATTAAAGATGTTGGAGTTGGCTGTAACTTGGGTTTTCATTACTTCGTAGAACATTATATGGTTTAAAGTTGTGCACTACAGGTGTACTTTATTGACACTCAGTTCCAGAAAAGAGCTTTACTCAATCTGATCCATTTGATTGAGATTGCCTGGTTATGTTTTACATTGAGAACCCAACATTCTCATTTAGTAAGATAAAGTTCACTTAAACTTGTTTATCTTAATTTTTCTGCTGAGTTTAGTTTAAACACACTGCAATATGGTGTTGTTATTATAACAGGCTGACAAAACATTTTCTTGGCAAATAGAAGCCAACTGAATAAAAACTCATCAAAGTTGGCTCACTGGAAGTGGCCGTACCTGGTGAGACATAGCAACAGGGAGTTTGACTCACTCTCTTCACTGGCGGGGGGGAAACTCACCCCCAGCTGCTGCTAAAGTAGAGATGAATGCAGCGGATGAAAGAAGAGCAGCATGCAGCCGCAGTGGATGCCCACATCAGTGTATGTATGTGTACGTGTGGGTGGGCTCAGCAGCGATCCTACGTGCTGGGCTAATTACTGGAGGTAATTTAACAAAACCTTTCGCTGCTCTGCCTGGCCAGGCTAGATAACTCTCTGGAGCGGTACTGGTGGGGGAGGTTGGTGCACGGCGTAGTCAAGGGGAGGGCTTCAGCGGTATAAAACAAAGGCATCTGCTGGGGGAAGTTATTAACATGCAGCCTCTGAAGAAGACCACAGGAAAAGACACTACCCTTGGTGAACATCTTAGGCAAAGAAAAACAAATCACATGCACAAAGAGTTTAAAAGGATGGATAATTGAATTTTTCAAGGTGTTTTTGTTTTGTCCCCCTCCCCCTTAATTTCTGCTCAGGACAAAACAAAAGTTGGCATGTGTTGAATAAGATAAATTGTGTTGAGTTTTTTAAGGTTTCCCTGTTTCGTTTTTGCCAAATTTAAAGTGAAGCACCTGGCTTGTACCTTTCAGGTTGAAACTGAAGTTTTACATTGGAGACAGTAGTCGAACTGATTAACGCTGCAATCAATTATGAAATTTCAGTGTTTGTTGAAATAAAAATGATCCCACTGTCACACATCATCCCGCATCAGTCTGTCAGCATGTCTCTTCCAATTCCAATTTTATTTCAGTGTCTATTCCCTCTCCAGTTCGAATATGAGATGTCGGTATTAGAAAATGAGAAGCAAGCACGTAAACAAGTGAGAACCTAAGAGCAGCTTGCAGCTGTTGCAGTAGAAATTGGACTTGGCAGACAAGTCTTATGACAGCCCTAAGCTGTAAAATTAAAAGCTGCCAGTCTTCTTCTTGTTATTTATTCGTTTTTTACACATATAGTAGAGAGATATTCAGGCTATCACGGGCAGCCCTTATTTTTCCAATTGTAAACATACTAGATGAGAAATACATTTTGCCTGAGGCGAAAACAGACCTGTGGACTGGAGCAAACCAGGCCTCGTTGGATTGCTTCTGGCAAGGCCAAAATAATTGTTTCATCTTTTCTTGTACCAAGGGATCGAGAAGCAAAATTAGCCAAGTGTGATATTGCACCACCTAATGTTGTACTGGAATAGTTGGCAGTATTTTTATTCCTGTTTCTCAGCAATCCATGTAAGCTGCATATAATGATGTTCAGGCACCACGATTTTGAAAATGGAAAGAAATGATCCTCATACTGAGTACTTGGTTGTCTTATCTAGTTATTGAGTCATCACTCGTGTATCACATAAAGCTGTAAGATGTTTTATTGCTCTGAGGGACAATATTGGCTTTCACTGCAATCAAATGGAAAACAAAATTGCAATTTGCTCTGTGTCATTATTTAATTGGGATACTTTTATCTGGTGCACTCCCACCTCTCTTGTGAGTTTTTAAAGAACCTCCTTTAAAGAGCTTCCAGAGCACAATATAAGGCTTTTTGATGAGGTCCCATAAGGTTCTCTGCCAAATTAATAGAGGCTAGATTTTAGTTTTCCAAAGATGACCAAATCAAAGAGACTATAAGAAACACTTTACTTTTCTAATTAAGAGGATTACTTCTGCCATTGTCTTGTCACCAGTGTCTTGACATATCTATCAATTAAGATTTCTGGCTCTAACTGTGGCACCTTAGCATAACCGTGTCTGTAAACTCTAAAGCACAACAGGAGAAGATAAATGGTATTACAACTTTCAAGTGTTTTGTCACATAATTGAAAGGTTGTAAACCTTTTTGTGTCTTAATGTTAAGGCTTTTTACTGAGTGTGTGTGTGTGTGTGTGTGTGTAATATATATTAATTATAAAAATAAAATAATGACACAAAAGTTTGACGTGAAGCATTTATTAAGAAAGTTGTCAGTCAAATTACTTGTAATACCTTCATACATGTAAAATTCATACCACAAGTGAAATGATTATCTTTCACACCAGGGTTGTTGGTCCTAGTGTTTCTTATAATTAAATCCACATTTTTCATAAAAGCTCTTACTGTTCTGGAGGTTGTTGCTACCCGTCCCTCTTGTCTCTTCCTGTTATCATTCTGTATTTTTTTTTTTTTATTCTTCTTTTTACTTTGCTAAACAGGATAAATGCATCAGTGTAATGGCTGGTTGTTAGAAGCTGCCAATCTTCTCAGCAATGGTCTTGTTTGTTTATGATTAAAATTTTTATTTTGACTGTATAATTAAATGCCATTAAAATGTATTTTTAATGAATGTTGATGTTAAAAATGCTTACCGTAGCGCCTCCAAAAGAAGCACAGACACAAGGAGGCAATATAGGAAAGAATTTAAGTTTTTTTTTTTTTTTCTGTAATGGAAAACAGAAGTCCAGGGTCTTGGAATAGAGGATGTCATAGCTGTGTAGAATATAAAGCCCTTTGGGACAAACTTGTCTTAATTACGGCATTTTTAAATAAACTTGACTTGACAAACATAATCAAGGAGGGAGCTGACGATGGAGAGGATATAAAACAAAGCAGTGACACCCCCCCCCTCATGTTGGCTTGTTTGCTTACATTGATCACACTCATTTCTCAACATCAAAGCAATTGATGATTTATTGTTAAAATTCCAGCGTGTCAGAGTTGAGGTGCTGTACATACTTCTGGTATCCTAACATCTGAGTATTTATTTTCTGTGTGTTGTTGATGCTGCTGCTGGCTTGACTGCAGTGTTTCCAGCAGGGCGAGTCTGTCCCACTACGAGCCCATTTGTCTGCATCTGAACTATTCCCCCTGTCAGTTCTCGGGGGACGGGGGTGGAGGGGGGGGCTGAAACACTGCATGTGTGTGAATGCAGCATCAACACAGTTGAAAATTGCTGCAAACTCAGAGGCATACACGCACACAACCTCCTAATAACCTTCACTGTCAAAAGGTGCATGAACATTGTGTGTGTGTGTGTGTATGTGTGTGTGTGCGCGCTCGAAGCAGCTGAGAACTTTCTAAGCCCCGTTCAGACATGAAATCTGTGTTGTTGATCTGTTAAAGTCATGGCCTTTTGACTTTCAAACACAGATATTCTTTACATCATTGTCCCTTAACAGCTTATTTAAAAATGATAGTGTAGAGCTGCTAGTTCCCAGTCTAATCATCCCTGTAGATTCCCTAATACAGTTCCTCATCAGTTTAATCACTTATCAGATGGCATATGAAATTCTGCTGCCTGTTGAATACATTTCAAGCAGAGTTAAAAAGATGTTAGATCTGGTCAGTGTTTACAGGCGGGGAACTCTCCGTTAATTGTTATCTCCTCACGGGCTGCATGTAAAGCATTATGCTGTGTGTTCATTCTGTAAGCAGTTGGCATGAATGAAAGTTGAAAATGTAGGGAAACTGATGCTCCAGTGATTATTTTCTAAGGAACTTATTTCTTTTTTTTTTTGCTTCTCTTTTGTTTCTTTTCCTCTTGAAGACAGGAGATAATTTATGATTTCAGTATGTTTAGGTTGTTTTTGTTGTGTTTTAAGAAATGAAAATTAAATGATAAAATTTACTACACTGTTCTTAAAGACTGGAACATGCTTCTGTAGGTTGCACGTGGGCGAACATGCACCTTCAGAGACCTTTGCATTGCTGTTTAATTTATACTTGTATACTTGGTGTGTCTTTTATACTCACAGGGTTTTTTTCTTTCTTTCTTTTGTTGCAAACCCAATCACACAACTGCACCAACCTATCAGCTTACTTTACGCTATGTTATGAACAACATGTTGTTGAGTTTTGGGAGGTTTTGACTCCTCTGCAACCTACAATTGCTCAAAACAACCTTCTCTGTGAAGACTATAGAATGTATATAATGATGAACTGTAATATATATGTCCCGCTGTCATATTGCGCTGGTGATGTCGTTTGGAGCCAGGGTCTGCACAGTAGTGATCGAGGTTGGTGCCGCAGTATTAAAGTCCCACCTGTGCACAGACCGACTCAATCGCAAATAGGGCTCCGTTGACAATCATGACTTGAGAGGATAAAATGTCCTTCTCTGTCAGATCGTACATGAACACACCCCATTGCACAGATACGCATGTGAAAACACACCTCCTACAGATATGCAGGCACACATCTGTAGGGGCATAAGCAAATACAGAATCCCCCCTCTGTTACTACATCAGCTGCACTGTATACACACACACACACACGCGCATCCAGGTCTTTATGCTACGTCCCCAGCTACCAGTGTGACAGCCTGTGTATCCTGCTGGTATGAAAGGTAAGCCTCAGAGAGACGGAGCAGAGAATAATTGTGTAAAATGGGTCAGAGCCTGAATATCATTACTGCCCTGCGCCCCATGTGTATGCTTACACTAGGTGTGTGTGTGCGCTCAGAGAGAGACTTGCTGTGATAAATTTGTGTGTGACGAGGTGAAAATGGTGTACGTATACAGTTGCCTATGAGTGTGAAAACTGTGTGTATGGTGTGTTTCAGTGTGAGGTGTTTGTGTGCCACACGCCACAATCATTTCCACCTGGGCCGTTAAGCTCTACTCTCCAGAGTATAAAGACCAGAGAGAGAAGGGATAGAACTTGTGTGTGTGTGTGTGTGTGTGTGTGTGTGGAAACTGAGAGGCAGTGTATGAAACCATGCCATGGCCCACTTTCCTGTCCGGCTCAGGAATTCGAAATACAGAGTGAGGTAGATGGCGAGCGAGAGAGAGAGAGCGAGATAGGACATTATCTGTATGCAGGTGAGGTGGCGGCGTCCCCCATATCCTCCGTCGAGGTAAACCCATGAATATTGTACGAGCTGAGCAGCAGCAGATCTGGTCAGTGTTTACAGGCGGCAAACTCATCCCCACATATGGATGAGTTTCTGATAAACAGGAGATATTGGATATTAGAGAGTCAGGTATGTCAGGTGGCCTGTGGTGACAGGAGTGCACCGCCGGTACCGCCTACACAAATCTGCGGTCCCAGCGCCGCCACTTGATATCCAGTCGGGGCCCGCACTGCGCACAGGCGGCATTGTCATGAAATTGTGCGCAGTGGGGGATTTTGGGAGTGGGGGAGATCCAATTTGTGCCCGCAGATCAGTATGTGTATCTCTACAGGGGATGGGAAAGGGCTTTTTTTGGTTGCTGTGCATGTTGCTGACACAAACAAGAACAGTAACAGCAAAGCCTCTGTTATCCATGTCTTTGAAAATGGTGTGTGTTCACCAGGATTTGGGGGGCTTTTGATGTGTAATACAGTTTATTTTTTTCTTTTCTTTTTCTTTCCACAGTCCGTACCAAAACCCATCGCCCTTGAGCCTTGCTTTGGCAACAAAGCCGCCGTACTCTCCATCTTTGTGCGGTTACCCAGGGGCACCGGCGGGATCCCTCCTCCAGGACAGTCTGGTAAGACGCAGACGTTGAATCATTCTCTTGTTTGTTGTTTTCTATCCTCACTTCATCTGTTTGATTGTTTTTTCTCTTTTTTTCACATCCTTTCCCTGAGCCTCCTTCCTTCCTCCGTCTCATGAAGCTTCAGTTATAGTTAGAGAAAGACAAGTTTACACTGCACATGTAGCTCCTCTAACTTGTTTCACTCCCTTTTCTTTGGATCTTATATATTTCTATAGTATTATTCTTCCCTCAGAATTTTACACCATGCCCATAGGAAGGTGGATACAACTGAAAACACTGTTTACAACTGCAAATGATTTCATTCCACACTAGCGATTTCAGGTCATTTTTTAAAAAAGTTCTCAATCGACAGTGACACACCAAAACAACAGCAAAGCTAAACCTTTCTTTCTTAGCATCTAAATGTTGCTTTACACTCATCAGGGGACAGACAACCCGGAGATTCTGAGTCTCCGCTACAACATACAACATCTCATTTACATAATGTATTTATCTGTTTCGGTTGTCTCTCAAATGACTATACATATAATAAAGACGACAGAAAGTTGGCTTCTTCACAGTTCTGCTGCATATCACCGTAACTTGTCTATGCAGGGGTGTAGTCATTATTTTGTAGAAGTTTCATTTTCCCATCCCTGTTACAGCGTGAGACCAGTGGTTTCTGTCTTTCTCTACACTGTACATTGCACTTTGACATGAAGATTAATTTCACAGAAATGTCTTAGCTTTGCTGCTTGACACAAAGAAAAACGGAAAGGGTGCGCTGTTCCTCCAGTGCAAAGAGAACTAAAATGTTTGGGCAGTAATATCTGCTTACATAAAATGAGTAGAAAATAACACATCGGACTGACGATCCTCAGTGACAGAAGAGGAGAATCAAGGATAGTGGGGTATGTGGTCTCAGTGTTGAGACACTGGCGGAATCATACACAAACTGTATAACAGAGGCTACAGATCATCTTGATCATGATCTCATTTGTTTACAGTAATTATTTCATGATTGCACGATTAATTTGACAAGGACATATTGATTTTTAAGGATGCTGCAGTGAGCAGGCTGCAACTCTCTCCCTGCTTTTCCGCGTTTTCCTCATTCTGTCTTGTCTCTCCTTTCAGTTCTGTGTGTGGAAATGAAGGCTGCAGACTGTTTGTTGCTTTCCCTCTCGTCTGAGTTTCCTCCCTTCATCATCTTTCTGTCTGCGTGTTGTCTTGTCTCTCTATGCTAAGAAGCTTGCTGCAGCTCTTCTCTTTCCCACTCTAAGAGTTTTTTTCTATTTTGCCTTGATTTTTCTCTACGTTCTCCTCTTTTCCTTCTTCTCTGTGAGGGCTGGGTTTAAAGTGCAGTCTAGTGTCTTTTCTTATATTTCCTGTGCTCTCCCTCTTTCTTTCTCTTCCTCCTTCTTTCTTTCCTGGACAGTCTGACAGCACTGAGAATTTAGCCCATTACTTCCTTTCATCCTCTGCACTGTCACTTGCTCTCTTTACAGTCTTTCTGTCCTTCATCTGTTTTCCTTATCTTTCTTTCCAAGACAGTCTGAAAGGACCCAGACTAAGCACTTCACTTTTCTTAAAGTTTTTTTTTTCTACTTTTCTGTTTCTTCTACTGCTTTCTTCAAGGACTCAAACAAGAACTCAACTTGATTTCTTCTTTTTTTGTATTTTTCCCCTTCTATGTTTTATAGCCTCTTTGCATCCCACAGTTGCAGTCCCCAGACCATCAGTGCGCCCCAGGCGCTTATTAATTAACACACAGTCCCTTTGTCATAACAAAACTGCCTCGGCTCCCAGTGGAGCTTTCCCTCTGGCAGCTTTTGTTGAGACCATGTTAGCCGTGTTCCTACCATCTCCTCATGCCCGCGAGGGCCTCCTGTTAAAATGCTTTTAACTTGTTTCCCATACGGCTATGTGCGTGTTGAATCCTCAGGCTGCCGTCTATTGCCACCATCACAGCATATCTGTTTACAGTTAAACTTGTTCCAAAGTGGCCGACCTCGTCACTCTCCAAACAGCCCAGAGGAGGTTTGCACTGTAGATTACCTCTGATTTGTATCCGAGCATCATGTGGTTGCTTTGAACCGTCCTGCACCCACTACGAGATCAAGAAACAAGCTTATAGTTGCAGCCTATTACTCTGAAAGACCATGAGACTGTATGATTCCAGAGGATGTGATTGCAGCCGCAGCTTCTCCCCTTGGAATTTCTATGTTGCCGTTGGCAGATTATTCATTCCTTTTTTTTATACAGTAATAACTTAAAAAGTTTCTGGAAACCAAAAATATATGTTAAATATTTGGATGCATTTTCTTCTTCTGCTTTCTCTTTGGCTTGTCGCACTTAAACTTCACCAGTGACCCCCTAGTCACACATGTCAGATGTTATAAGCTAAATGATTAACTGATTATGAAAAGTTGCATTTGAATTTATTAAAACAAATCTAGTGTTTGTTCTTATTCATCAGAACTTGAACTTTTGAAAAAGTGATATCCCTACAGTGAATCACAGCTTAGTATGTCCAGATCAAAAAACTTTGTAATATTCACCTAATTGTAATATTTCTGTGTGTCTGCAGGTCTGGCAGTGGCCAGTGCACTGGTGGACGTCTCTCAGCAAATGTGTGTGGGCTACAAGGAGAAGTCTGGAGGCCTGAGAAACCGCAAACAGCAGCCCACCGCACAACCATCCACCTGCATCTGACCACGCCCCCTGTCCTCCTCCTACCACCCCTCCACCCAATGCTCTCCCATCAACCCCCCGCCTCAGCCTCTCTCTGCTTCAGAGACATAATGCCAGCGCCGCTCTGGCAGGGAGAGGTGCATGCTGGGATGCAGGACTGGAACATTTTGGTGAGGGGCCGAGTCGTCCGGCAGACTGAAGCCTCAACGGGCTTCCCCTCCCTCTCCTCCTACAGGAACTACGGGTCCCCACAAACTGAATGACAGAAACTGGACACAAAGAGAGGTGGCAGGGGAGGGAGGGAGGGACAGAGCGGGTGCTGACTTCACCCTTTCACGTCAAGACATTTACATTTGTCGACACCGCCTCGTTGGAGTCGAGGCGGCCACGGCTTGCTGCTAGAAGAGATCCTCGTCTCGTAGTTTTTGAAAAATCCAGAGACTTTGCATCCCTCTATATTCTTGTTTTACTTAAGTTATTGTTGTTCTTTGTTTTGTATTGTTTTACTTTGAAGGCAGGAATTAACTGGACATGTTCAGCTGCGCATGCACACAGACACAAAAAAACACACAGAGACATACTTCCAAAAACCAACTTTCCAGGCCCTTGTACCCATTTGTAGCCCATTGTCGCCTGCTGTCATGTTCACAGCTCAGCACTGAGGACTGGTGTCACTGGGGTCCTGTACAGCTCGGCCTCCGAGCAAGCTAACAGCATGTTCAGTCTTCCTTTAATGAGGATCCACTGTAGGAAGCTGGCCATGCAGCCAAAGCCCATCTAAAGAGTCTGTGACATTTCTAATCGGCCTCTATGTCTTCTGCCGCTGTCTTCTCTGTGGCCTGTCTGGAGCTTTGTCTCTGCCCGTCTCCCTCTGTCTCTGTGAACATCCGGCTGCCGAGCAAACCGCCTTTTCTGCCTGTCTGTCTCCAGTCTGGCTGTGTGGCCAAGTACAAAACAAGACCACAGCAACATCTCATTCGCGCTGGCTGGCTGTCTGGATCGTAAGCCAGCGCCTATTGGAACTTTTCCAGCTAATTACTCCTCCAGTTGCAATGAAATCCACTGGCTCTGCATACACAGGTGCACACGCAGTGCTCTCGGACACAAAGCAGAAGAGTTGGAGGTGAAAAAAAACCCTCCAGTGTTTAACAATTGTCCCTGGGGAAGTGCTGCGCCCCAAGCTCATGTGAAACAGGTTTTCTATAGATCGTCTGACTCTGATTGACTGGTGATTAGGCTGATCTGTGTGAGGGGAGTCGTGGGGATTGGTTCAGCATCCTCTGTGATCGTTGCCTAAGAAATCCATAGACTCTAATTGCTGCTCCCGTGTCCCTAAATCCAACACATCCCCCCACAAATGCCAGAAACCTTGTCGCTCTCCCCCTGCTGTTTGATGGCGATAGTTTCATGTATGTCCCTGAGCTATCTACGGCTGCCCAGTTAGCCCCTGCAGCAGTGATGATGTTTTCACATTGATGCAGTGCTGCAGCTTCACTGTAGCACGATGCCAACATTTAAATGGTACCAGGCCAACAACTCTGAACATGAAGCACACATACGGTAACAAAGTGAGCAGCCACAATGCAATTGTCGGCGTCTGTTTCTATCAGCGTCTCTTTCCTTATTTGCACCTTTTTTTTAAAGGGGACTTTTGAATTGACCGCATCTCGTGGAAGACTTCGGATATTGATTCTAAAAAATAGATGAGAAAGAAAAACATTCATCACTTTTTCTTAAATTGGCTCCTGAAATATCTTGCCTCCTGGTCTCTTGGGTTTACTCTGTTTTTGTGCTCCATGTGTGAGGTTGCTCTAAGCCAGTCCTTTATTTTTACTTTCTTTTATATCGGCTTTACCTGATTTTCCACAGTCCTGTATCTTGAAGTCACTGGTCCATTTTTAAAGAAACATTACTACTTCTTGTCAACTGGGGAAAAATGAGGGAAGCCACAGAGTAAAAAATAGGAGGCAAACACAAGACACACAAAAGAAAAAAACTGCTAGTGTGAAACAGAGCCGTTGCTTTAAAATGTCTCAAGTCAATTTCTGTTTAGTAAGGGCGCCAGGCTGTCAGACCTGTGTTTATTTCCTTTTTGTTTTTGTCCTTTTGTCTTAAATTAATCCATACTGGTCATTGCTGAATATATGTTGGATACTACAACACCTGCAGGTCTTTGACTGAAGGCAGTAGCATACACAGATATAGTAAATAAATCTCCTCCTGACTCAAACAAAATTAATACCTCCCTGCTCTCTGAGAAGTACAGTAATAGAACTATTTAATAACTTGGATTTTGCCCTAAAGAAAGCAGCGTACTTAGTTCCAGGTTCTCACATGTGCTCAGCATAGTAGAACTGCTCACTGTCTGGTTAAAGGGCACATTTTTAGCACTGGGAAAAGGTCAGAGCAGAAAGCATGAACAAAGTTGACATTCTGTAATTATAGAAAGCTGGATGTGCTCACAACTCCACTCAGTGACCCCAGCGAGCAGCGCGTGGTTAAGGAGTCAGCTCTATTCATTCTAGCACTGAGGAATCAAAGCACTTCACTTTATTGTCAATCATGTTTTGTTCTTTTCTCCACTAGAACAACCTTTTTCAACCATCATGCCCAGTTTAGGCTTTGATGTTTATTCGGTCGCTTCTGCAGAAACTTGAAGGTAGAATATAACAATCATTAGCTGAATGTAAGATGTTGGTCTGTGTCACCTGATTACAAATTACAAGAAAATCCTGCCAAGTTTTTCTGAGTTGCATAAAACATTTTATTAAACACTATTTCAGTTCATCTGAAAGCAGAGTGAGGAGGATGGGTTGTCCTCCCTGCTCTGTATGCCAGGACTTTGTTTGTCTGCACTACCAGTCTGTTTGGCAGATAACCAACCATCGTTTGGAGGTGCTATTCAATTCCAAAAATCTTATGTGGTGAAATGCTGACAATGGGGGGAACATTTTCAAATCTCTGTGGCTCTAGGAAGACACAAATCTTCAGCACCGATTTTAGTTTAGTAGAAAATTTTTCTCTTTTTGTTTTAACTTGCTTCACAAATTGACGGGCCTTAGTTCACAGGACATATTAAATGTTTTACATTATGTATTAGTATGCATTATGTTTACTTGTGTGGACCCCAGGTAGAGTAGTTGCTACCTTGGTAGTGGCTAATGGGGATCCAAATAAATTAATATGTCCATATCTGGTGCTCTGAGCAGTTTAAAACAAAAGAGCCAATTAACAATTATTTGGAGGAAAAATGTGATCCTGAGCTGATGGACAGAGGCGAGCAAACACATCGTCACATAACCCATCATCAAATGGGTCTCATCTCTGTCCTCTGCAGCATCAGCAGCACTCTCACTTTAACAGGAGCAGCTCGGAGATCAGTCAACATCTCATATATTTGATTTTCTGTAGATGAAAATGTTCTTTCCATTTAAAAAAAACAAACAAAAAAAAAACTACCTTTTTATGATGAACACTGTTAAACAAATCACTTATCACATTCTCCGGTAATATTCAGTGACAAAATGTATAACTATAGTCATCTTCAGTTGCAAATTTTCTTTTCTTTCACATAGAGCAGAGATCTCATTTCGCAAAGAAACTCTTCAGATATGAATCTGTTCTACAGCTGATTCCAATGTACTGTAGTAATAATTTCACAAAGAATGAAGATTGTGTTTTTTATTCTTTTGTAAATGAATGTAAAATGAAAAAAATCACCTGTGCAGCCGCGGTGAATTTGTAAACTGGAGCTCGCTGGGGGCGGTTTGTAAGTCCCAGCAGCCTGCTGTCATGAGTTGCTCTCTGGCCCGCGGGTGACAGGGCAGTTCAGTGGTTAACACAGACAGCACAGTAACTGGAAGGTCACGGGTCAGACCATGTAAGAGCTGGTTTGTCTTGTTGAAGATGTATTGAGAAAGACACTGAACTTGTAAAGAAGATGTAAGGTCTCTTGTCTGCCCAGAGCCTCGAATAACAATGATCTTTTTGTGCTTGATGGTTCAGACAAGCAGATCTTGCGTCTGATAGTGTTTGTTCTTGCCTCCATGGTAACACCTATTTGACAAACCTAAGCAATTTTATTGTGTTGTCCTGTGTGGCCAGTTTCACCCACTTAGATTTGGTATATGATGGTTGAAACGATTAAAAACAAACTCGGTTATCTGTAAATACTATTTGACCCAAATCTATAGTCAGCAGCCTCACACTGGGTTCCTACACATGTCATTTTTGACAGATTAGATGTTTTTTAGTAGGGATGAGCAATATGACCTAAAATCCATTTTTGTAATACAAAAGTGCGTCATTATTTCCTCAAGTTGACACATTCCATATTTGTTTGTCTAATTAATTACAGTATGACCAGCTACAAATTCTAGATTGTAATGCTGATTGGTTGGTTGAGCTTCAGGTCAAATGTTATTGGCTGTTGTGACCTTGTTTGTGTCCAGACCATGTTGGTTTGGTCTCCTCAGCACATTCCCAGTAAAGCTCCACCCGACCTCTAAAGAAGTCTAATCGGACGCATTAATTGCTGTTTTTCCACAGGCCCGGTTTAGTCCGCTATAGCCGTGACAAGCTGTGAACATATGCCTTTTCATTGCATCACAGCAGGGGTTAGCTGCTGCGAGCCTAATTCCTGCATCCTAAAGTTCAGATTCTTCAGATGATTACCTCTCGCCACTGTGTGGAGCTCCCAGAGTGTGAAGTGGGCCCGAGCTGGTCAAAATAGCCAAGAGGGAGTGTGGAAATTTGCAAAGGCAAATGTGTAGGAACCCTGTGCACTGTCTGCCAATGTGCCACCTTACATGTGAAACACCTGTCAAATTTGTTTCGATTTAAAGAGATGAGCCCGTCTACGAACTCCCTCTATCTCACCCCGCTTTCCAAGCCTCAAACTTTATCGGGTAACACTTTAACTTTACAGTGGCCTTATTTCACCTTTTTAATCTCTGTATTAACTGATAGCAATGTACAGCAAATACATATTTATTAAGTGTTATTAGTTACTGGAAATCTCCCTAATATTTAAAATACAAGTAGAGTTTTCTTAAACACTGGCAGCATTAATATGTATTTAAAATGCTTAATTACATAGGTTAAAGCAGCAGAATAAGGTCATTGTAAAATCAGGCATTGCCCTCTCTTTCTGTCTTTCTGTCTCTTTGTATAGCGGCATTATAGATACTGAGGAATAGTTTGTTAATATGTATAATTTAGCAGTTGCTGTTTTTTTGTAAATAATGAGAAAGTATTGTGAATGACATGTTGAATGGTTTTAAAAATCATTTATGGCAAAACTCTCCAGGCTTTTATAAATGTGACTGCAGTACATAGCATATTTTGTATGTAAGACAGCAGTGTAACGATGAACAAGCATTACTAGAAGCTGATGAAACTACATGTAAAACTTGAGGATAATGGCTTACTGAACTTGTAATTACTGATGTACATAAAAGAATGACAGAACATTTTTGTCTATTATTAAATGTGAAAATCATCGCTGTTTGTCTTGATAACTACATTTTACCACTTTCAGACTTCTGCTGTAGTGCATGTTTGAATCTGGCTGGAGTGCCGGAGGGGTTTCTGGTAAGATGTTTTTTTAAATAAGTACACTAAAATTTAAGATTTTCTTTAATGGTAAAACTGCAAAAACAAGCCTTGTTAGCAGCTGCTAGAGGCTGCAGTGTTCACCTCAGAATGTGTAATTTTGGATGGAGTTCAGGAAGTGTTTAAAATCAAATGCGTAAATCCTCTGAGGAGTGTAAATGTCCGCATAAAACTTCACGGCTAACTTTAAATGTATGTGGCTTGAGTTTAGAAGAAGAGGGAACTTTGAGGGGTGTCCAAATTGAAAAGGGATCCTTTAGGGAACAGAAGGGTCACAGAAATCTGGTTATTACATTTAATTATTTTTTTCATCTTGTAGAACTGGAAATATTGGTCTGATGGTGGTGCTACAGTGAAAGGCCACCAAAAACAAATTCAACCTCTTGGGACCATAATTATCTACAACTTATTTATTGTTCCCTTTTTTTTTTACTTACAAATTTGACAATTTGGCTTGTGGGCGATGAAGATCTAAAGGACAACTCAAGAGTAAATAAAACTGGTTCATCCCCTGGTGAACTCTGCTCAGAAGTTTTCTTAGTAGTTGTTGAAGCCACAATGCTACCGGCGGCAGTCCACAGCCCGAAATATCTTCATTTTTGAGAACTTCGGTTATCCTTTGACTTCTCATCTAGCACCATCATCAGGTCAACTATGTAATGCGTCCAAAATGATGACCAAATACCTGCAAAATCAGTGACGTTCCCACATGCTAAATAGCAAATGTTAGTGTGCTAAACGAAGATGGTAAAGATTATACTAGAATGTTATAATTGTTTCTGTAATTTTTTCTGTCATGGGGACACCAACAACATTTTGATTCATCCTTTGTGGATCATAAATATCCACTGCAAATGCATTGCTTAATATTTTACTTATGACGAAACTGAGAGCAGTGTCTGATCTTTTTATAACCGTGTGAACAGGCAGAGTCACATGGAATCTGATCTTTTACAGTTCGGATTTGGGCCACTTTCATATGTGGTCCAAATCCAATACAGGTCGGATTTTTTGGAGTGCGACCTCAGTCTGGATCGTCAGATCAGAATTGATGCGACTTTGACATCACTCTGAAGCAGCTGTTCCCCCGCCAGACGCAATGAACGAAAAAGCTCAAAGGCCATTATTATACGTGTGTGTAGTGAACAACGGTGTGGATTTGTGCATTTTACATTGAATAAATTTGGAGCTACCCTAAATTCCTTTCTCCTCCCCAGAGAAGAAGGGGAGGGGTCAAAGTTGCTTTCTCTAAGTGCTAGCCCGACCATAAAACTGGCACCTTTTTGATTCCGAAGCTGATAACGCGGGGCCTGACTGTTAAACTGACAAAGGGACACGAGCCAGCCATTGGCATCTCCCTGAACAGCCTATCAAAACTGGCCCCACCACACACGTTTTGTTTTATTACCACATCAAAAAGGGAAACCCCTGTCTCACCTAAGTGTGACATTGTCCAGACACTGAACTTTGGATGACAGAGGACTGCAGTCTCCAAATACTCAAAGCATTTAATTAAGTTAATTAAATCTTTAGTTGCCTGAATACGTTTGCCTCTATTTGAGTAGTTATGTTAACTGTTGTTGCTATCTGTTGTTGATATTAGTGAAAGAAGTTACTTGTGCAATGTTTTTATTTCCAGCAAGACACTCCTTCATCTGATGTAATCAATGCTTGTTCATAATACTTTCTTACAAAATCCCTTTAGAAATGATGACAAAGAAATGTTTTACTATACTCTTAATCGCCAGCTTGAATTTAAGGATGAATCAACAATATTCCCCGGTTCCTAAGGAGAGACGATCTTTGATTTAATCCAAGCTTTCCTCATGTAACCTGAGCTCCCCCAAGTGGACGAAATAAGTATTACATGCCCTCATCGGAAATGCGGTTAAATGTATAAAAATCCTGACCAGTAATGTGACAATTGTTTCCTGTTACCAAATGCTTAGAACAGTACAACCGTTCAACCATTGAGGTTCGATTGTGGAAATATTTGATAATAATACGTGCAAATAGATTTCTTTTCTTTAGACATTAAGTTTAGAAAGGCAGTCCCTGGGGAAACCTGAGACGCCCCCTGGGGAACCACGCCCCAGGCAACAAAAGAGCGACACGCGACCTGCTCGCTCTCTTCTCTTGGCTGTTGGCTCTTCCACCCTGCTCGGCCCTCTGGACGCTTCGGCAGGAGCAGCGTGCAACGCCCAGACTCGGCCAGCGAAACAAACAGGCCTTTGTTCGCCTGAAGCTACACACCTGAAGTGCCGCGACATCGATCTGCCTTCAGTTTGTTTTATTTTCTTTATTTCTTTTGTTTGTTAAAGTTATCAGTCCGTTAAGTTACACTGGACTAATTCAGGAACGACCAAGTTCCATTTTAAGCCTTTCGAGCCAACTTCACCGAGGTCAGACCAAGCCACGTGGTCTCGCCAGCTACAACGAAGGAAACCTGAAAACAGCCGAATTGCCAGATGGAGGAGGCTTTTCAGTCAGACACGGAGAACCCCGGAGAATCCCTAGCAAAAGCCAGGATCGGCAGCTAGAGTGGGACCCGTGCAACAGGCCAAAAGCAGGCTGTCGACAAGCAGTAAGACTTAACACACGTCCTGTGATCAGATGTCCATTGTAACTCCTAAACTATAGCATTAGTTTACTTTCAGTAGCTCTTCTATGCCGTATGAGTCAAATGCTTCCCACAGTCGAACCTCCAGGCTCATTGTTCAGCAAATGTTTATGTTCCCTGTATCCAACCATCTTTTTATCACCTTAGTTAGAGAATAAATTCACTGTAATATAATCAAGAGCTGTGTGTGTTGCCTATTTATAGTTCCTGCCAAGAGAATTGACCCTTTAGATATGAGACTGACTGACTGATTTAAGATAATTGAGCGATTATTAACTACCTGATCACTAGTAATAATTGTATAATTATTCAAAACTACCTAGAGGTCCGGAGAATCTAGGATTATAACAACTCCGGTGGTGCCCTTAACGAGGAAATTCTGATTTTATGAATTTTAATTCATAATTGGGTATCAATTCTCATAAATTTATTAAAATGCATAACTAATAAATTTAGGTCTACTACATACTCATCTTTTGATCTTAAACCCAGATGTCTTCAGTGAACAACAAAAACAAAGGAATTTGCCTTACCGTTCCAATACTTTTGGAGGGGACTCTACATAGACCTTTCTCTTTCTCACAGGAACTCTTCAGGCCGCTTCTCTTTCTCCTGTTCGGACACACATTAGTGCTGACCCTTTATTTGTAGTTTGGTCATATTTTCTCAACTGCAGCTGTCCTTCAGACATGCAGGCTAATGTTAACGTTAAAAAGTCCTCACTGTTCTCGTCTTACTGTTGTGGATCTCCATATTACTGCAAATATTATTTGAAATCAAATGTGCATGGTTCTCACAATAAAATCTGGTATCTGTTTGAGTGAGTTGTGGGGCATATGTGTTGTACAGCAGCAGAAACAGTAATGAATGTCATGGAAAGAAAGTTAACAGAAAGTTATGAACATTTGTCATAATTTGGGACATGTGACCCCGGGAGGCAACTGGGCCCCTTGTTTACTTCTTTACGACAGCATGTTGCGTGTGACGTTTTATTCTTCTGCGCATGCGGGTCATTTTCAGGGCGTGGACAGTACACATTGGAGTCGATATGGACCACATTTAAACAATAACGTGATCTGTCAAACAAAAAAAACAGGTCTGGGGGGAAAAAAAATCGGAATCGAGCATGAATCAGCTTTATTGCCAGGTATATGTACACATACGAGGAATGTAGTATCAACGTAGCCTAAGAGTCTTAAGTAGGTTCTTACAATAGGGAGCATGAATGTGCTCAGAAACTATGGTAAAATATCAGTTAGACAGACAATGGACTAGCGTAAAAGTCAGGAGGTCACCAAAATCATTAGGATCCATCTCCCTGGGTATCATGCGGATTTTTGTGCCATTTTTAGAACGAAGGAATTATTGTCAACAAAGATTTTGACCTGATGGTGACACCAGAGGAAAGTTCATGGGGTCAACAAAACTTAGAATCCTCAGGGGATCATAAATATAGACTGTATAAAAGAAATCAACGTCGTCACTGTGATGTCACCCATTGGTTTGTGTACTACAGTTTTGAAGACTCGTGTTTAGCATTTTAGCCTGGCTTTAAACCTACCGCAAATTTCTAAGACATGTATTATTAAACCAACGATGCCACCTGGAGAATTTCACCACAAGGAATATAATTCAGTCAACCCTGATAAATGAAGACACACAGGTGTGTCTCACCTGGAGGAGGGAGGGTCAAAAACGATGTTCCATTCGTAACACAGTTCCTTTTATTTTAACAAGGCTTTTCACAACATGCATACTACTAAAAACATTCAGAACTGTGACACAAAACAATAGAAAGAAAAAAACTATTAAATGAAACAAAAGCAAAATCAATTAGTTCAACAAAAAAAAAAAACTGTTCATTTAAATCCAAAGCAAACAGTTATTTACAACAGAAACAAAGTTTCTTTCAAGAGGAAAGAAAACAAAATAAACAAGACAAATTATTAACAATATTTACAACAGTCTGCTAAAAACTGAGCTCACAGACAGTTAGCTCACTCCTAATCACACTTTCATTCAAGCTTACATTAAAAGAGCCTTTCAAACAGGACTTCTATCATGTACATAAAAAAGGGGTTTTCTAGCATGTAAAGAAAGAGAGGCAAGGCAGCTTTTCCTCCAATGTGCAAGCAAGAGACTGACTGCCACTTCAGGAAGGCTCTATGCCATATGATTAACGACAAATGGACACCCCCGATGCTCCAAAAGGAAGGTCCAACCCTGCAGGGCTCGTCCACATGGGGAGGGAAATGTCCACACTAACAGTGAGCCATTAAAGCGTCCGCCCACAGTGATGTTGGTGCTTGGCAAGAGGAAATGGCCATGCCGCCATTTATGCCTTCCTGCTTCCTGTTTAACCGATACCTGCCATCTACTGACCCCGCCCACTCCTGTCAATGGGTCTCTAACCCCATGCTGCCACACCATCTTGAATTTTTGCAACCAGGCACTGGATGTGATGATATTTTGATGAGCGGTTGGCGCTCACTAGCTTGGTTAGCAAGGTGCATCCGTAATTCACATTAACTGTGATTTTTAACCAGGATGCTAATTTGAGCTAGTGAAAAAACAGGCTCACAACAGAATATATATTACCAGAAAAAGTGAACAGCCAGCTCCTAATAATAAGCCTTTTCCACAATGCTGGTCAAATGTACACAGTGCAGCGGGTACCAGTGGATACTGTGGATACACCACAGTTGTATCTTTATTGACAGGTCGCTATGATAGCAACTTGTCAATCACAAGTTAGTCCCGCCCTAAAGCATACCCTGCTTTTTTTTTGTCTACTTTCCTCTAAATTGGACTATAATTTACCAAATGAACATCACGCTGTTTTGAAGAAGACTTGAAACGAATGATTGAGACGATAAACTCGTTAGGAAAGTGTTTACTGAGGTAATAAATCAGAGAGAAGTAGGTTAATTTTGCATTTATTATTTCTTTTACTTTCTTTTTTGCAACCAGTGGCCCCCCTACTGGCCGTTAGAAAGAATGCAGGTTTATGACACTTTTCAGACCCGCAGGTTCCCGCCTGATCATGAAAATTTTTCATTTCAGTCTGCTTCATGATGTCTCACTCTGGATTAAAAGTGAAAGACAAACTGGATTGTCATATTGTGACACACCACACCCATCTGCAGCTCCAAGTAGGATGAAACAAATGTTGAGAATTATTATTTGTAAATACACTTTTCCCCCGGCTTGTTTTCAAATAATCGCTGCTATTTTTAATGCTGCTGTTGATGTTTCCGAGCCCTCCAGCTAAGCGGCGGCAGGAGAGGCTGAGTGTCGGTGAGCTGTGTGTTCTCACCAGCAATTATTCATCACCAGTCATCCAGCATTTCTCTTTCATTCTTTCTCTCCCTGTAATCTCTGTGTCTCCCACCTCTCCCTCACTCCATGTCTCTTTTTGTTTCTCTCTCCCACTCTCTTGTCCTCCTTTCACTCCTAATCTTTTCCTTTTGCCTCTGAGGCCCTCATCTCCTCTCCTCTCTCTTTTCCTTCTTCTTTCACTTTCTCCTACTCTGTCTGTCACCTTTTTTCGTTTCCTTACCTCTTTCCTCCTCCGTGCTCGGCTCCTGCTTTCTCCTCTCACACCTCTCCCACTCAGTCCCTCTTTCTGTTTGTCTTTATTTTGGCCATCTCTTTCTCACCTCTCCTTTCTTCTCTTCTTGCCCTTTTTCTTCGCTTCTGCCTTTTCAACTCCCTTTCTTCTTTTTCTACTTCCACCTCTCACCTCTCCTTTCCCTACAGCATTGTTTTCTTCTCATCTTCCTCCCTCTCTTGCAACTGTCCTTTCATTCCTCATCTCTCTTGCCCTTCCATTTGTTGCTTTTTTCCTCTTTCTTCCATCGCCTAAATATCTCCCCTGTTGCTCCCCCCTTATCCATTCCCCATCTTTTTCATCCTGTCTTCTCTTGATGCTTTCTTTTTTCCCACTGTCCCCATTTCCCATCTTTAACACTCAGCCATCTCTTTCTCCTCCTCCCTCTTAGTTATTCCCTTCATTGCTTTCTTCTTTCTCTCTTTTACACTTTCACAGTTTCTCATTTTGTCTCCTCCCATTTATCTTATCAGTTTCATCTGCTCACTCCATCCACCCCCTTTCTCTATCCTCCATAACCCTTATCATTCTTCCTCCGCAACTTCTATTCTTTCCCAATTCTTCCTCCACTTTTTCTTCTTCTGCCATTATCCTCCTCTTCCTTTCTCTTCTTTTGTTCTTTCTTTCAATCTTTAATCATTCTATCCCTTACCTGTTTATTCATTTGTCTACATACATATTTCATCCCTTCTTTCCTACTTTACAACTCTCTTCTTTTCCTGCCGCTGCCTTCTACCTCTCCTACCCTTTTTTCCAACCACTCTTTCCTTTTACTTGTTCTGTCTGTTCCATTGTTCGCCATGTTTCTCTCTTACAGTCACTCCTTTCATCCCTTTTTTCCATCCTCCATATCTTCTATCATTCTTTCCTCTCATCGCTTCTTCCCTACCTTCCTCTTCCATCCATCGTTCTTTCTGTCCCTCAGCCCCTTCCTCTCTTTCTACCTTATTCCCCTCTTCCCTCCTGTCTTTTTCTACCTCTTTCTTCTCTCGTCTCCGTCTCCCACCTTTCCTGTCACTCGGTCCTGTTCTTACATTCTCTCCTTCTTTCTTTCCATTATTTAATACCCATATTTTTCTTCTTTTCTCACCCAGTGTCTCTTTTTATTACTGACCACTCTCTCTTCTTTCTTTCTTCTCCTCTTTTGCTGCTTCCCTTCTCTCTTTCTCTTCATCTCTTTATTTCCTGCCACCTCCCCAACCCCCACTCCCTTTCTTGTTCATCTATCTATTCTTTCTTCCCTTTCAGTTCTTCCACCCTTCTACATCATTTTCTATCTTTTTCTTTCTCCTTCTGTCTCCATCTCCCAACTTTTCCTTTTGCCCTCTCCTTCTCTTTCTTTCTCATCTACTTTCACCGACCTTGTTTTCTCTCCCTCCCCGCCTCAGGAGCTCCTATACGGTGCAAACAGATGAATAGGGGCTGCCCTTTGATTCCAAGTCTTTGACTAAATCCATCCTGATCATTCTGTCAGCCTGCACGCTGCTCCTCTGTAGCAGTTGGCTGATAATGAGGGTCTTATTTCTTTCCCCCTCCCTCGCATTATGGCAATGCTGTTTATGGAACCATTCTCTCCTCTTCTTCCTCCTCATCCTCTGAGTCTAATTCAGAGTAAGCAGGGATTGTTTGCAGACTTTACATGCATCTGCCCATTTTCAGGTCATCTAGTCTTTATTGCGTTCACCAAACAGTCTAATATAATTATGTCTCCTCTGCTTTTATTCGGTTGGTGTTTCAGCAGAGCTGTCAGGGGCAATAACGTCTGTAAAAAATTTCCCCCATCATATTTCAAATTTGCTGAACAAAGGTTACATGGTGAAATGTAATTCTCAGAAATGCTGCATTTGTGTTTTCTTGTCGCAGACGTTTTCATTTCTTTCCTCTCACGTCTTGCTGACACGTTAGACACATTATTACAATTAGTAAACATTTCTCAGAGGGAGTTGCTGCCGTCTATCCGCTCCCACTTCATTCAGTATACAGAGCTGTCAGATTCTGACTTATGATGATGTTTTCCCCTTCAATACCTGTTACGTTGAGGTCTTTCACTTAAAAATAATCCATATTGGGAAAGAGAACCTGTTGTGCAGTAGGTACTTCGAAACCAAAACAGGCGTCTTCTAAAAGTACAGATATCATCCAAGATGTTTCTAATAGCAAAAAAATGCCATAATTTCTCTGCAAAACACAACTATTTTTTAGGAATAATTAGCATTCTTTATAAATAAATATAAATAATTTAGTACACCGTAATGCATTTATATTTTTCTGTTACAGAATACGTCATTTGTCGTTTCTGCTTAGTGGTTGCTACTTTTTGATATTTTATCACTCAGGTTTTTAAGCTTTCTGGTAATTTGTTCTTAAGTCCTTTTGGGTTCCTTTTTAAGTTCTCAGTATCTCATGAATGACACACACATTATTAAAAGATTATAAACGCATCCATCATAATGAATCCTGATATCACATAGAAAGCACAAGTCTAGGCTAGTTTAGGCTAAAACCCAGTGAACAGCTAGCTGTTACAGAACACACAAATAAGTGAAAATGACACACTGAAGTAGACAGAAAAAGTATTGCATAAACAAAGTAAAGCATAATCCACAAATCCTGGTTCTTTTAATACCTATCTTAAAATATTATGAGTAAGAACCAGCCTAGAGCATGTGGGACGAGACTCCCATTTACCACTGCTGCTAAATAATGCTGCAATACTGCTAACATCATGTTCCTGATAAATTGATGTTTAAGTCAACAATAGTAGCCTAATTCTGGTCCTGCTTAACACTTGAGATTACACCAGTGTTTTGATTTGATATTGGCCTTTAATTAAAAATCTTAACTTAATCATGTGCTTTATTGTAGCAGAAGTAAAGGTTCCCTCCAGACTGGAGCTTGTAAAGAATTTTATTAGTTGTTTTTTTCCCATATTGCTGCACAGAGAAATTAGGCCATTTTTGTGCCTGAATAATTAACTAAGTGAGCTTCAGGGTGGCTGACTGTGAAATATACAGCGAAACCTGCCTTAATGGTCATTAACTTCTGTTAAATCTTAATTTTCCATACACCATGTTGGTTGAAATGACGTCAGCATTTGCAGAACCACAAAATACAAAAAAAAACAAAAACCTAAGCTGTTAATAAGTCATTCAAACAGAACCTGTGAGCTGTAGGCCCATATGTCAGCGTTTTCCACATATTTTGAAAGGAACTAACGCGAACACGGGAAAGCAATTTCTCAGATGAAATGTCAGTTTGGCAGCAGGTAATAACGCTTCAGATGTGTGATTAAAAATCAAAATGCCACGTTTTTAATCATGTACATGATTGGTCAATACATTTCATGATATTCAGTTTTGCTGTGTTGCTTTCTTGAGGAAGTTTCTCACACTGGCAGCACTATCCCCAGCGTCTTCCTCCTCTTGTGACATTTTTGGCATTTTCAATGCTCACTTGGTATTGTGCCTTTTCCCTCCTTTAGTGTAAAAGTGCTCCACAATGCTAGTATGATGACAGCAGCAGCTGTCACTAATTGACCCTTCGCTAAGCCCCGCCCCCCTTAGTTACTGTTCAGTCCGACAAAGTGTCGGCGCTGTCATTGTCTAGTACTGTACTCTCTGGAGAAAACAAATTTGTTGGAAAAAGCGATCACAGAAAGAAGCAGCCAGTTTTGCAGTTGCATTATACATGTGAAGGTTGGATTCAGGCTGTCAAACTGCCTCAAACAGACATGGAAATAATTAAAGATAGAAACTAAAGCCTACCGATCACACAATACAAGTGAACCGTCGATTAAGACAACGATATGAACGACAACAACACTGTTACTGTATAGCTGGGTAGGCCTCTATTCATTATTACAATCATTAAAAAGCAGAACAGTAACGTTAGGGATTTATTACGTTACATTCAGTAGGAAGTTAGCTTGCGTCAGCTAACAAACATTAGGAACAATCCACAGCCGACATTTTCTGGATTTATTTTAGGTTTCGGAAAGAGGATAAATCGTACTTCTCCTTTTAACCTCTCTGGGTAGCGACTGTAACTACTACAAGTGAACAGCGTTTATCTTAGAAGAAGCCAATAAAAGTGTCAGACTATAGTGAGTCCTATACTGCGCTGTGATTGGTACCAAATGTATGTTTTGTGTGTATAGAGAGAGAGAGAGAGAGATATCTTTAGATATCGATATAGCTAGAGATAGATATAGATATAGCTATATATAGATATAGATATAGATATAAAAACCATTTCTGTTTCATTGACACTGTTTCATATTTACTGACACTGTACCTAGTAGATGTTTCCCTTTCGAACCAGAACTGCCAATTTACTCCCGTGTTTACACACGTTACAAATGTTAACAAAGCTTTAACAGCATAGAAACATGAATGACTTAAGTGATACATTTACAACACAAGAGGGTTGTTTTAGAATTTTCTAAGACTTGTACAGTCACTTTTGTTTGACAAATTTTGGATTTCTAATAATATAAATAGAAAATAAGAGTAATATTTCTCTTTTAGTATGTTTATACTTCATTTGGAGCTCCCTCTGTGCTGTTAAAACTTGATGAATCTTTTCTCATTTAAGTGATGGAGAGAAGAATTTGGGGACCTACAAATGTCACAGGCCAGGAAAGATTAAGATACCTCATTATAGATGTTAAAAACGTCAGCTGGACTTTAGTCAGCTTCCTGTTGGTGGTCAGATTTTTGCCCTTTTATCAGCCTGCAGCAGCAACCAAGGAGCCAACAGCTACAGTATGTAGGACAGCAGGAGGTCTGTCCCACATAGCTGTTGACCCAAAACATGGAGACTGGGACCAATTACAGCCTCCATATGCAAAGCACAGGTGGCACATAGGCAGCTGGAGCCTCACATTTTAAAAGGATGCCTGCCTGAGCCTTTTACTTTAATCAAAACAAGCAGTGTGAGTGAGACAATGATGCAGTGATTTTTTTAATTGGGTCAAGTTAGTTTCATGTACTGTGTATATTTTTGCCAATAACTATGACAACAGTAACATCTTTAAATATCTTTTGTTTCACATACCTGCACACTTTCCTACACTTTTCACAGCTGCAAGGTGTTTCACTGCAGCTGCCTCACAAATGCCCACTTGCACCATAGACTTAAGGTATGCAGTAGCTTAGAACAAACACAAATTGTTTACACTAGGGGTCTCGTTTATTCAAGTTTGTGCTCAAAGTTGTTTTGTGAAGTTCTGATGTCGGAATCAGCCTCTCAGTGATCTGACATATCAAAAGCAGAACTTTGGATAAAGTCCTTTTTATTATTACCCACGGTATGAATGGTATAGACATCATGTATGTGGTATACACTGTGTAGTATATACACTATAACATCTTTGCAAATCACTTGAGATGGAAAATGAAATTTTAACTGAATGCCAAGGGTGCTTCTAGAGGGAGGAAAAGGGAAAGTACTTCCTCTGAAATACAGACAGGTGATGTGGAAGATGATTTTGGATGAGGGTCAAGAGTCACATTTTGTCAGGAGACCAAACATTTCTAGACAGGTGAAAAAAGCAGGATCTCTCTGCACCAGAAATCTGGTCAGCATTCCCCTCCATTAACATTGTTGTCTTTGTTTGCAGGAAGTGACACATGTCACATCTGGGATTCTGCCGGTACAGATGAACAGGGAGCAGGTTGATCAGTCACCTCATGCCACCAGAGCACACAACGCGACGCCTGCTGACTGATAAATCACAGGACAAATCAAAATGGGGTGATGCAGCTCGTCTGGTGTCGCATCATGATAAGAGACAGAGCCTTTCTGAAAACCAGAGGTATCACTTAGAAACTCATATCGCCAGAAAACAACAAAACTGCATTTTGGCAATTTTCTTGTTTGAAAATTTTAATCACATGTTTTTCCCCTTCACTTACATCTAGTGGTAATCTATCTAGCCATGCAGAAAATTTTGATTTTGTGTGCGCAGGCATGGAAACTGCCTATTGGTATAAATTGTAGCACAACTTTGTACTGCTGTAACCAAAAGAGCTGTCGAGGTATTATCTCCTGGTTAGGTTTGCTGTAATAGATTTTTATGTCAAATATACAATTGACAGGATATAATATTTTTAAAGCTATTTTTAAAGAGAATTATCACCTGATTGTGCAGTTCCCCTCTGAGCTTTTCAGCATCTTTCAAATCATTGTTTTAGTTTTATTGCAGCACTCATTTTCAACACTCATTAGTGTCTTTTCCAGCTGCTAGTGCACAGCTGTTTTCTCTCTGATGAACCCACTGTACACTACCTGCATTGAACAACACATGGCTGACAAAGTTTAGCAACTAGCTGTAGAACATAGTGGAGGATTAAGCTAATAAAGACAGAATAAAACAGAGAGTCAAAAGTGGACCTTGGTTGGTTGGCCAAATGAATGCTAATGTTGCTCTGACACATTGGACATAACTTTATAAGGTTAATACTGACTTTAAAAAAAGGATATAATACACCTATTCATATTTATTTTTCAGACTATATTCAGAGTAAATTTGCAAAGAAACAGGAACAATAAGTGATAACACAAATGAAGTTTAGATGGGCAGTGGAAACTATCTTAAGTCCTTAACGGACGTCTCTGAGCTTTTGTATCAAAAGTAACATCATGAGAATGTAGATCCAAAGAAAAAGTTAAGAGCGTTAAGGAAAGAAAAGGTCTTTATTGTATTTGGGTGGCAGCAGCAATTTCAGTAAACAATACTTAAAACCTGGGCTAAGGAAACCAAAAACTATCTGCATGACTGGGTACCACTAGAGGTATGTGAGAGAATATTTGTGTAATTTGAGTGAAATCCCAGTCAATTATGTGTTGTATTATTATTATTATTTTTTACATCCTTACAACCCTGTTAAAATGCATTTGGGTTCTCATTTTAAAACTATACGGGCAACACTGAGAAAGAAAAAACTTTTTCCACACCTTCCTGTGACAAAATCCAACAACTCTTGTGCTGTTTTGACAGTATTATGAGCTTATAATGTGAGCTATTTTAGATCGATCTTGAACTAGAATGTGTCATTTTCATCAGGTCTGCTTGTAGCTCAGGGCAACACATTTTCTTTCTCTGTGTTAAAATCAGCATATATGGTGTCATTTAATAATTCAGTGAAACTATTGTTTTTAGATATCTGAATTCAGTGGCAGTATTGAAGATGACACATTCCTTGTGAAGAGCGTTAGCTCCTAACCAACTTCGGTCTCCGAGTCTCAACACTTTTCATAGACATGTCCGTTCTGCAAAGCAGAGCTGTGCTTTAATACAGTACATATTGTAAATCCTCTGCCGTCCCACGTCGAGCGAATAGTCATAGCAGGTAGCGGACCAACATGGATCACTACCTTCATCTCACAAGTCTCTCGAAAGACAGATGCATCCGTTCATGCGTCAAAACCCGTACCGTCTGTTTTCCACCAGTCCTCCCGCAACGACAAAACATGATCGGTCACAAATGTGTCTATAGATATCTGTTTTCTCTGCGGCAAAAGTCCACACACATTTAAAAAATATAAACTTGTTTCCATCTCTTGTTGCTTCACCAAAGCCACATGATTTTTTTTATACATTTCTGGAGAGGAACAAACCCACATGTTTGTCAGGCCCTCGCACTTAAAGCTTAATGAATGAATAAATGAAGACTCCCTTTCCAAAGTGACATCTACTCATATAAAAATGATTTATAGCTTTAAAAATTAAAACAGATTACAATACACTAAAGGCTAATAACTAATGTAGGTCCTTGTTTGATAAAGTAAAACACTTTTACAGACTTTCAAAGCTCTTCCTAATCTTGTTTGAATGTTAAATTTAAATTAACTTTTCTTTATATAGTCTTTATTTAGAAATGAACTCGTCATCCTGCCACTCAAAGCACAACAACAAACAGACTTTCATTGTGCTCTGACTCAATTATAGCGTGTGCTTCCATCTAACATCTGCATAACAAAATTAGGACAAAAAAATGTGGCAAATACAGAGCAAACCTGAATGGACAGAGTGCTGCATGTGGACAAACACACACACACACTTCCAACATAAATCTCGTAACACTTCATCACAGTTCATCTGAGAAAAAATTCTTAACACTTAATATTTTTCTTTTACATCAAGGAATGTTCAGGGACAACAAAAAAAACTTTTTTTTTGTTTTATATATATATATATTTTTTTTTATTAGAGTTTTCCTGCACTGACTGCATATTCAGTGTCTCCTCACTGTACACCTTCTGAACCCACTCACTGTAGCTTGGACGTTATTTTCAGATGAGCAAAGTCTGCATGTGTGTCATGTGTAACAGTTTGTGTTTGGGGCAGGCATGAAGCAAAAAATGAGGTGTGAACTTCCTGGTCCCCACCCCACACCCTCCCACCCCCCCCACCCCTGTGATGTGGTAGTGGCACCCTCTCCGGTGGTCTTCTCAAGGCCGTGGGCTGCACAACACATCTGCTCTGGGTCATGATTCACAAAAAGAGATTAAGTGTGATTTTTGTGACAGAGAGGGAGAGGGGAGCAGGGCAGGACAGAGTCAACCCTTTCCCCCACCGCCATCTGACACACAGAAATGGCGCTCTCTCTCTCTCTCTCTCTCTTTCACACCCAGCCACCCTACCCCCCCCCTGGTCTGCAGTTTTGTCCGTGGAGGCCAGGTGAGCGGGGCCTCTTATTGGTCAGAGAGCAGCAGCAAGAGCAGCCAACCGAGGCCAAGCAGCAGGGACAGGCTGAGGGGCTCGGCTCCGCGGTCCGACAGCCCCGGGGAGGGAAGAGTGGAGTCTCCCTCATCGCCCCACAATCTGTCGTTCTCGTTTACCTAAAAGAAAACGATGAAGTGTTGCGATTAGATTTGTTTTTGGTAGAATAATAAAATAAACTCAGCAGCCTCCAGATTCGAACCCGAAAAACATCTTTTCAGCAGAAGCAGCGGGGGGTAAAAAAAAGAAAACTGATCTGGGAGTAGAGTTTTTATGAGCAACTATATGAGTATAATGGCCAAATTTTCCATCCACAGTTGAAAAATAAGACAGGTGATGGGGAGGACATTGCCGCTTATCAGCCAGATGCAATTTCACAGCGAGAGATATTTTTGCTGTGAACATATTCAGAATAAACTCTTCAATCAGTGGAGCTCCATCTCTAGTTTATTCCCTTCTTCTCTCTACATCCTTTACATGGAAACTCTTAACCCTTCAGATTTATACCCTCAACTCTGCCTGTTTCTGTCTCGTAGATTTAGAGAGGTTTGTGGCACTGGACTATGGGGAAAAAAATCGTGTATACATATATCTCTATCTCAAAACCACCTCATCTAATGCCTTATGGCAGAAGGAAATTAAAATGTGTTAAAAGGTTTTTATTGAAATTTGTAATAATAAAAGAGCATTTGTAAGAAAATTGAAAAAGGTGAGAAAGAAGTTGTTAGCAACTAACATTTTTCTGATTTGTAAATGACAAAAGGTGGTTTGTCATTTGAGTGTGTCCCGTACCAGTCGAGCAACAGGCGTACCAGACCTTAACTACGTTACGTAAGTCACATGACGTTAAACACATGGTTAACATTGTGAAATGATCGCAGTTTGGTTAGGTATAGGAAAACATTTTGGTGTGGGTTAAAGTACGTAAGTCAGTAATGCTCTAAATAACTTGACCACCACTCACACAGAAATTTTCATTCTTTATAATATGTCACCCAATGTCCTCCTTTCTGGCCGTCAAACAGCCATTAGAGGTCACAGCTCCAATAAACAAGCTGTTAGCAACTCGTTACAACTGAGAGGAGTTTACTTTGAACGTTCGTAAACTAAAGGTAAGTTAGCATGTCTCTCCTATTCATGTACATGCTGTTGTGATAAAGTCGGATCCGATTGAAATGCACAGCAACATTTCCAGTGTTAATTTAATGTTTGTCCACTTATCAGACAGTTATTTAAATGTGATGGGATGCTGGTTGAAGAGTCATATGTCTGATGATATGAGTCCGAGGAAGCTGTTCAGAGCTAATATACGGATTTAATTAACTCTGATGTCCATGTTCAGCAAAGTGTCATTTCCCTGTTTACTTTATCTCTGTACTTACCTTTATTATTAAGTCTAATGCAGTCAGAGGATGATACAAACAGTTGAAACAATCCTGCGTGGGACGAGGAGCTCAGAGGACCAGAGGCAAGAATATGTAATTTGGGCTTTTGGCCCTTTTCTTTAGCTTTCCCTCTGGAAATAAGTAAGTGGCCCAGTTATACATTTAGCTTGTGAAGTTTATTTATATCTGTTGGCAGATTGTCAATTATGTTATCTACAACATTTTTTGCAGGGTTCCCATTATGAGCCAAATGCATGGAACAAATTTCCTTAGCCTGAAGTGAATTATATTATTCATGAATTTCTCCTCCTTATTAAAATCTGAAATACTGTGTGTATGTTTAAAACAGGCTGTCCACATTAAAATTTATGTTCAACAGACTTTAACTGTTGTTTACTTTACTACTTAATTGTATGGGCTACATTAATGATGTTTACAGAACCTTTTTATCTTGTTGATGAAGCAGTTATAAATATGAAACACTTGAAGAAGAGAAATGTTTTATATGTTTACACTTAGAGATGTGTAATAACAATAAAACTACTCAGAGACCACTGACAGACTTTCAGAATGACTCCACTTTATAATTATGTACACGTTTGCTTACTTTACTTTTTATGTTTTTACATGTGATGGCATGTCTTTTAAATGCAGTATATTGCTTATTTTATGTGTGTTTACATTTGCAATCAGGGTGCAAGTAACATTTATATGGAACTGTCATCAAAAGGTTTCTCATCTATAGTCATTCTGTTTTTTCCTCTCCAGTAAAGTAAGCTAATGTCTTTAAACTATCAATAGCATAAGCTTATATAACACACTTTTGTTTACATTCAGTTTTGCTGCTTGTTTTAATTGTCTTGACTCTTTAATTCTCATTATGTTGTTTGTTTTATGCTCTACTTTGCGTGTTGTTTCTTTTTATTGCCGCAGAGATCTAATGATCCCAATGGGATCAATAACGGTACATTCAATCATAAAGCTACCTTCATTCACTCACTTCAATTCTCTACATGATAAACACTCTAGTCTGTAGTGAGCAGTAGCACCTGGTGTATGTATTGATTTTATCAACCAATACTAACTTTTAAGTTTACGTCGGAACATTTACGAATAGAAATTGCAGTGTGTTATCCTTATGATAATTAATATAATATAATAATTCTGCTGCCACATTTTTTCAAAAAATCTGTCCAACTCTAATGAGAAGGAAACTGACACTGAGAAATTGTCATTATTTTTTCTCCTGACTGACAACAGTAGTATCGCATAATTATAATTAACATGGCTTTCATATTAGCAGCATGCCAAAGCATTGCATTTTGGGATTTCTTTAAATCCGAGCGTTGAAGGCTTCACCTTGATCTACTTTGGCTTGGATTGTTGCTTTGTATGAAAGCATCTGCTGTATAAATGTAAAGATTTAAACAACTTAAATTACATAATGCAAACATCGTACACCTAGAACCTGGACCCTCAAATAAGCTGGTTTAAGTCAATTTTTGCATATGGTAGCAAATGGACACCGCCTTCTGCTCTCGGTTTTTATGTGATCTACTTTACCTGACGCAGCCTGAATTATGCAGATAATGTAAATCCCACCCGTCTACAGCTCCTTGCAGAATAAAGCAAACACTCAGAGTTATCTGCAGTAGTGAGACCCAATTCTGAGCGAGGCCGTCTCCATTAGTGCCTCTCTGTTTGGAGAAGGTTGTACTTCACATTTTCAGTCTTCCGTCTTGTCTCACCTGAGTAGGTATCTGTGCTCTCAAAATGTTCTGCTCTGTTTCCATGGAGACGCCCGGGGCAGTGGTAGCCAAATGCGGGCTCTGGTTGTCCGTGGCTGGACTGGGCATCCCGGGCTGGCTAGCGCCCATTTTCACATCTGATCCATTCCCAAACGCGAGGATGGCATTTTCTAGAACACAAGAGCAGCAGAGACGTTGTGATCAAAATGACTTGACAAGCAATTTAATACATTGACAACATTCTCGTCATCTGAGGATTTTCACATCACCTCTAGTTTACTTTTGCTCCCTCAACCCCCTGCATGGCTCTTTGTATTGTGATTGGTCACTTTATAAAAGTGTACTGGGGGACTGTAATTACGATGGGGCCAGAGCATCTGATGACAACTCAGCCTTTCAGGGCGAGTCATCAGTGACCGCTTTCTCGTTGGTCGGACACATGGATTTCAAACTGCATTTGGCAAAATGTTTGAATAAAAATACAGGCGTTGTCAGCCAATATCAGTGAGTGATACTGAAACAGACAAGAGGCCACCATGATTTGATTTATTTACCAAAACTGAAAATTGAACTATGTACACTATTCACGGGAAGTGATCCATCGGCCGTTAGAGATATAAATACTAACTGTCCCTGAAACAGCAGCAAATGCTCCATCCACAGATTTCTGAATAATGCAAGTTCATATTTATGTCTTCTTGGTGCCTTTCTGGGCCACCAGTGTAAGAAACTGCCTAAAATGTGTAACATATGTTATTCATATGCCTGGGGAATAACTTAGAATACGTTATTCTTAAGGCAAAAAATACTGTAGTCTGCAGTCTGGAAAACTACCGTCTGACATTACACAACAGAGAAGGGATGTTGTGTATATAAGAGTGTCTCAGTCAGTGGCAGATTAATTAAAGCTTCGTTTTTGATTGCAGAAATCTCCGAGGCAAGAGCTGTTGTAAGTCAGGTATAATACAAGTTCAATTAACCGCAATAAAATGACATTTGAATGGGAAAAGGTGAACTCTGGTCATAAAATAAAATAATGAACAATAATGAACAGCAGCGAGGTACTTATTTGAATCTATTCCTGGTCAGCAGGCTTGCTGACTGGCTTACCTAAATAAATGTTGGGTAGCATGAAGAGATAGGTGAAAATCTACCAGACACTGAGTCAATTTGACTCAGTTCTGACCTTCCTGCTGGTTATCAACACAAAGGCTGCATCCAAATTCAGCGTCCCACTCACTATTCACTTACGAACATAGGAAAGTCTATGTAAATGTAATGCGTTGTTGTCAAAAGAATATAGCTGTAGTTTTTTTAGGCTATAAATTAGACTCTCACGCACACCATTATGGTGTGGTGTGAATGAATTATAGTGTAGTTTAAGAAATTACAAAGCATTTTGTCAAATGTAATCAGACCCCACTAGGAGCCTAATTTGATCAACACGAGTATGTGTGTGAGAGCTGACATTATTGAGAGAACATTGAGGAAATGCAATTATTTTTCTTGTTATCTGGGCTGTGCTGTATGTATATGTATGTCTTTATACATTACAGTAAGAACCCACAGTCCTTCAATCAATCCCATTAACCAACTGAGTAGCCTTAGCTAACAGGGCAGTGAGAATTTGATCAAAACACCTCATGATGCATATAGTCCTGGAACTGAAGGTACCTCATACTTTGTTTAAATTAATGCCTTGTGCAATTTATAATCTAGATGCAAATTATACAAGCAATGTTTGAGTTTATGCATGATGATTGATTTTAAAATAAGGTCAAAATTATATGAATTATGCTGTAGGATTTTCATATTTTCCGGTGCTTTCATTCACTCAGTGAAAACCAAGGACATACACTCAGACCCTCTCAACCTGGCAGAATTCTCTCTTTAGTAAAATATGAGTACCACATAGTGTCACAGACAGTGGAGACCCACCACACAAACCTCCAATATCTGTGAAAAGTCCTCTACTGTAGTAACAGAAGTGAAAAGGGGAAATGAATGATATTATGAAATGCTAATGCTTCATCATTAGAAATGAGTGAGTTCACCAGAGGGATTTCAAAAAAAATAAATAACTGACTGCGCTATTATTTATTAAAGACAGACCTATAATGTGACTTACACAATATATTTATGAAAGGGTGGGGAAAGTGTAAAGAAATAAATAGTTGAAATAATTAAAAACACAAACACTGACAGTTACAGCAGTACAACAGCTAAGTCGTAATATCCAATCACCAAACGATGGTGAAGTTGAGTAGATTTCCATTTGCCACCCAGCAACAGCAGTGACCAATTATGTTCCAAACAAGCCGCACAATGAAAATTATATCATCTCCTGCTGCTGCTACGTGCAATATGTTGTAAAATCACAACCTATCTTTCTGCTGTCAGTTCAAAACACTTTCTATAGCAGATTTAATTTAAATTCTAACTGTACCATCATGTTTTAGTTTAAAACTTAAGAGCTTGTTTGATGGAGATGATGTATTAGATGGTAACACTTAAAGGCAATGCAAATGCTAGAGTACACTATCTACCCTCACTCATGTTTATACTGTTTATGACGAAAAATGTCATCGATTAAAGGAACGACAAAGTGTCATTGCTGCTATCAAGCTTTAGTCAAGTACTGTACTTCAGTACTTGAGTATTTCCATTTTGTGTTACTTTATTTTTACTCCACTACACTTGTGTGACAGCTGTAGGATGCTGAACACTTTCCCTTCTCTCCCCCTTCTTCTCCCCTCTGCCCCAAAAGTCTTAACTGCTCCACTGCACCAACAACAATGTAAAAAATCTGCTTACATTTTAATTAATCAGTAATACTAATTTAAAAATAATTTAACAATGAAAAGGGCAACTCTTCAGGCTAATTTATATATTTTATATTTTATATTAACATCACATTTTAAACACTTTATAAAATAACTTATTAATATTTAAATGTGCCACTTGTGTACAACAGAACCAAGCTGTTAACACAACGATGACATACTATCATCAAGTCAATATGGCAAACTTGTTAGCACACAGTCACCTACTTACACATCTAGCAGATATGGAGCGACATTAGCGTTCACTTGGAGTCATGCATCCAGTCAGCTGATGAATGTCAGTCCTGCATTTACTGTTGGTTTAATTCTTTAGCTGCTGGATGCTCAGCTATGTTCAGCAGCCACTTGCTAACATTGCCGGTCGTTTAGTGCTGAGCAGGTGATATACAATGGGTTTTCAGTCGTTTGTTGAAAACAGCTGCTTGCTGCACCCAAACAACAAACCCATGAGAGCGCTGACTATAAAATTGCGGTTTGGACAGCTAAATAATAAGCTGAAACAAGCAATTAAGTTCTGTAGAACTGAGGGAAACAAAAAAAATCTTGTGATCATTCTCGTGAGTTCATCACAACAAGTGAATCCATCTACATCTATTAGTCATTTGGTCCATTAATATAAATATACATATCGATTACAGACACTTTAAGGATGTTGTTTTGTTTTTCAGCCCGTCTTATTAGCTGTGCTGATAAGCTTTCTAGCAGCAGGAGGTAGCCATTTTCGACATCAAGCTTGGATAAACCTTCTATACGTTAACTCCCCAGCACCAAATGGCAGACAGACAAAGTTAGTGACTAGCTATTGCCCATAGTGGAACATCTAGAAGCTAAAGAGCTGTATGTACCTGTTCTAGGATGCTAGGCCTGTGTATTTACATAAACTATGAAATATTATTCATTGTTGTTAAGTTGTTGAAACAGTTGCATGTTTACAATGATGACTGGGGGAATGTGAATCTTTAGAGATCTTTTTTTTTCCACAGGTGCGAAAGGAACAGATGTTCAAGTTTGGTTTAATTCAATTAAATACACAGATGCTCCCTATGTGTTTTGGGTTTGAATCTTCACCTGACCGAAATAGATATGGCATATGCACTTGTTGTCAGCGCTGAAAACAAGTGTATAAAAGAGATGATTCAGGGAGTGTGAACTATAAGCCTCAATTCTTTGGATGGCCAAATCCTTTTTGTCACCCTTCTTTTTTTTACTTTTGTAAAAAAATACTTTTGTGTTGACACGGAAAAGTGGGATGTTGCAGAAAAAGTCGTACAATTGTAACTAATAAAATAAAAGTGACAGTGGACTCCCCAAAAGTGGATTCAAAACGTCAGTCAGCCCTTTCAGTTTCTCATCTTTGAGTTGTCTGTAATGGTGTGATATAATGATCATGGTGAATATTTAAAGGCCCGTTTACAGTAAGTAGACTGTGACTGGGGGAATATTATAGTATGTACATTCTGTACTATGTATAATTTACAGTCTGGTGGATTTATATAGTTTTTCTACACCCCAAAGGCCACCCATTACATCCAGTTCTTGGATTTACCACAACCAGAATGACTTATGATCATATAATGAATTAATATTCTATAAGCATTCATTTTCATTCAGCTAATGTGCTACTCGGCAGCAATTACATTTGCATGAAAGTCACTTCAATTAAAATATGCTCAAATGAAGACATGAATGAGAGATTCATCAATTAATATCTCCAGCTTATATTGTAAGATGGATGAGGGTGCTTAGAAATGAAACTCACACCATTATTCCATCTGTTCCTGGCTAAAACCCTCAGATTTCAGAAGCGACTTACTGGTCATGGGATTTGAAAGCCTGCAGTGGAGTATTGAGGTGTGACACACACACTTTGATTTCTCACAGGATCATAACAAATTGATCCATCCTCCTGAGGCAGTTTGCTTTTGCAAACAAAATTCTGCAGCAATCAATGTAGAGCCTCCACTCGACTCCCTCCATTGGTGCAACACTGAGCATCAACTACTAGACAGAGATAGAGGTGGTGGATGGGTAACTTCCGTGCACTCGTAGCCAGCTCTGCAGCTAATGAGGGAATCTGCAAGTTGCAACACAACAACAACAACAAGTCAATTGTGAGGGAAACATATTGAGCCCAGCTGATGGTGTGTATACATCAGCACCTTGCAGACAACGCTGTGGACCAGCTAATGGTGCTGTGGGCCATTAGCGTTGGTAGGACAGGTGGGAAAGTGTGCCGGCGCGCTCAAAGTGTGCAGTTAGCGCTTGGCTGTGTGCAGCAATCCCCTGGCAGGCTGACGGATGAGAGAAGCAAGGGGTGCAACTCCAGCTGCTCGCCACTGTGCCTCACCACCCGCCGTCATGCAGAGATGAAGTGCCAATTGATATCTTCAGTGGTAAGCTGTTGTGACAGTTCCTTTGTAAATGTTTGGACACGGCTGTTTAAGCACCGCCATCTCGCATCTCTTTGACTTTTAAGTTTCTCCCTGAGGGTTCTCTTTTTTATTTTTACTGACTTTATAGGTTCCCCAAAGCCACACTGCAGAGCACATCCCGTGCACACCCCCTTCCTGTCGTCAACCTTCCTGACATATTGCTGGTTGCCCTCACTTTTCCCTGTTACACTACCAATTTAACTTCCACAAAAATTAAAATAATTGCAGAAATAAATGAGCTTCACCTCCATCTGTCCTCTCAGTTTTTCCGTGACACACTCAGCTTTCAGAGAACGAAAAAGTCCGGAGTTGCTGTTTTGCATAGTGATGTGGTTATTATCGCTGTGATGAGGAGGTAAGGGAGGGTGACAGCTGTTTTTAAAACCTGAGCGCGCTCACTCCAGAAAAGGGATTTTTTCAGCAGTTTTTCCCCTCCCTTATCTGCAAACGACTGTATTCTTCCCTGCCACTATTCTCTCTGTCCACCTCATTAGTTTGGAGGCAGGAAACCAAATTACGTTAAATTACAAA
The DNA here is from genome assembly GCF_014851395.1 of Micropterus salmoides. Taxonomy (NCBI): domain Eukaryota; kingdom Metazoa; phylum Chordata; class Actinopteri; order Centrarchiformes; family Centrarchidae; genus Micropterus; species Micropterus salmoides. The sequence goes on from NW_024041039.1 coordinate 7,107,390, forward strand.
GTCATCAAAGGCCATCTGAAGTCCTGTCTCAGCAAGCAGGCCCCTGCACAACAGCACAGGGGGGCCCTGCGTGCAAAATAACGCTGAATTCAGTCACAAAAAGACATAAGCACCAAAGGATTTAGAGGATTTAGTTAATTGACCATCGTGCTGTCCAGTTGTGAAACAGAACCATTACCAAAGGAGAGGAGAGTCTTTTGGCTCTATTCAAAATGAATAGCACATTGTTCTCTGTACACTGCGATTACATGAGTAACATGGAAGAGAAAGAAAAACATTCAAGAGCGCTCCTAGAGTGGATTCATTTTCCCAATTATTGGCTCGAATCCAAACAATCCTTGCCAAATCATTATCCACACTTTCTCCCCAAAATAGAACCGTGTCCTGCCTGGCAAACGAGACTCAACTCCAAATGAGATGAGAGCACGATGTGCACCACTGGTCCATGAATCGCCTTTCCCATTAGAAACTTGTTCATCCTTATTATCACGTACTGTATGTGCTGTCTGGCCTCAGCCATTTGCTCAGGCAGAAGGAGAGGAGCGTTTTTCTGCTCATACGGAGGGAAATGAGGCCAGTCAGTCTGAGGTTTGTTTTTCTGGGACTCTAAGGAGCTTACAGTAAACAGCACACAGGAGCTGCCTTGGGAAGTCTGAGTCCTGGCTGCAGGATGCACATGAGGAGTTTCAGTGAAAAACAAGACATCCATCAACCAGTTGAAAAACACATGTGATTACGCTGGGAGGTTCAACTCCCTAAAGGACAATGTACATTTTATATGCTATCCAGGATTGGTTAATTAGAGAACTGAAGCAATAACAAATCATTATCTCATTGAGCGATGCACGTCAGGTGGTAACTATTCTTTGAAAATGGATCAGCTGGTAGGTTTTTAGTTAATTTTAGAAAATAACATCCTGCTCTGTCAATCAAAGATGCAAAGGTTTCTGGTAAACCAAGAACTTTTTGTGAGGGATTGCTGCTCTGTTGTTTGGGAATCTGCATTTTCAAGTTAAAATTACTGACTAATTCATTAAAGCAATTACAAGTGGTGATTCCTTTTTGAAGCACAATTAATACAAGTGTTTTACTGTACAGAGAGTTTTGTCACTGTAGAAGAATATAATGTTTCTAATGAGTAATATTGAAATTTTCTTCTTTTTTTCTTCTTTTTCATCCTTTAGATTGTCTCTTTTATTGATGGTAGTCCTCCAGATGGTGTTTTTTATGCTTCTGTCTCCATCTTTGATGTGAGGACTTGCTGTTTCTTACTGGATTATTACGCTTATTTCTGGATTAACCACCAAGCTGGTTAACTGTATCTTTTTCTGCTTTCATATACACACATATTTTGTATACAAAGTGTGTACCATAACAACATAAAATGCAAAAGCTGTTCTAAACTGGTTTTTGGAACGGATATCCTGTCCTCTGCTCTGAAACCTAGAATGTCTACCGGATGTGGCTGTATCATGTTTCCGTTGTGCCCTGGTAGCATCTTTAAGCAGTCTGTTTCAAAGCAGCCATTTTGTTCAGAGTTGTTTGTTGTTTTACAACCACATTAAATACATTTTGCTTCTCATTTGTGATCAATATGGTAACACTTTGTAATTAACGTTTTTGATTACTTTACGCAGACTTCTACTTTTTACTAAACTATTCAGTGTTCAGTCTCCTTCTTCACAGCTCCAGCTTGTTAAATATTAAACTTGTGTTAACTTATAATAAATATTAGCATTTATATACAAATGTACTTTAGACTACTGCCTGCAAATTACATTTTAATTATTTAGCAGTTTAATATGGGATGTCAATAAAATACTTAATGAATGCCTATACTAGGAAAATTACGTAAGTACAAGGGAAGAAGCGAAGATTTTAGGGAATAAGTTGTGTTTAATGGAGACTTAAATAAATTATTTTATATAAACTATTTAATATATAATGCCTATTTAATAATTACAGGGCATAGTCATTTTATTACTTTGTAACAAAGGAAAGCTTGGTAAAATTGGGTAACAGTGCTGATATTGCAATGAAGTGGTAATAGTATCACTTATTATAAAATTTAATTATTAAAATCATTATGATACTAAAATTGTACTTTGGGGAATTACATTGTTACATTACAAATTTCAAAATTTTCCTCAGTCATCATTATTTAATATGGTATTATTGTTGCTTGTCCTGGGTATACGGACAAATCTTTATAGCTATAAAATTATTATGTGTATGATTTTAAAATGATGATAGAATACCGAAGGACAATAATGTCGTTGTGGGGTCCTTAATAGGATCCATCTGACTATCAAAGCTGATGTTGGACAGGGACCTAGACCAGTTTTTATGTCCTCTCATATCATAAACAATTAAGTTTCTGAATGTATATACTTCTATTCAGAAACCGTATTGTGGTTTATTGGACATCATATAGCATAAAGAATAGTATGGGTTTAATGAGTAATTTAATTTGTAGCTTGTAATCTCAAGCGTTACTGTTAATTTCACACTTGAGATGTGAGCAGCAGCGGGGGAGATGGTCTAGTCACGTGTGGAATTGGGCTTTTGTGATGTCTGATGAGAAGATACTTTGTTGGTATTGTCATAATTGAACTAAAACATTGGCTTCTATGAACTTAACAATCACTGACATTCTGTTTTGTCACCACATGACAGCAGCTGCAGTTTGCTTTGTACTGTCACTGGTGTCATTGGTCTGTCACTGGTGTTCTTAATCATGCCGACAGCTTTGTAAGAACTTGTCTTCTTTTGTTGTTAGAAGAAAATTATAACCCAGGATAAACTCCAGTGTCTGCTGTGACAACAGCAGCCACAGTTTGTATTACTCCGTCATTGGTGTCATTCTAATGTCACTGGTGCTATCACTCATTCAGAGGGATGATCTCCTGTCATCATAGCTGTTTTTTTGTTGGATGAATCAAAGCTACAACAAAAGGTAAAAGAAAACAAGAGGATTGGTGGATAATCCTTATGTAACATCACATATTTGCAGTTTATCGCTCACTGATGTCTTTGTGCTGCCACGAAAAAAAAGACACATTTATATTATCGTAAATTGTAAATTGCAGTGATAAATTTCCCAGTATTATATAAACAAACAAATATTATATGTTGTAACCCATTACTGTGGACCACCAGCTGTACTGTTATATTAATGTCACTGGTCTGTCACTGCTGTCATCAGTCAGGGGGTTGTTTGTCTGCAAGTCATTTTGGTGCAAAGAAACACATGGAGAGGGAGTGACTGAGTGCTTTACTGTATCACTGATGTGTCACAAGTGCCATCACTCTCCAAGGAGACTGAAAAAAGACATCTCAGTTAGACTGGGTGGGAAGGACTTTGTTGTCAATTTCCCTGTGTTTCATCCTGATACACAGGACAGTAGGTAGGATTTATGTTGCATTAATCATTACAATAAAAAATTGCTTTCTAGCCAAGAGTTAGATGAGAAGATACCACTCTCATGTCTGTGTGTTAAACTACAGAGCTGGAGCCGGTAGGTAAACTAAACTAAACTAAACTGGCTGTTTGTAAAGTTAACAAGGTAACTGTACATACAGTACATTGTATGCTTAGTCAGTAAAACTTTGGACAGATATAGGCTACCTGTTTCCTCCCTTTTCTAGTGTTTATACTAAACTAATCTAAGATAGCTAAACTAATCTAATCTAAAGCACAGACATGAGTGGTATCAATATTCTCATCTAACTCAAGTTTTATTTTTATTATTAGTATTTTAGTTTTGCCTAAAACAGTCAAATATAAGTAATCACAATCAGATAATAATAGAAATATTTATAAATCTAAACTCCTCTTCAGGGCATTCCCAGAAACTGTGGGGAAACTATGTTTGGGTCCTCAATGGTAGCTAGCCCTGCTAATGAAGTTGTCTGTCTGTAAGTTGTGTTTTTTTGTTCATCTGCGCACAAAATTAACAACAAAATAGACCTTCAGATGGAAATCTGAGAGCAGCAAAAGTAAAAATGTTCATTAACTGGGTTTAGGCTGACTCCCGTTTGTGTTACAGTACATCAAAAGACATTTGCAGTATGAAAGTAACTTTGTTCATTCTCACACTCGGCCTGGTTCTTTGTCTAGGTTGTTATTGTCACTATGTAGCTAGAGGTCTGTCTCTGTAGCTCTGTCACTCACTCAGGCAGACGTTGTCGTGGAAAAAAGTGAGGAAGTCATTGCATTGTTCCCTGTGGTTGCCGCTCGCTGCACAGGAGCACCAGGGTCCCACGTTGGATGTGGAGTTGTCAAGGTAGTTGGGAGTTATTGTGCTTCCTGTAGAGGGGAGGAGAGGGGGAAACAACACATTTCTGTATGTTTACAGGCATACAGAAATAATACAACTTCTCACATTAGGTTTACAACACAATGATTGAATATGAACATCAGATAACATGAATACAGAAGTATTTATTTTATTTAGCTGAACATCTAACTTTTCTTGGTGTCTTTTGTCATTCAAGCTATTCCAACTGCTGCCGAGTGCCATTTTGAGTTATGTTTTTTTGTTAAGGCCTCATAAAAATGGCAGTTTTAGAGGAAAGGCAAATAACTATCTGACTGAGGAGTTTAATGTTCTAACAAATTGAACATAGGAGCAGAATTCAGGCTGATTTAATGTTGTTATGCTTACCCTGATTATGACCTTACCCTGATTACGATAATCAAATAAAGGAGTTGACATGGCAATTTCCATCATCACAGCATTGCCCTAATCAGGTTAAGACTGACTTATTAAGTGTGCATGTAAATGTATTCACTGACAGAGAAAGTGAGAGGAATTTAGAAAGAATAGATGAAAGTGGAGGGAGTAGAATAGAGACACAGACTGGCAGGTTAGTTAAGCAGGCAGCCTGGTGATCAAATGTTGGCTGTTTCAATCTCGCTTGCTGACTGAGCCTGACATTACTGAGCCAACAAAGTTGTACTATGTGTATATGTGAATCAAACCAGCTAACATTTGCTAAAAATACACTGATCTATGTGAGAGGCAGTTATTTGAGGATGCACTTGTTTTAAATATATATAAAAGAGACACTTGCTTATACAACATCCTCCTCTTGATCTCTGTGAGTCTGATGCTACAATAGGTAAAATCAAAGTACAGTGCAGTTTTTCAGCTTTTTCTTTTAATTTTCTGACTTATTAACATGCATATCCACCTTGGCAGGCAGCTTGTTGGACTTTGATAAGTAAAGTGGGCTGCAGTGCAAAGACCAGGCAGATTCTTTTTGTTCTTTTCAGCTTTTGGGGCTTTTCAGCAGGAAATGATTGGGTAGACATTCTCCGGGGTAAGGGTAATATAGCCTTGTAGCTTGTATTTTTAAAAGGAGGTGGGAAATAGAATTGCTGCACTTTGAGGCAGTGTGGTGAAAAAGTTCTGATTTACCTCCATCGATTTTCTGGGTCCCAGACTTCCAAACAACAACACCTCAGCGTCTCACTTCTACTTCAGTTGTCTAGAATGGACAATCACTGCTGCAAAGCTTTCTGTCTCTGTCTTCCTACATCTGTCTCCTTCAGTTCCTCCCAAACTAAACAACTTTAACTCCCTCTCTTAGCAGCAGTTCAGTAAGGCATTGTTGTCCCACAATGACATGTTTAGACTGAGTGGTTTTTAACAACCTTTTGTGCATTATGTGATCTTTTGTTAGGGTTTTATCTAAACTACAATAAGCTGTGTTCTACGCCTCTGCCCGCTCCCACTCATCGTCACATCAGGGATAATTCTCTCAAAACAGCGGTCAATAGTTGTAATTGCACTACTTATAATGTCAACGACTTGGCCGGGCATGCTGCAGCCACATTAATCAGCACTCCATCGATCGTTGAACCCGCGCTTCTCATCACAATCTTTGATTCATTCTTTTGAGTCCTGTTCAGTGCTCTTGTCTGCTCTCCGCCTTCCTCCCTCTAAAACCTTTTTGTTACTGATCCATCACAGAAAGTGGGTGAGCCGGAGCTGGCACGAAAAGATTTAGTTCTTACCTATCAGCCCGGTGTACGCAAGTAGACATGCTGCGTAAGTCTCCTGCTTGCAGCCACTGGCGCTCTGCTCGGAAGGTTGGCAATCATACTGGAACTGTGCCCAGCGAGACCTGTGGGAGCAATAACATGCCATCCATCATTTACTCGTGCTTGGCTGCAGCACACATTGTATCACTGAGGGGTGGCACTAGTGTTTTCTCTCAATGACAGAATGTGGATCTGAAAACCACAATGCTCATCTACCTACCTATACTCCTATATTATCTCCCTCCACCCTTCAAGATTTTCTGCTCTGCAGCACTTTTACCCCCACTCCAGTCACCTGTGGTGACAACACGCCTTCCCCTTTTTTTCTTTCCCATCCCTAGCAGGTTGTATTGCTGGAAGGCTGCCAAGCTGTAAAGAGTCAATGAGGGGCAAAGATAGGCCTTGGCTCTGCCCTCTAAATACTGCAGGCACTCTCTGGCAGGCCAGGCCGTGAGGAGATTAGACAAATATGGATCTTCCATACAAATACTCACTCCCACAGCCGCTCTGCCTTCCCCCCTTCACCTTTCCCGCCAGCCGCCCAGACATCTAGCCTCATCATCATCATCGCACAAGGCTATCGCAGCCATCATATCGCATCATCGGCCCCTGTCGACTGGCATTTGCAACGGGATCCCCTCAGGGCACCACAACTCCCTGCTCTCCCCTCGTTTGTCATGTCATTATAATGATGTGCGTAAACCTCATAGGCTACGCGCTAAGCGAAGGCACCCTCTGTAGACTGCCAGTTAATGCTAGATGACTAGTGCGAAATTGGCGAGCCGCACAGGGGCCTTGAGATACTCGATCCATAGGGGCGGCGGTGGAGAATAATGCTTGATCGATAGCCGTGACAGATGAAGCCCTTTGTCTTCCTGACATTTGAAGAGGAACCAGATTAAATGCTGGTGACCATTGGCTGTCACAGAGAGGAGGCTGACAGGATGGGTATGAGAACTCCATGTTTTCAGTCTCCAGTGAAATAGAGAGGCATACACCCTCTGAATGTTAATGACTCCATAAGACATTGTTAGTTTACAATCAATATAAATTTCAATGAAATCATTTTCCTCAGTCTCTCACACACATATGGATTTAAAGTAGAATAAATATGCTTATTCAGATAACCAGTACAGAGGGTCAGTTTTCTGCAAACTACTTACCTATACTGATAATGTCTCGGCTGTACACATTGATAAATATTTGCTGATCACTTAGGCAGGAAAGTCATGTGTGAATCCCAAATGATAAAAGCCGCTTTAATAATGACTATTTCACATGGCTGCTTCCATCAGAAAATGAATGCAGAATTTAATTGAACTAATTAAACACAGTTAATGAGTATAACAATTGAATTAATTAAACACAGCTGACTAATTAAATCTAAATGAACATATCATACCAACCAGACCTAACTTCCAAGATACACAATGCCATTTATTGTCCTGAGGGAAAGTCAGTGTGTGAGGCTGCCACGTCAACAAAGCACTTCATATTGAAAACAACAGTGGTGGAGATGGAGATTTTCATGGGTAATCAATTTTCTATCAACAACATACTTTGTGTTTTTTAATCCAAGTTAACATTAAAAATAAATGTCAGCAAGCAAGCTAGTTTGCTTAGCTGCTTACGGGACAATAAGCTCACACAGTTTATTCAGGAGACGTATTCATACCATTGACTCCTGTCTCTCCTGTCCACAAACAATGGCTATTTTGTTGAGGAGTATATATTATGACAAAGGAGGTTAAATAAAAGTAAACTGTGCATGACAGCTAAGTTACAACAACTTCGTCTGCTTTGGACTCTCCTTTTACTCTGAGGTCTGAGCCCCAGGTGAGCATACACCTAAGCTACATTATGTTAATCGGTATTTTTAGTTATGTTCATCAAATTAAATCAGATGGTCACTAATACAGATAATTACTGCTAGAATCAACAGCTCAACAAAGATTTTTTAGCCTCTTTTATGTCATTGTTTTAGTTCAACCACATTTCCAGCCACAGGCAGCTGCTTTTTGTATTAAAAGCTCTAATTAAGAGACTGGGTTCAAACTGACAATGTTAGGGACCAGCTGGTTGCTAACTTTGTGGAGTTGACTGCAAAGATGCGGAATGTGTAGGTAGGCAACAATATGCTAACACATTTCCCATAACTACTTTTCTTTGTCCGTCAGCTAGTGGCCAAAAATCTATTAATGCATCTTTAATACAGGAAACAGCAGCATTATCCTGTTTTATGTTCTTATTTCCTCACTGTGTGGTGTAAGCTCAATTGTGCACCATTTAGCATTATTTTTGATAATTCAAGAATGTCCTGTTATTTAAAGGGTCTGTGTGTATTGTGTTGCTTTTTCAGTTTGTATGGCTGAGTTGCTCCAGCTCTTACAGACCCTCCTCAAACTTGCACAAGTCATTTGTAGAATACTTCTCCAGTGTGAAACAACAGAGAGCAAAAGTAAACAAGTGGCTGGTGAAGCTGGTCAAACATCTAACAAGAAAAAGAGACCCAGATAGTTTTCTCAAGAGCTGGAAGATCAAACAAGATGTTGGATGTGTCAGTAACCTCAGGCAGGTGTTTGCTAACAAGTTAAACACAAGAACTCAACGAGCTGATATCAAAGTTTGTTTCTCCATTCATGTGGGAGTCTACCTTCCGCCTGTAATGTCAATGTTTTTTTGAGTCAGCTTTAAATCTGGACACCAGAGCTCCAGAGCAGCACTTGAACACACCAGGACATTTCAAATCAATCAGTATTTGTTGTAAGGGGTAACCTATTTCCTTACTTTACCTATCTGAGTGCACAGTCACCATGAATTCTATTTTATACTATACTTGGACAAAACAAGAACACAAAACAATGTCTAACCAATTTCTAATAACTATGTTTTCAAAAAGGTTCGGCATTAATGTAATGTGTAAATGAGCTAAAACATGTAACAATACCTTTGTGATCCTTCAACAGAAGCCACAGTTGCTGCAAATGATAATTTCAATTGAACGATCTCAGGAAATTAAGTGGAAAATGTTCTTGCAGCAGGCAGGATTTCATTTCAAACAAACAAAATTTCTAATAACCTACCTGCACACGTAGTCTGCTTTGCAGTTCCGCAGCTGAGCCAGGCAGTTGGGCTTCTCCTTGTCCTCATATGAGCACGACGGCACAATTGTTTGCCGGCGGCGCTCTGCGCAGGCCGTGTCGGTGCAGGGACAGAATAGCAGCTCATGGGTGTAGTCAGGGGGAACACGGTCAAAGAACTTCCTTAGCGCCTTGTTGCACTTTGGTCGATTACATGGCCCAGAGCGAGCTGATGGCTGGATACAGGAGGAAACGTATTCCGTACGAAGCTTCTGACACGTTTCATCTATGTTACATGCTTTGGCAGCATCCAGGCAGCGGTTCACCGTCGTTACTTCAGACTCTATGAGGAGAATAAGACACAAATGGAAGTCAGAAAGCATTTCATCCTTGTGTGTGGTTTTAGAAAATAAAATCCCAGGCAATGTTTACCAATGATTTCAAGGCCTAATTGGAGTCTGTATTGACTTGCCACTCTCACCTCTAGACACAGATGCAGAGTTGCATTTACATTAAAGAAATAAAGAAAGAAATGTGTATTGTGAAGTACAAACTAAACCAAAATGATGATTATATGTAAAGGCCCCCTTGTAATGAATAGAACATGAATGGTGTTTAAATGTTGCACGAGCCCGGGCAGTGGATGCGTTTCAGCCGAGGCCTAATGGCTGAATATTTCATTCTGCTGGGTTAATGCAGAGTGGCAGTGCTGAAAAAGCAGCGCCTCTATCTTTTCAACTGCACAACAAAGCCTGTAATTACTGTTCCTTCCCCTTCATCCATCTATCCATCTTTCCAGCACTCTCTCCCTACATCTGAGTCCATCACTCACTCACCTGACTCCCTGTTTCTTTCGCCACCCTCACTGGGTGCCTGCCACTCTCAGCGCTGCCATCACCCCCCACTCTATCCGTCTCTTCCCATACTCCATTCAGCTTGCTCTCCCTTCTCTTCCATCCATTCTTCCTCATTGTCCATCTCCTCATCCTCCGTCAGTGCCCATCCTCCCTCTGACTTCCGAGGTAATGAGGAACCTCTGTGAAGGCAGGGGAAAGCCCCTTTCATAACCATCTGTTTTTGGCCGCATTATTTCCCAATCCATCATCATGTGTGTTTTTTCCCCCAAGTGACCTCCCAGTCAATAACGGCCATGACGACGCTAAACCCCTCTGGCAGATAGTGATGCTCATTAGTTTGTAAACTGCCTGTAGTTGTGTCTCCTGGTGAGTTCGGCTCTCACCAAGCTGTCATATAAAATATGAATGGCCTTGGAGAGCAAGCTAACAACCAATACAAAGCATAGGTTATTCCCACCTTAACTGCTAAGCAGCCGAAGCATGAGGATAGGAGGACCAGAACTGCAGGGTTGGATGAGAAATAGCATCCGGTGGCCAAATGCGTGGGAAAGATAATATGCACATACGTTTTTATGTTTCTCTTTATCCATTATTTATTCAGAGGAGACTTGCTGAGCATGCATGCATGCTTTTATCCAGGAACACCCTGCTTCACATTCATGCTTTACACACATTTACACCTCAGAGATGCCCAGTACAACCACAGTCCTGAGCTGTTCCTCACAGTAGCCACCGGAGGCTGAATGCACTCATGCTCTAACTTGTTTTCCAGTTACAGGCCCGGTTCTGTATATTCATAATTGCATTTTTAAATTTTGAATGTATAGTGAAGTCTGTGACTATTTGGACGCATTCTGTTGTTTTGGTTCCATAACACCATTGCAGTGGATTTGGTTGAAGAACTGACAATATAGATCTGGTAACTGCTACAAACTCTTATTATTTTGTGTATCACATACTCACAACAGGTTTGAAAAAAGAAACCACTCCTCCCCACCATACATATACATGCATACACATATTGTGTCTTCCTGGAGTGTAGGTGCAGTGGGAAGTCTACCAGCATGCACCTGGAAAACATTTTATGGACATCAATCTCTGATCTCTGCAATGTTAGTGGTGTGTTTAACATTTTGTCCTAAAGTGTTCCCACTGTTCCTAAAGTTCATCTGTGGTTATTTCAGTCAGTATTAATATTGTTAGACTGTGAGTGTTGCGGTGTGTGGTATTAGCAACCCATCCTCAGATGTGAGTGCAAAGATGGTCTGTTGCTGTGCTGGATGCTCTGCCCTGAAGCTAATAAAGCTCCTTGTTGAACTAGAAACACTGACTTGCTGAGTTCTTCTGAGAGAAAACTCTAGTTCACTGCAATATGTATGTTCCAAAACACTCAAAAAGTAAATAGACTACCTCAATGTTCGTTTATATATATTTGTATATAGCAATTTATTGGCAAAGTGACAATACACACAATGATTTCACTGGTCATCAGCAAAGAAGTGACTACACAAATTTTAATACTACTAAAAATTTACAATGGCAATCTATTATAACTGCCCTAGCGGTAGGAGTAGCCTAGAGCAGTCATCCTCCATACTGAGTTTGAGCTGCTCCCTACCTCTGGCAAACAGAAGGATCAATAAGCGATATTTTATGCCTATTGTAATACATTTAATGAACAAACTGCACTAATTTGCACCATTCTGTATAGAAAGAAAATTGTACACTGTGTGTAGGGGGTATTAACTGTAGTGATGTTGAGGTGTTTTTATATTTTTTTTACATTTCTATATAAGTTTATATAATGATGTTTTTACAGGTCTGGTGACAGCAAAGACAATTTTCCAGCCCAGGCCGGACGGTAAAGTTGTATTCGATTCTACGCTATTCTAATGTTTATCAAGGACAAATCCTTCAGAGACACTTTTCAAGCCTATACAGGGTGAGTATTTGATACTCAAAAGATAGACTTGCAGTGGGATATTCCTTTAAGAGAGTCTGAGGGTGGTCACACTCATAATGGATGAACAATGTATTGTAGAAACTGTAGCCTGTTTGATACAGTCTCTTGAAATTTTGCACTCTGTGGTAGGACAATGACAGAGCAAAACTGCTGCTGCAAGACTGTTCCCCTAATCTGGATGTAAACACCCTCAAATAAAAGCTCCACACTTTACCATAATAGTTATCGCATCATTTCAGATGTGAAGTGCTTGTTTAATTAATGCTTGTGACCAACCTGTTGCATTTGAGACCAAAGAAAACAAAACTGCTGGTATTTGCCTTCCAACCAAGGTGCCTGGAGTATAGAAAATTTATTTTAAAAGCTAAAAACCTTTTTTTTTTTTTTGTGCAGAACATCTAATGTCTTTAAAGAGAGGTACTTTCTTAATACCACTGACTTCACATTAGTTAGTTGATTAATTGGTAAAGGGTGAAGTACTCTGTTTGAATACTTTTCAAAATATGATGAATATGATAAGCTGTGGCTCTGGTTTGTGTCTTTGAAAAGGGTCATTACTCTGTTTGAGGGAGAGATGCTATAAGGGTGGAAAAACATCCATTAATCACATTTTTGTTGTTTTGGCAGTCGACTTGTCGAGATGCATGGCATGGATGTCAACTTTGACCTCCCTTGGAGTCGCAGGAGTGAAATTTACGAGAAGGCTGTGCAGTGCAGGTCTGGTGCTGCTGTAATTCAAAGCAGCCTAAAATGAGTAGTGTCATTTTAATAAGCAGATTATGTATGAGGTCACAAAAAGTTATGATCAAGCATGTTAAAGGTGATATCCACTAAATCTGAATAGTTTAGTTGAGTACTTGTGTTTTTTGTATGCATTTCTTCTCATTTACACATACTGTACTGTGAGGAGAGTTTATCCCATTTCCCTAATCTGTGATCTTGGACCTAATTTATGTCGCTTTTGCCATTGTTTCTGTCCGTTATAATAGTATTGTACTTACTATGTTGTTGTAACAAAGCAACGTCTGTTGGAGTCTAAAGGTGCAAGAAACGTGAGCAGTAGGATGTTTAAACAGGCTATAAACATGATAACAGTACAGCAAGATTATCTAAACCTCTTTATTTGTAAATAAAACTTAAAGAAAGCACTCCTGACATGTTGATTGTAATCCCACATTGCACAACAAATCTCATAGGTCAAAATTGAACTAGGAGGTCAGTCTGTAAACTGTGATGGATGTTTGGATATTTACAACAGTATGGTTTATAATTTTACTGTTTGCTTTAATTCTCTCTTTCAAATAAATTTTGTTATTTATTTATATATATATATATATATATATAATGACAACATATATCACAGACAGATATAAATCATACAATTATAAATGCAACACTTTTGTTTTTGTGTCCTTTTATAATACTGATACAGTGAATGTGTCATTTATTAAACAAATATATTTAACTTATTTTTCTTCTGCTTTATGTATATAAACACCGTATTTAAATGTTTAAAGCAAGCAGCGACCTCCCTTTGAGCTGTCATTGTCCACTTGTTTAAATTTTTTTTGTGTGTGTGTAAGTAGGACATTTATCATTATACTGTATGGCATGCATGAATGCTTTCCATACTAATCACTTAATTTAAGTCATTATTTAAGTTTCACAGACTCTCTATCTCAGCTTCTCTCATCCAGAGTATAATTGCTGTCTGAGAAAACAAAACAAAACACTTGACTTTATGTCCTCTCCAGTGGAAAAAAAAAAGTATCTCCTCATTTGTGTGTAGCCTCTCTCTTTTTCCAAACCACCAACAGGAACAAATGTGGTGTTGCTTGAGTAAAAAGAAAGCTGTTTGTCTTCCATTTTCTTTTTCTCACTTCCACCATCTCTTTCCCTCTCTCACCCCTTGCCATGACTTATTTCCGTTTGTTTGTTTCTGTTCTTCACACTCTCTGTCTCCCCTCCGGTTTTGGTGCTTATAGCTGCATTAAAGTAAATAGGTAATTAATCTGTGCCTCAGGGGCTAACAGCAGCACATACTAGCCCTGCGGCTTGCCCACAGGCTAAGAGGCAAGACAGAAGCAAGGTGTGGGTTGTTACTAATCAAACACTTTGTAAACTCACCTGCATATCCACCCGTCTGTTCCGTCAAAATAACACAAAATGACATCTTCATTTACTCTTTCTTTAATACGAAACTTGGTTGGGACCCACTTAGTTGTTTCTTTGTGTGGAAAAACCTGATGCTTTTGATGATCTAAACTTTTTTTCAGTGCTCATTTAGAGTAACTGAAAGCAGAAATTGAAGAAACACTTGTAGCAGTGGCAGCTTGCCCAGTCACCTGCAGCAATGGAGGCCAGACGAACGTAGTCAGAGCCTCTCTCCTCTGGTTCATACGGGTAGCTCTCCACCAGGCTGAGTCCTGCCAGCACAGAGGAGAGAGATTAGGGCCTGTTGTGATGACAATCAAAAAACATGTTATTTTCTTCTTTTTTAACTGCAGAATTTGTCCTAAAACAGTACCACACAGACTCACTATACTGTATATCATAAGTAAGTTGAGTTGTAGACAAAGTCTTGCATATGTACCCTGTCAAGTAGCAGACCAGAGATGGACACAGTACTAACCAGTGCTCTACCAAAATGTGTGTCTACTAGTACACATGGTCTCTATAGTATAACAGATAACAAAATAAATAGATAAAAGGCTGGAATAATATCACATGCCTCCATGTTTTTTAGTATGACATTTTGTTTGTGGAAATTTGAATAAACACAATATTATTTAGAAATGTACACCATATGAACACAATATACAGTAAAATAATAAAAGACCTTCAACTAGATTTTCAAACATGGCCCCTCTACAAACACAGGGACACAAAATTACTTATTGATGCAGTACCTGTTTTTCTTTATGTCAGTGACTTTGGGGGATTTTGGTGCAGGTGCTCACTTATCCACTATCTTAAAGGAAGTTAAACTCTGAATTAAATTAACTACAATTACAAACATAGCAACAAAATTAGGTCATATGAGGCTGAAAATGTTGTAAAATAAGTCTGGCAATCAGCAATTTAATGTGAAGCTTCTCAAATCAGCATCAGGTTACTGAAAAACTGTAAAGTGAATCGTCTTAAGAATCCTTTCAAAGTATACCAAACATAAAAAAATGCATTTGTAACTCATAACCCTTGTTTCAAGAGCATTTAAAAGGCCATATTACAATGTGAAGCAGGTCATAACTACATGGAAACTAATTTTGTTGCCATCTAGATGATAATATTCGGTGGTTGACAAATTATTTTAAACAGCCTAAAAGTTAACATTACCCAGTGTAAAAGAGTGTTTGCTTCAGTTGTTTCACACATTTTTAATGATATGTTTATGTTATGTAGTCTATCCTGTGTATGTATTGTACCTCACTCTAGCCAGGAAACAATGATGGCTGATGTATGAAACTCAGGCAGCTGAGCTTTACTGTTTGTTTTTATGAGTCATTATCTCAATGTCATGTTATTTGCACTTCACTTGCAGTATATTCACACTGTTGCCAACTGACTTCAACTGTTGCACTCATTGTCAGTTTTAGTATATAAGTATATGCCTACATTTGAATATAAATGTACCACAAATAATGGGGTTTAATGTAGGAAATAACAAAAGTGATAAAATAAAATGAGGGTGGGTAGAACGAAAGGAACCAGAGCCTCAGTTTGAACTATTTTTGACAAAATAATCACTCTTTGCATTTCCAGCCTGGAACTTACGGTTTACATCTAATTTGTGTGTAATGGGCAACACACACTTGATAATCTCAATAACATACTGTACCTGCTCCCGCCCACCTCCAGGGACCAGAACCATCAGATTCTGTGTGTTACTGCCAGTCTTACCGTGCAGCACAGACTGATGCAGACTCCAGTAGATACTCAGGCAGTTTTTCTCCTTCTTCATGCCTCGTTTACATTGGCAGCCGTGCAGAGGAGTGGACAGCAGCGCCGTCATGGCATTCTCACACTGGTTTCGTGCCCCAGGCCCCAGCTTCACGCTGCCGTCCCCAGCTACACATTGCCTGAGGGTGCGCAGTCGCGGGCTGCAGGTGTCGTCGCTGGAGCAGGTGTCTCCGGCACGTAGGCAGTCCCTCTCGCCCACAGAGAGAGCCATATGTGAGACTCCTGCAAGACAAGACATACAGAGGTGTCAGGGAAGCTTTCAGAAGCGGTTTTGGATGCATAAATAATAACACTAGTTGAGTACTAATCCAATGCACTTAGCCCCAAATAAAACAAACAAAATCTTTCAGGCAACAAGTTAAAGAACAGGCAAAACTCAATGACACAAAAGAAAACTAATGAAAACATACGACAAACATATTTCATCATGATTACCCATATTAGATATGCAGAAACAGCTGGGCTATCTTCCTAAGCATGTGCTAATTGTAATTTCTGCTTTATAGTTCTAAATTATAGTAGTAGTAGAGAAGCCAAGTGGTCACAAAATCATTCAAAAGACCTCTAATTTCTCTGAAGAAAGTGTGGAAGCAACAGATCATTGGTTAAAATTATTATTAAAAAACATTCATAAAAACCTTCAGAGGAATTGGGGGAAGGTAGCCCCACTGACACAGGCTAGTAATTGTTGAATAAATGGGAGTAAAATGGGTATATGGACATTATATAAGACTCAGAGCTGCCAAGTAATCCACCAGCAGGCGGATGTGTGAATATGAATTAATTTGTTTTAACTGTTATTGTGTACAATTATTGCTAATGTTGCAAATCTCTCGCCAGTAAAGATTCAAGTGGGATTTTTTTCCTTCCCAATAGACAGTGATGCAGTGGATTGTAGGAGGTCAGTGATTAAAATGTATTAACATTAAGATGTTTCTTTTCATTCAGATGCACAGATTAATTACCTCATTGATCAACAACTTTACAAATTACTATACATCTGTTCATTTTCAGCATTTGTCCCTCCTATACCAGTACCACATACTGAGCTCTTGGTTTAGCCCCATGTTGGTCCTACTAAAGGAGCACAATGGTTTTATGTCTGTGTTTGATTATCATCGACCAAATCAGTTTTTGTAATTTTTATAAAGCAGTTCAAATTCAACATAAAGGTGTACAACAGCAACTTAGAATTGCACTTCAATACAGTTTCATAAAGTAGTGGAACTTGTCAGTGACAAATTAAAAAAAGAATGAATGTGAGATTTTATGATCCACTGAATCATTGCCAAAATAATCTAAATTTAATTGAATTTAATAATTGGATTACATTTCTACAACCTTTGTCAGTAGCAATCAAACTTGGTCAACGAAGCATCTCACTACTGTATTTCAGCATTTAAAAAATTATATTCATTAAACCCCAGGGGGATGCTATGTTATTCATGAATTCATACAGTTGTCACATAGAATACATTTGACACCAATGACTGGATTTTGATGAAACTTGGGGGGTGATGCGTCTCCAATACATCCCAATATGTTCAAAATTACACAGAAATGTTTTAGCTCCAGTCAAAACATAGCGTCATATTTTTACACATTGGCCCAGAGAGGGACTGTGTCATTTGTGGGGGAACAGCCTGTTTACTGTTGTCTTGTTTCATGTGGCACTAATAACATGCAAGCTGTATTCCCCTAAGGATAGTAAATGCTGTTTATTCCCAGCTGTCTAAAACCTCTTAGACTCACTCTTAAAAACGATGTAGTGTTTTTTTAATCAATCTATGTGTCTAGTTTGGGTTAAACACACATTCACATACTATTATAAGAGTAAACAACAGGCACAACATCACTAAGTGATTTTGCTACGTTTCAAACTAAAAATTAACAAGACGAAGAGTATACAACCATGCTAGCGGCTCTGTGAGGCACTACTGAGGCAGAGCACTGGTGTGAGCTAAATGCTAACATCAGCATGTTAACATACTCACAATGCTAGCTAGCTGCAGATGTTTAGTAGGTATAATGTTGAGCATGTTCACCAACTTTTTTTAGCCTGTTAGCATGCTAACATTTGCCAATTAGCACAAGACACAAAGTAGCTGAAGCTAATTTCAATTTCATTAGTTTTAAATATTTGGTCATAAACCAAAGTATTGGACAAATGACAAATTCAGCCTGATGATGGCACTAGATAAAAGTCAGGGTATCACCAAAGTGATTACAATTTGTTGTCAATGTCTTTTCATGGTAACCCATCCAATGTTTGTTGAGGCCTTTGACTTAAAACCACAAACTGTTGGTGGCACAAAAAAGATCAGGGGATAATACAAGTCATTAGGATTCATTGTCTAGGCACCATTAATACCAAATTTCATGGCAGTCTATCCAAAAGCTTTAGAAATATTTCATTATGGACCAAAAGCAGTAGATCAATAAACTGACTGACTGACTGACAGACAGACATAGCCATGCCTAGGGCCATGCCTGTGGCGGCAGTGACTCAGGTTTTTGAGTGGGTTGTCTAGTAACCAGTGGGTCGTTGGTTTAATTTCTGGCTCCCCCAGTCCAGTCGAAGTGTCCTTGGGCAAGATACTGAACCCCAAATTGCTCCCAATGGCTGTGCCGTTGGTGTCTCTCTGGGCATTGGACAGCTTACTACTCCTGATGAGCAGTTGGCACCTTGCATGCATCGGTATATACATGTCAGTGTTGTAAAGTGCTTTGAATGGTGGGTAGAAAGCTCTGTATAAATACAAGTCAATTTACCAAGTTGCTAGCTTGGCTAATGGTGGGTCAGCCAATACAAACTCATACTGTGCAGCAAACCTTTATTTGAAGCCACAAAATATGTCAGACTGAACTTTGATAAAATGTGAATAAAATGATGCACAAGACATTTCCATTTAAGGGGTGGTGCAACGATAAAAATATGGAGTCTTGGGTATGAATATTTTACCCAGTGCAAATATCATATAGCTTTGATAAAGAGATGGAACAAGTTCACCAGAATATATAGGAAATACTGTCAGACAGGGTGTGATAAGATGATACTGAACTTTAAAGCAACTTATGGGAATAAGGGAGAAAACTACATTTTAAGGGGTAAATTGAACATCTATTATAAAAGTGTAGCTGTATTAAGGGCACCACTGCTCACTGCTCTCTTAGTATTTTATAAAGCATTTAAAACTATCTAATATGATAGTGATTAGTTTTAAGTGAGAAGAATTGGTTATCCACTACTTGACAGAAATCATGTCCAAAAGCATTTCTGTGCCACTGACTACTCAGTGAGACTTTCTGTGCAGCAAGCCGGTTCAGAAAATTACATCTTAATCAAATTTGATTCCATCACAGCTCATTCAAGTGATAAGGAGCGAAAGCAGTATCCCAATAAAGGCCAAAGCTCGCTAAATCTCTGCCGGCAGACTGACAGAACTGTCAGAATATGATGCCTTCGTTAAACTTAAACTTTGACTCAGAGTAATTCTCCCTGGGTTATGGGACTAGAGATGATCAGATAAAACAGAAAAGGGAACAAAATATCTGAATAAAGTCTACATCCTTGGCTGAAGCTTGGTGTAGTTGTAGAGAAAAGGTTTAACTACCGTTTGCCCCGCAGCAGACTTCTTAAACTTTCCCAGGAGTCAGCTAATCTAGCAGAAAGCTGTAAATAAAAGTCTAGACAGACAGTGAGGCAAGAAGCTTGTTGCCATGGGTTTAGGATGTTTGTGGATGCTATTGAGAGAAAGCATCTGCCACTCAAACGAAAAGCTCATCTTCACTGAGGTCTTGACAGGTGGCACTTAGTGTGACCACAGAAAAAAATCCACCTCAACAAGTCATTTATTCCACTACAGAGCCTTAAAATCAGATTTATTTGTTGTAAAGCAAAGGGAGCGGGAAAAAAAACTGCAGGGTGAGATAATGTCATTCGTTTTCGATGCTAATCAGCTCCACTCTCAAGTTTTCTTGGATCAAGTGATGGTACCTTGACAAAAGCGGAGGAATCAGCCTTATGTCAAGATACTTAACTCGCTCTGAGAAAACTCTTAAAATGCAGATTTGCATTGGAAATACATTTATTTCACTCCTGTGGTAGTGCTTTTCGCTCAGTTAGAGAGAAACAATGTTTAAACATATTTAGATTGATTTGCACTTCTCTTATGCAAGTATGTGGAACTTCATGTGGGATCAGATAGGTGGGTGGTGTGTGTGGGTGTTTGGATATGGAAAGTGGAGCGCAGGAGAACCTTAAAAGCTAGGTTTGGCTTCCCTCGGCTTCATGGCAGAAGAAGCCCCTGGTGATCAGCAACAGTGCAAATTATATTATATTGCAACTAATCCAGAGTAGAGCGGTTTGATATTTGTCTGAGAAATTAAGCAGCACTCCAGATTGCAAGAGATAGCTGTTTGCCTGGAAAAAGAGCTGCAGCACACCCGCAGTTCAAAGAGAGAGAGAGTCAAAACCAATTAGGAGAAATCAGTTGCCTTGTCATTCAAATTCGTTCCATCCTATATGCCTCCCTGTTATCCCACTGAGGTAAATAATCTGTTTGAGCGTCCTCTCTTCGCTTTTTGTCTCTTTTCCTTTTTGTTCCCATTTCTCTCTGATTTTCTCTCTGCTCACGTCATCCTTCCCACTTATCTCTCTGTTCTCCCCCTCCTTTTTCGCTTATTTTTTTTCTCTCATCTGTCACTTGCACACAAACACACCTGGTATGGTTCAAATAGCAGATTCTGAAATTAAAGGAAGATTTCCAAGAAAAGAGGACATATACATTACTTAGTAGACAACAATGAGTGAGATTAACAAGTATACCTTATGACAAACACAAAATAACTACCTTTCTTATCATCCTCTCTCTGTCACGACTCGGTTCTCTACTCAAAGGAAACAGGTGTAGGGATGGTGAGAGAAGCTCCCCTCATCTCATCGGGTGGCTCGTCACGTCTCTCTGCCTCCCACCTAAACCCAAGGCTCTATTACAGCCACCGGGCATCAGTCACTGCCATCAGCCACTAGCTATCAGCCAACGAGAGAAAGCTTCCTTTAAGAGACAGAAAGCCCTGCACTCTTGTTACGTCACATAAAGGAAGCTCAGTAAGATTTAATTCTCAATAAGTGATGTTCGTCACTGTAAAGGGTTCATAAAATGAATGATGAAGATGAAACTAGGAAGAGAACAGAGATAGTGATGACAACGATCCAATTAATTATGTGTTTGAATACAATAAGCAATGACTCAGCTCTTTCTGCGAGTCAATATCCCAGCAACTACCACAGCAACAACTTTACTGCTCATTCATCTTTAAAGTTGCATTCCCTAAAGAAAGAATCAAAGTGCAGGACTTCATAAACGTAAACCTCTTGTGTTTTTAATTTCTATGAATTGCTGTAACTTTCTGTTAATTATTTGTAAAATCTTTTTACACAGACATGCACCGCTGAGTGTCTGAAGAAAGAGGGTATGTTTTTAACTGATTTGCTCTTGTTTTTCCCAATTCACATTTTATTTTATTTTGTTTCAACTTGTTACAGAGCTTGAGATGAATTGTAAACTTCTGCTCAGTGAAGTGCTGAAACACTAGGCCAGGTACACCTAAAATCTTATGCAACTCAGGCATACATTCTACCTTTACAAAGATAATAATGTTCAGTTTGATTGACACCGTCAGAGAGGAATTCATTTAAGTACACGTTTATAATTGCATTATACTGAGAGGTATTTCTAATGGTTTGCCCACCCCACCTACAAACATGAGGGGAGTTAAATATTAGAAACACATTTTGAATATAATGTGTTAAATTAACACCTCTCAGAAAGTTTGAACAAAAACTGGTCATTATAAGCTTCATAATGGTCAAATATGTGGCAGAGCTGTTGTACTGGATTGCATCACATTGTATTGTAAATCTCAATAATTTGTTTATATTTCAAATAATCTATCAAGCAAAAATTGCTGATTCTACTTTGAGAACTGCTTTTCTCAATTTCGTATTATTGTAAATTTAATATCTTTGGGTTTTGGACAGTTGTGATTGGTATATTTAATAGTTTATTGAGTAACCACATTGACTGAATTGACAAAGATCTAAGTAACAAATGAAGTTGGTTTTCTCAATTTGAGCTGGTGAAGTGTGCATGTCGTTTTTTGTAACCGTTTATGTTCATGATTTTTTTTTTTCACTAGATCTCACACAGAACCATCTTTCGCTTCATCTGTTGCTGTATGGCTGAGTGACTTGCTATAGATTAGAGATAACAGGCTCTTGGATTTTTGAAGTACTACCAAGGGGCCATGCTTTTGTTACTGTATATTGTAGTTCCTTATTATCTAACTGTGTCTCCCCAAACACTTTTTAACCAAGATGACTCACTATGTCTGCTGGGGTTTCTTCTGCTATGTTGTCTCTGTTTTCACAGCTACTAATAATGCCCTCTCTTTTTCCCAGCAGTGTTGCCAAAACAAAAAAAAGCAATAGTCTTCCCATAAATGCATACACACATACACACATGCCAATGTGAATGAATACACACAGTCACACAACAGTGCAAAAACTATTTAGACACTTTACCATAAATTTAGTTTGCAGTAAGACTTATTCGGACAGTAATTGGTCCTCAAAATACGCTGTCATAGGGTCCTTTCACTGTGTATCATTGATTCAGCAAAACATGATGAAATTTAGAAGAGAACCAAGAGACCACTCTGGCTGTGATGCAGAATACTAATTTCCTTCCCAGATTCCTTAGTGACTAATCCATCCAGAAGAAAGTCAATATCATTCCGCAGCTGTTTCAGAATAACCACACAACTGCAATTTGGGCATTTTTCTTTGTCTTCTTAGAATTAAAAGTGTGTGGGCATGTAGATGTTGAGGCCTGAGAGCTTGATGAAAAACATTTTTTTACAATTTTAAAAACCCATTTTGCCAATGAGAAAATAATATCACTGTTTTGAACTAGAGATCACACTTTTTACAGACACATTTATGTTGGGCAAGATAATAAATTGAATTTAGACTGAGCTCCTCCATGGTGTGAATGATATGCTGGAGAATGAAATGATTACTACACTGAAGCTAGATTACTAGATCAGTATTTGAAAAGAAATAAAAGACAAAGGCTCAAGACATCAATCAGTAGCTCTAAAAAGTCTAAATTGGATATTACGAAAGACAGTTTTTATGTGACTTTAAATTAGAGGTACTGAATAAGGTTATAATTATATTTAACAAAAGTAGAATAGCATTTGCCTTTTGCTGGAATTATGAGTATTTTGAGGAAGAACGTAACCAAATACATGTATTTGAGTGACTAAGATACTGTATTGCATTTCTATTTTTGGAAACTATCTATTTTTCCATTTCATTCTACATTGTAGAGTGAAATACTGTAATTTTTATTTATTCCATTGAAAGTGTGAACATTTCTTGTTTCCGTTGATAAGGAGCACCGTGTGATATAATCAGAAGCTCCAGGAGATGCGAGCAAGTGGATGATGAGCTGAGATTATTTTGTCTAATTTTTTACTCCACCACATTTCATTTATGTCATGTCTTTAGTTAATAATTATAGAATTTTAGAATAATTATAGATATTGTATGGAAAGTGTCCAAAATGTAAGATATGTCCGTTAATTGCACACTTGAGGCATACTGCCTAGACTCTGCAGGTTGGTCAAGTGGGTGGTAGCATCTTCTGGGTTATCAAGTGGGCGCCCTCTTTCCTCGATGTTTCGTTGATAGGCCCACAACACCTCCGGAGGGTTCAGCAGTTATTCCTGGCGTCCCGTGCTCATCCCCTAGATACCATCTCCTCACTTGAGAGCCCAAGTTGAGTCTTTTCTCTTCATCCAAAGCCACTGTATGCCATTTTCAGCCGCTCTGGAGAGGTCTTTGACTGCTTGCTAGCTTGCTTCCCTCATTTTCCCTTCAATATTGACGTAGCTACAAACCCTCTACAGCCTACTTCATCAGGTTGGACTTTTGCTTTCCAGCCGCGTTGTTGTGCATCGGTTGCAAGCTCGGCATACCTCAGCTTCTTACACTCGTATGCCTCCTCCACTGCATCCTCCCAGGGCACTGTAAGCTCAATGATGTAAATAAGCCGGAGTGAGGCCGACCATAGCACAATGTCTGGTCTAAGGTTGGCTGACACAATCTCAGATGGGAAGTAGAGCCTCTGGCCCAAGTCTGTCACCATTCTCCAATCGTGTTCCACCTAGCTGCCCCGTGTCTGGTCTTGCTGTGGCAAGTCTGGCCTGACCTTCCCCTTCCCGGATGAATGCTGCTGTCAGCCAACCTAATGAGGGGAGAGGAAAGGCGTTGATTCTTGTCCGCTGACTTTCTAGCACTGCTGGAAGACTGTAGCACTGGGTTGTGCCTTGAGTGAGGCTAGTTTTGCAGCCCACCAAGATTGTTGCTGGACAGGGGCAGAGAGAGCATGTGGAGTCTTCTCCATTCCACTGGCTGAGATTACACTGGCTGAGATTCTTGGGAGATGTCAAGACATCATAGGTAGCCTTGATGGTGAAACTGGCTCTGAATGTCTCCATCTCCTAAAGCTCATTCCAGGAGATCTTCCTCTTCTCCGCTCCCTCCCATCTCATCCATTGCCCTTGTTTTGCCTGCACAACAGCCTTTGTGCACCTTGCTGCCTCCTCCTGCTGTCATATCTCCTGCACAATGAGTCCCCGTCTCTGAGACAGTGTAGCCTAGTTCCAGGCTGATGTGCTGACCCTTAGGCCGAGACCACTCCTCCCTTGCTGCACCTGTTCCAAAATGTCCCTGTGCTTGAGTGCTGCCTTTGCCTGCTCGGTTGCTTCTGATGGACAGCATCATTTCCAGCCTTACTTTGGCACACTTGTACTCCTCTGAGAGACTGGAAACGGGCAGCTCTAAGACTCCTTTGCCATAGAGCCCTATGCCACTGAGGCACCTAGGAAGACCAAACCACTTCCTTATAAATGAGCTGATCAGCCTCTCCAGCTTTTCCACCTTCAAGACTGGAGCTTCACATAGGGTTAGTGGCCACATAGTGGCGGTGGAAGGAGAAAATTGTAGATGAACATTTTCCGTAGAAAATAACAGCCTTTTTTCTTTTAGACTAAATCTATACAACCTTCCTGTTCTTTGCTTCTTGGGATCGGTTTTGCCTTCCTACTTTTTTTGTTTCCTTCTTTCTTCATCTGATCCGTGAGTGTGATAAACCCAAAACAGGAAATACGAGCCAGTGGAACTGCACTGTACTCTGATTACTTTACTTTCGATACATTACTTACTGTACTGTCAAATTGTTTAACTTACAGCACTAATCTTCAGGATCATTTACTTGTGATGGAAAATATCTCTAAAGTGCTACTTTTATGTTACTTATAATAATAAAGATATTTGAACACTTTTTTTTTTTTACCATTTTCCTTCATGTTTAGGAATTTAAAATTATCACTGGGGCTCTTGTTAAAGTTGAGTCAAAACACAAGCGTACATATAAACACAAAATACCTAAGAACACACACAGGACGACAAGGTGACTGGAGCTGCAACTTTAGATGAAAACATTGAAACGTTTAGTACAAAGTTGAAACGGTTCCTGAGCCTAGAAGAACTGTCTGATACTATGGAGGCTATTTGAAGTGTTTCTCTGTGATGTTTTTGTGTGATGTATTGTATGTTGTTCTGTCACTGGTCAGAAAACTATTTTCAATACAAATGGACAATAGACTGAGTCTCTGTGAGGCTGTACTTGGGCACAACACTTTGAGTTTAATGTCAGCATGCTAACATTGCTCACAATGACAATGTAAACATGTTGATGCTTCGCAGGTACAGATGATCACCAAAGTTATTACAATTCATGAATTTATCAATACATGAATGTCCCGGAAATCCATCCAATAGCTGTCATGACATTATCTCTCAAAATCACAAATGTCAGCCTCATGGTTGCACAAGAGGAGAAGTCAGTCACCAAATCACCAAAGTCATTAAAATGTATTGTCTGGGAAGCATGAATGTCTCTACAATTTTTTGTGTCAACCCATCAAGTAGATGTTAAGACATTCCACTGGCTAAATTAAGCCTTTACCCTGCTGGTGGTGTTAGATGAAAAGTAAGGGGATCGCCAAAGTAATTAGGATTCATTCAATGTGCACCAGGGACATCTGTAAAAAAATTATAGACAATCCATCCAAACGTTGCCAAGACATTTCACTAAAAATCAAAAACATCAACCTCACAGTAACACTAGAGGACAGGTCAGGAGATCACTAAAGTCATTAGGATTCATCCTCTGGGCACAATGAACGCCTGTGCAAAATATCATGGCAATCCATCCAATAGTTGTCAAGATATATCATTGTTAGACTGAATGATGGACAGGCCAAAATCCCCATCCGTGAAGACACACTGCTAGTTTGTAAATGTTTTTAGTGAATTAAGCACAGTCTTTATGTTAATTTAGACAAGTATGAGAGGCCAAAGCTCTCCAAATGAACCAACACCAGTGAAGTTAATGTAGGTGAAGTGATCTTAGGCCTACATGAAACCTTGACTGCACGACATTGATTAAAATAATAATGATAAAAGAATATAATTCAGAAACTAAATAAGTGACTATATTAAAATTATTTGCTGATATCTTGTTTTTAAAAAATTCCGAGGACAGGGTCCAGCACTATATGACTGTGTACTGAGGAATTAATCAAGGCTCTTTCACATACACCTGGGCCTGAACAAGTCATCTGTCCTAAAGCATGGACACAGAGCCCATTACAGGGCATAGCTGACAGCATACTTAACTACATCCACCCTGTCAGCTGCTGTACCATGCCAAGAAGCAAGAGCAGGGTGTTGTACAAGATGACAATGATCCTGACCACTGGTTGTCAACAAGACGTCCTATTATCCCCTACTCTCATAATGTTATACCCGTCTTTAGTTATAGTAATGCGCTGCTCAAGCGCACAAAGCAGAACAGGTGTTTACATCTGTTATTTGTCAATGTTGAGATTGACTGGGACAAAAAAGGGGCTTAATAACTGTTGTAGACCACAATGTTGGTAGAAAAATACACTTGAAATGTCACCGGCTTGTGAGTAAAACCGTCTGTCGGGAGGAGAGAGACAGGAGTGAGGATGTTTTCTTAAATTTGCTATTTTCTGTTGTGCCAGTAAATCCAGGGCTTGACAAAAAAAATAAAAAGTCTAATATCAGCTTAGATGTAATTGTTGCCAATTTTCTCAGTTAGAGAACAATCTGGGGAAACCAGGCTATTTGTTTCATCTATTGTCTGGGTGTTTTCATTCTGACCTTTAAAATCCTTACTCTTGTGTGAGCACAATCTGTAATCTTTACTGTTGATTACTTGTAATGTATGGGGTGTTGGAACTGAAACTTTCTCCCACAGCAAGCCTATGGACTAGAGTGCCAGCTAAAATGTAAAATACATACAACTGTACTAAGACTGAACTAAATAGTGAGTTAGGGGCAAATAACTACTTTTAATATTGTGCTTGTTCAGTCTAAAATACTACAAAAACAGTCCAAGAGTAGGGGACAGTCAACCTATGCAACCATCCATCTGTCCAGTTCAGGATGTGGTGGTAGCAGGGCAAAGTGAGCAGCCCAGACTTCCTTTTTTTCCAGTAACATGCTCCTGCTTGTGGTATCCCAAAGTCATCCTGGGCCTGCTGGGAGATGTAATCATGCCTCAAACACAGTTAAATGGAGGATGCCCAGGGGACATCCTTTCCAAGGACCCAAACTGGTGTCATGGAGCAGCCACTCGCTACCGAGATTCTCCTGAATTTGTTGAACTCCTCACTTATCACATAAATAAACAACTGTAGCCACCTTGCAGAAACATTCTATCTCAATATCATGTGGCTGTGATCCTACTTTTATGGCTTCGAAGCTTATAACAGGTGTGAGTATCAGACTGAGGTTGACCAGTAAATTGAGTGCTTTCCTTTCCAACTCACAGCTTTCTTGACCAGGCGCATTCTGATGTAAAGCCAGTACAGTCAGTTCCCCTAACCAGTGTTAAATCTCCTAGTCTCCCATTTGGCGGCAAACTACCCCAATACACTTTGAAGATATAAAGTGTGATTAAACCAAATTAAACTAACATCATCTGAAAATATGCCATCAAACTGGGCACTATCTAGGCTTATACAGCTCATCTAGCATCTCACACTGGATACCTTGATGAACATGGTGATATACTTTTTCAAATCCACAAAAAACAAAGCACTAGAATAGCAAATCCAAACAAAATTGGAACACTTTAAAAAGCTAGTCTAGTGCTTTGTACTAAGGGCAATCTGACTCCTTCTAAAGCTGTGGTCCAATACTCACCTGCAATCTCATTTCCAGGACAGCGGCACAGATTTTCCAAGAATAAGTAATGTGAATCCTCATACCTTAGTGTCAATTCATGGGTATAGTTCCCAAAATCCATGTGACAATGAGGAGACTTGACAACTACTATGCCACAGAGGAGCTTTGTGACTATAAAGAAATAATAATTTTCAAAATCTAAATGATTGCTAACCCCTATTGTTTCATTCATTTCTGACCCCTTGTCGTTGATTATGTCAAACAGAATTCCATTTCTCGAGTCACAGAAAAGCTTTAAAAAATATACACTGCTCAAAAAAATAAAGGGAACACTTAAACAACACAATGTAACTCCAAGTCAATCACACTCCTGTGAAATCAAACTGTCCACTTAGGAAGCAACACTGATTGACAATCAATTTCACATGCTGTTTTGCAAATGGAATAGACAACAGGTGGAAATTATAGGCAATTAGCAAGACACCCCCAATAAAGGAGTGGTTCTGCAGGTGGTGACCACAGACCCCTTCTCAGTTCCTATGCTTCCTGGCTGATGTTTTGGTCACTTTTCAATGCTGGCGGTGCTCTCACTCTAGTGGTAGCATGAGACGGAGTCTACAACCCACACAAGTGGCTCAGGTAGTGCAGCTCATCCAGGATGGCACATCAATGCGAGCTGTGGCAACAAGGTTTGCTGTGTCTGTCAGCATAGTGTCCAGAGCATGGAGGCGCTACCAGGAGACAGGCCAGTACATCAGGAGACGTGGAGGAGGCCGTAGGAGGGCAACAACCCAGCAGCAGGACCGCTACCTCCGCCTTTGTGCAAGGAGGAGCAGGAGGAGCACTGCCAGAGCCCTGCAAAATGACCTCCAGCAAGCCACAAATGTGCATGTGTCTGCTCAAAGGGTCAGAAACAGACTCCATGAGGGTAGGGCCCGACGTCCACAGGTGGGGGTTGTGCTTACAGCCCAATACCGTGCAGGATGTTTGGCATTTGCCAGAGAACACCAAGATTGGCAAATTCGCCACTGGCGCCCTGTGCTCTTCACAGATGAAAGCAGGTTCACACTGAGCACATGTGACAGACGTGACAGAGTCTGGAGACGCCGTGGAGAACGTTCTGCTGCCTGCAACATCCTCCAGCATGACCGGTTTGGCGGTGGGTCAGTAATGGTGCGGGGTGGCATTTCTTTGGGGGGCCGCACAGCCCTCCATGTGCTCGCCAGAGGTAGCCTGACTGCCATTAGGTACCGAGATGAGATCCTCAGACCCCTTTGTGAGACCATATGCTGGTGCGGTTGGCCCTGGGTTCCTCCTAATGCAAGACAATGCTAGACCTCATGTGGCTGGAGTGTGTCAGCAGTTCCTGCAAGAGGAAGGCATTGATGCTATGCACTGGCGTTCCCCAGACCTGAATCCAATTGAGCACATCTGGGACATCATGTCTCGCTCCATCCACCAACGTCACGTTGCACCACAGACTGTCCAGGAGTTGGCGGATGCTTTAGTCCAGGTCTGGGAGGAGATCCCTCAGGAGACCACCCGCCACCTCATCAGGAGCCCAGGCGTTGTAGGGAGGTCATACAGGCACGTAGAGGCCACACACACTACTGAGCCTCATTTTGACTTGTTTTAAGGACATTACATCAAAGTTGGATCGGCCTGTAGTGTGGTTTTCCACTTTGATTTTGAGTATGACTCCAAATCCAGACCTCCATGGGTTGATAAATTTGATTTCCATTGATAATTTTTGTGTGATTTTGTTGTCAGCACATTCAACTATGTAAAGAAAGGAGTATTTAATGAGATTATTTCATTTATTCAGATCTAGGATGTGTTATTTTAGTGTTCCCTTTATTTTTTTGAGCAGTGTATTTGCTGTTACCTGAAACTTCACCTCAATAGACACTCCGTCCTCAAGCCACTCAACACCCACATTAAAATTTTTGTAACTCATGTAGAAAAAGACTTCCTATCCTGCCTGTCCTGCAGGGAGTTGTTTTTGCAAACCATGCTAGGAAAACATCCTCCTGCACCTTGCTTCCATCACTGTGCAAGTTCTTGGGTTTCCACTATGACAACATCCAAGCGCTGTGTGGCCTCAGCATCTTTAATGACCACGGTTTGAAAAACTCTCAACCTCTCCAACCTCTCAAAATAGATTGTTTGTACAGTAGATTTGGTTCACAGTCTGAGTACATCTGGGAATTTATAATAAACCCTACTGGTGTTGTTTTTCTTCCTAGCACATTTCACTGGAGTACATTGTTGTTTTCTGGCATAGAGTTTTGCCATATTACTAATGGCATTTTTATTTTGCCGCATCATTCTTTCCCTACTGTCCTCTGAAGACAAAAAGCTATAAAATGTGATTGGAACACAGTTGGAGGCTCTTTGAAAAAAAATTGGGGATTTAAGCTCCTTATTTCTCTCCAGTTCTTACTAAATACAAATGCCAAAATAGCTACACATCCCCTCCCCTTTCTGTATCCTCTTCTTTCTCTTACAAGAACACACTGAGGTATGAATACGCACAGAAAACAAAATGAACAGAGCTACAATTGCTTCACATGCACAACACACACAAATTGTGTATTGCATATCAATATCACATGTATAGTGTCTTGATTCTCTCATACAACCAAAGGTCTTGTTGTCAAACTACTTTTTTATACTTTTTTAGCATAAAGTAAGTGCATAAAAATATGATTATCAACACTTATATACACAAATACTCACATGCCCCGAACAGACTCTTTGGTGAAGTCTCACCTCTTCACTTCACCTCCCCAGGGTAGTCTTTTGTGTGGTGTGTTTGTGTCTTCCTGTGTGTGTGGCTGAGAGAGAGGGAGCAGTGTGTGCGTTCATTTGTGAGTTTCTATGTTTACTAGCGTTGGTTGAGAATTACATTCTTTAACTGCAAATGTGTGTCTTCCTGTCAGCATCCTACCTGTGTTTGTCTATTTACAGCACTTGTGAGTGAGCACACTCTTACACAAATATTTGTGTACACACATTTTTTTCTGAGGGCAGAAATAATCTTATTGTTTTAGTTAATCCCAAGTGGGCAGAGCTACAGACAAAGCTTCTCTGAATACTTGCAACTGGAAAACTTGAGTGACAAAGAGGGAACTTCTCCTTCAATTCTTCATTCATTCATTCATTCATCATAGCCATAAGATTTATTATCAAGTAAGGTCACTAGTTTAAAGTTTACTTTAGCTCCAGACTAATCTACACTAACTAGCTAATCTTAAATAATTTCTAATGGCTAAATTTAATTTTCGGTACCACTTTAAAGTTGCTTTGCCAGAAAATCTGTATTTATAGCTCCACCCAGAAAACCTCTGGTAGACAGATGTATGAGAAATGAATGGAAAACAAACTAGAATGAATTAGTAAATAAACATAGATACCAAACAAACAAACGTAGATACCACCAATGGCAAGGGTTACTGAACGGTTTAATAACTATGAAAATTATATGAATCATATTCTATGGCCTTCAACAGACCTCAACCCAACTCAAAACCTATGGGAGAATTTAGACTGATGTGTTAGACAGTGCTCGGCAGCACCATCATCAAAACGTCGTCTTTTTGAAGAATGGTGTTGATATCTCCAGTAGAGTTCTTGAGACCTGTAGAATCTATTCCAAGGCTATATCTGAAGGCTTGCAATGGCCCAAGACTAACTAAGGTACTTTGTTTGTTTTTCATTCATTTTTCACCCATCTATACAATATATATTTTTCAGTAACCTCTGAGTTGTTTTGCACAAGTGTGGTGCAAATATTCTTACAGTTCACCGCAATTTCGCTAGTTCTTCTTAGCCTGGCTCCAGACCTCTACATCACTGCCCACATCTCAGATTGCATTAGAAGGGGAACATCATCTACCCACATAGCCTACATAGCTAGCGTGCATGGGCGCCCTTGTGGCCTAGCGTTTAATCGCACAGACATTTATTTGGATGTTCTCTCTCCACTCATTTCTTGTCATATTTGTGCTGTTGATTATCTAATAAAAGGTATAAAGGAAAGTTAACCATCTGGCTTCATACACAAAAAGTAGTTACTGATAAATGGTGGTATGTGTGAATGAAATCTTTGCAAATTGTAAAAAGAAATAACTCTTAAATAGACATATTTCAAAGCAAAACAAAATAGCTCCCCTCCCAACAAGAAATCAGCTAACATAAGCAAAACGCCAGGCTGAATTAGTCAAAGTCTAAGAAATGGTAATTTAGACTGATCATCAGGCTAAATTCTTGTGTTCAATTATACAATAAAAGAAGTACCTTTGATGGAAAATAAATATACTGTATGAGCAGTTGTGGTAACAATTGTTTCCTTTGATTTGAGGTGGAATAATATCACGGCAGAATTTCGAGCATTCAAAATGTCAGAGGCACAGTTTGAGGTCCTGCTGGAAATGCTACTCCAACACCTCAGGAGGCAGCGTAGTAAATAGCATGACCCAATAAAGCCAGAGCCACACTTGGCAGTGTGCTTAAGGTGGGTATTTTCATCTAATGTGGGCTAAAGGCTTACGCTGTATGTCTCTGTTGATTTACAGTGCTATGCAGTAAACAATGCTATTAGACTGAAACCAATGTGATACATGCACAATCACAAAAAAATTGATTGTATTGATTATTGGGTATTATTATATACACTATGAGTTTAGTAATAGTTATTCTCACACCATGTTCTTTTTCCTCCATGCTCTGTCCATGGTGCTGAATCTGGAGCAGACAGAAACTCTCACTAGAAATCGTTTGTACAATATTAGATGGACATATAAACAGTATTGGTCAAGTTAATGGAAAAAGAAAATTACTAAATCCAGCTCCATTTAAGTTACCTCCACACCCACACGACACATCTTCGGTATTCATCTCATACTTATAGTAGACTTTTATAACCATTTTCAACCTTGGTAGGACAAAGCACTGCCTCCCATTCACCCATTCCAACACTAAAACACCAATGGCACTGATGTTTAGCTCTCTGCCTGATTGTAAAGCATGTGTCTGCCTGTGCTTGTACATGTGCCCAGGTCAGATACAGTGGCCAGATGAGGACACGCTGATTGCAAGCCTGGGCTATGAATGCATCACTTACCCCCAATTATAACTTTTATAAAGAGCTCTCCAATTGTATATTTTAACCTGGAGGGCACAGGTCAGCAGACAATTAGATTGGTGGAAAAATGTTTCATTGAGAGTGAAAAACTAACCTTGAAACTGACAAATGGAACTCTTTCTTTTTTTCAGTGATATGGTTCCAAGCCTTCATGACACCGGCGTCATTACCGAGTTACGTTATCGTTTTTGTTCTCTGCTGTAGATGCCCTCACTGGCCAAGAATCTACTCTGCATTAATTACTGATTGTGGATGCATGCTAATTAACTGCATTGTTCCAAAAGATAAAAATAGACAGGGCTTTTATGTTAGCGCTTGGCAAGGTTCTGTGGTCACACACTCCTTGGGAGATGACCCGTGATGAGCAAGGAGGTGAGTTGATGTTTCATTATGTAAGGCAGCAGATTAGAAGACGCACCACTGGTTTTTGGCGTACCCTTATCTAAGTTAGGAGAGCATTACGCTCCATATGAGATCAGGATGAAATGATAATGTGTATTGACAGATTCACTCCTGTCTCCTTCCATCTCTCTCTCTAGCTACCTTCCGCTCTGTCACACTTTCACGGCAATATTATTCTGCATGAACAAATTATCGTTCTGAATCTCTTGGCTACATCCAATAGAATAAGTTTGTGCTTTGGCTGGGTTTAATGTCGCTGTGCAAGAGTGACTTTGAAATAAAATTTTGGCCAATTTCTACTCTATTCTTTTGCCACTGCTGATGCTGTTTATATCAGTATTCTCCTGCTGATATGGCCGAGTGAGCGGAGGGCATCACAATATTAATATGGTCCTTGTCACTTTGAGGAGAGCTTTCTCAGTTTAGCTCTCTGGTCATGAGTTTGGAGCCAGAGGCATGTTTTTAATGAGGAAGAGGGACACTGTGACACTGGCGAGCTGACCTGATACAAGCCAGGACCGAGCCAGTATGCTGTCCTACTGTTCTGTATGTACACACTCAATGACACATAGATACTTAAACCCACATACACTGAAACCCACATACACGAATAATACACAAGCCCTGCAGAGACGGATCAAGTCAGACATAAATGACTAGCTTGGCTCTCTTTGTGTCAGAAACAATTTGAAGTGCCTACTGTAGACTGCCAACACACAGAGAAGCTCCTCCATGTTCACTCACATGAACATGCCGAGAGCCTTCATCTGCACCAGTGTTTCACTTGGAAATTGTTTGTTGCCGGGGTCGAAAAGACCTTGAAATGGCATTTTAGACCACTGGACATGGGCGAAAAAAAAGCTACTTTTGTGAAATGACAAAAGTATATGAGACTACTTTACTACTGCTGATGTGATTAGATGCTACATTGATTGGTCTAAAATGAATCAAAATCAATGACCAATCAAGCAAGATTGCGAAACATTTTTTTCAGCCTCTTAAATGTGAATTGCTCTTTTTCTCCTGTTTTATATACTTGCAAAATACATTTTGGGGGGTTTGGGCAATTTGAAGATCTCAACCTTATACTGGAAAAGGGAAATAGTGATGAATATGTTTCACTATTTTGTAATATTTCATAAACTAAAACAATTGGAAACATAATTGTCTGATTAAACAATATTTATCATAATCATTACTGCAGTCTTCAGGATATATTTGGATTAGGGGGGTGGCTGTGGCTCAGGATATACTTGTTGACTAGTCAAAAGAGGTCAGTGGTTCGATCCCTGGCTCTGCCAGTCCACATGTTGAAGTATCCTTGGGCAAGATACTGAATACCACATTGCTCCAGGAGGCTGTGCCAATGTTTGAATGTGTGTGAATGATTAGCTCCTTTCTGATGTGCAGTTGGCACCTTGCATGGCAGCCACTGCAGTGTATGAATGGGGTGAATGTGACATGTATTGTAAAGCACTTTGAGTGGTAGGAAGACTAGAATGGCACTATATTTAACACTGTCTACATGACACTAAGGGTGGTAAATTGGACAATGATACATTGTTTAAATTTTCCAACTAGACCGGTTTGCTTTCACAAAGGAAAAACTCAAATGGTCCAGAAACTGTATAAAAAAAAATAAATGTACAGAAATATGTTGGCGGGTAAAAAGACAACAAATGGCTCCAAATTTCTACCTTCTACCTATCAAACATCATAGAGCACGGTAAGGTCCGTGTTGGTCTTTGCAGCACATATCAGCAGACTTAGGAGAGCCGCACACATGAATGTCTCGTAAGACAGTGGGTATTGAATAATTTAATAATGCAGGACGTCACTCAGACGGTTTGATCACAGATCATCCCACATTTTGTTTGTATCGGCCATACTAAGTGGACCACTGAACAAAGTGGGCCCCGATTGCAAACATCAAAAAGTCGCAAGTTGGCCAATGCAAATAGGCTAGTAAAGGATAAAAGCAGGCTATGCTAACATAAGACATATCTATTTCCTTGAATTAATTAATAAATGCATATATGGCCCTATATGCTACATACATAAAAAATTCAATTTTTCAAAAGGTATTGGATTCAACCAAACTAACCAAGGCTGGTGTGAACCCGCCCTAAGGGTCAGTACATTTTGCTAAGTACTTACATACTGTTTTGTTGGTAAAGGATCTGTATAATTCACATTATCTCATTCTATGGCAGTTATCATGAATATATATGCGAGGATTAAACTAATTTGAGAAAGTCTGTCATTAAATATGTGAGTCTTCACAGTCAGGTATTATATCGCGATGTCTTGCTTGTTTCAGGCTTTTGTTAGCCATCATTGATGAGAATTTAATCCCAACATAAATGCAGAGAGTGAACATAGTATACAAGTCTTCGAGGGTATGAAGAACCTAACCAAGCAGTATCGGCCGATACCGATCACCAGGTCTATTTGAAGCCTTTTATTTATCATGTAGCATTATACAGCATACTGTACATTGATTTAATTAGTCCTAAAAACAATGTATTAAGTATTAAAATTAACAGATGATAAAGTCTCATTATGTTATTGCCAGAAAAACATGGGCAACAGATTCCACTCCATCAGTCTTAGAAACTTAAACCACAGGAGCCTTTGTCTGGTTACTGCAAACATCTTATAGCTTAACAAATCAACAAAAACAGAACAAACAGCACATATACATTATACATTTACTTCAACTATAAAAACTGCAACAAAAAGGTTGTAGCCAAAATATTTAGGAGATAAATGAGCACAGGCATCATGAGTCAATGATAAACTCTGAAGTAGCCGCTTTTTGTTTTGTGGGCTTTAGGAGGTAGAGAGAGGAGTAGACAGAGGGAGAGTGAGCTACAGAGAGGAGTCATAACTGTCATCATTGAGATTTGAAAGGGAAATTTTAATAAATAAAAGTATGTTATTATATGTTGTAAGGTATTAGTACAATTCCATATTATACTATTAGTATATTGTTAATATTACTTATAGTTATTATATTCATTATAATTTCATATAGCCTAGTTTACAAGTTTACCACTAGTATAGGGCTAATATTATTTCAGTGGGATGTTCATTTATTAAATCCTTGAGCAAGAAGCACAGTCTAAATCTTTTACATAGGCCTACTACCACCGGCTTTACCAGAGGAGAGAGTAGCAAACACTTTAAATATGGCCAGTCGGTTTTTATTTGATTTTATAAAGGTTAAAAATACAGGAGATTTACAGGCTAACATTTAAATGGGAGAATCACAGGGAAAACGGGAGAGTTGACATGATGTTAGGTAATGTAAGGCTATATCCACACTACTATGTTTTTTAAACAGTTTTATAACAAATACGATCTTCTCCGTCCACAGCAGCATTTTAGCTGCGTACCAGAGTTGATGTCCGTCTACATTAAAACAGATGAAGCAGATGGTTTACTCCACAGTTGCAGAAGATTTGGCGAAAGAAGAAAGTAATGGAGACGAATAACCACACCAGGTATTTTTTTGGATTGAGCGACAACGAAGTGTAACTTAAAGTAACACGGGGGTACAAAGACACTGTGGCACCGCCATGTTGAGTTTTTGCAACCAGGAAGTGCCCGGAAGTGACCATATTTGGACGAGACGGTGGAGCTTCGGGTCTGAGATGTGAATCCAATGCGGAAGTCCCTTAAATCTGCATTCTATCGAACAGCCAGCAGGGGGGCAACTCTTCCGGTTGCAAAAAAAAGTCCAGTTCTATTAGAAATAATGGTAAAATGAGGCTACTTCTCAGCTGATTTATTACCTCGGTAAACACTTTCCTAATGAGTTTATGGTCTCAATTGCTAGTTTCATGTCTTCTTCAATACAACATGATGTTCATTTAGTAAATTATGGTCCCATTTAGAGCAAAATAGACCACAAAGCATTCTTCATGGTGGGATTATCTGTGATTGACAAGTTGTTACCATGGCGACCTGTCTATCAGGCTAGAGTGACTCGTACCCACGGCACTGTGTGAATTTAACCAGACTCGCTGATAAAGCTTATTAGGAATTGGTTGTTCACTTTCTCTGGTGAGTACATTTAGTTTTAAGACTGCTGTTCGCTGGACAAAGTTGTTAAAATGTTAAAAAACTGTTAAAATGACAGTTAACATTATTAATTGAATTACAGATGCACCCAGCTAGGCAAGTTAGCTAGCTCCACACCCCGTCTCGTCCAAATATGGTCACGTCTGGTTGCCAAGAATCAACATGGCAGCGCCCTAACGGCCAAACTCAAGGCTTCAAAACCGCAGTCCACAAACCAACGGGTGATGACATGATGACTAAGTCCACTTATATACAGTGCGTGAGTGAATCCATTTTAGCTGCAGTTGACAATTTGGCTGTGAGGATTGCATCATCTGATCGGCATTTCTTGTTAGAGACCACCAATTAAACTAGTTAAAGCCATTATCGGCCGATTACAATCGGTGACCGATTGATCGGAGCACCCTTAATAGATACAATCACTTTCTTAGGTTTAGGCATGCACCCTTTTGATGCTTAAGGTCTTCAACAGGCTGTCAATGTCTTTTAACATTAACGTTGGTAGCTAGCTAGTTAGCTACTACTAACGTTATGTAGCTAACATTAACGACATCACATAACTAACTTACGTAAGTTACGCAACATACGTAACTTAAATAAAAACAAGTCAATCTTATCTTTTTATTAAATTTTTGTTTCACATGTGAAATAAGTTAAGAAATCAGCGTGCTATTCATATGCCTTCTGATGATACCAGGCTGGGATAACAGGTTACCAGATGTCTACTCTGTCCAATTAGCAACTTTACATGAGTGGTAACAAAGTCTGTTCATGATGCTTTGCCATAACAAGTTAAATTCAATAAAGAAGCTGTGAAACTACATTTCTCTCTCAATGTGAAAGCAGTGCTAACGACAGCATTTGCTGCTGTGACACAAAACTGGATCCGATAATGATGAAACTCTGTCAGGAAGGGTGACAGCTCCCCTGGACTGAGTGGCGTACTCTTAACTATTCACAAGCAAGAAACCGGTTCACACTCACACTCGACACAAAGCACAGGAGAGGAATAGGAAGTGACTTCTCTCTTGGCGTGGATGTGAGCGTGTAGGCGGTGCAGAGCTGCTGCTGCTGCAGCTGAAGCCAGGCAGGGCAGAGCATGCAGTGCCACCTTACTGATACTGAGAGTGTACGAGGAGTTCTGTTTCCATATCAAAAATGTACTCTTTAAAAAAAAAAGACTGTAAAAGTTACGGTGAAGTACTTTTAATGAAATGCTAGAAACTTTACAACCAGGAAAATTGACCGTTTCTACATATAAGTCTATTTATTTTTTCAAATTGCGTACTATGTAGCAATTTAGATCAAGATGTTGTATTGTGGTTACTGTGATGCTCACCTAGTGTTTCTAAATTAGGTAGGCTTAATAAAATCAAGGCAAAATATGTCGTCAAGTAATATTTTTAACTCCAGTATTTCTGGAAAGTCTAATGAAAATCATGATAATACTATTTATGGTGATATTGTTGACCACATCTTGTTGGTACAAGTCCTTATTTTCAAACAGGTGGAAATAACATTTTAAAATCAGGGTGAGAATAGGACTATAAAAATCCCTTACGAAGCGCACATAATCACCAGCCTCAATCTATTAAAGCATATTTTAAACTGTGCTCACCGCAAGTGGACCTCTTTAACTGGATACTAATGTGAACAGTTACTTGTTACAGCAGGAAACAACATGGGTATGTATGACGTTGACAGTGTGTGAGGTTATTACAGTTTTTCTCAATTGCTTAAACACTGTAATCAGGCATTTGAACTAAAATGTCAAAACCATAATTCCATTTTTCAAAAAGCACACCCATTTCCCTAAACTTTACACCCAAATGCCTTCATTTCTCATTGCCTACACCATGTGGTCATTGAGAAAGCACCAACATTCAATATTGTTCACTCAAGTCAGCACAAGTTGACCTCATTTAGCACATAAGTACCCAGGTGGAAACAAAAACAATCATAATTGATAACACATCAATCAGAGTCTTCAATAGATAGATAAAAAGGCCAGAGTCAGTTTATTCAGTTGGAACAATGGATCCAGAGAAATCTGAAGGAAGAGGTGGAGGACACCAGAGAGGAGGAGGAGCAGGAGGAGGAGGAAGAGGAGGAGAATCTCTGGCCTGTCCCAGACCAAAGACAGGATGCTGGGGCAGAATAATTTGGTGGGTTGTACAGTAAGGATTAAAAAATGTGCAAATGTTTACATTTGTTATTTCTTTTAATGTGTTCATCTTGTGAAAAGGTTTTTGAGGGGGATAACCACAAGCAACATTACTTATAATCAGTTTTTGTAGTATTGTTTTGAATTTATCTCACCAGTGTGTAAGACAGTGTGTTGTAGTGTGTGTGTTTCTGAAGAGCTCTGAGGGCAAAGTTTGGTTTTTCAGCAAGATTGAATGGTTTTGAGTGGAGAGCTTCATTTTGACCTGAAAATAGGAAGTTTGGGGAATTGGGTGAGAAGTTGTGGATTTGCATTTAGAGTTTTAAGAAATGTTTAAGCAATCAAGACAAACTGTAAACCCCACATCCCAAGTCAATAGCAACGCGTCTCAAGTCGTTTAGTATACTTACTAAAGAGAGTAAACCCAATGCTTTTTAAAATGTGTATTGCTTTCCAAAATACTTAAAAAGCAAAATGATCAGGTGTGCCTTGGTATGTTATTTCCATGACATAATTCCCAGCATTTGTGATTTCTGCACCAAATGTTTCACATGTTGCTGTACATTTTTGGTTGACCACAGCATATTCATTACATCCAAATATAATTCAAGTCATTCATTGAAAGAGTCAAGTCATCAGATTCATGACTCGAGTCTGACTTGTGTCCAAACCTCTGATTATTGTTAATTTAACAACTATGCGTATGGCGTACCCTTTTCTCTGATTCAGAAAAGGTTTGACTCATAGCCAATGAAAAAAAAAATGGATGCAACGATCATGATTTTAATTTTTCTTTCCCGAGCAGGTGCAACCAAACTAACATGAGCATGAAATGTTTCCTGAAACAGACTAGGAAATATCAGGGCCTGTATTTATCAAGCTTCTCAGAACTGGCTCAAAGCTGTGCTTAAAAGTTAGTTATCAAGCAACATAGTCCTAATTTGAGTGAAGTGTAGGACTAAATCTTAAGTGTCAGTCTTAGCGCCGATGTAAGACACTTTTCTGGGCCGCAAACAGGATTTTGGATGACAATGTAGCCAAGGACCAATCACTAAATAGATTTCCTTATTTAAGAATATTCTCAGATAAATTCACATTGAATGGTGAAATTCCAAAGAGGAGTTTATATTCAACACACATTTAACAATAAAGAATTTTCAAGATAATACATTATGATATAGGTCTACACATTAATAAATGAAAGATTAAAAAAAGTCTGTCTTTATATGAGTGCTATCAAATGTGCCTAGTGCTCCTGTATTGCCGGCTATTTGCATAAACTGTGTTTGCTTCTGTCGGATTACAGAGGGTGTTGTTGGGAAGTCAATGAAACGCGTGACAGTGTGTGGAGCAGTAAGTGCTAAAATTGTTTCCATGACTATTCGGCCTATTGATGGTTGTGACGGGCCAAAATCATCAGCATTGCTGCGTTCGCCCAGTGGCAAATAAACAATGCGTCATCTCCACCTTCAATTTAACTGAAAACGCATTTACTGCGTAAAGTCAGTGGTGAGATGACCAACTCGCTGACAAAGATTATGCCTGCGCTGTCCGACAGTGCCATCACAAGCCCTACTGGCAACTCCTAACCACCTGAGAGACCTCTCGAGCTGTCTTAAATAATAAGGAGAGTAAGAGTGATTCTTAGCTTTGAGAAATTTGATAACTTGCTTTTATCCTTAAGTTTAAAAGAAAGAGTAAATTTCATGAATTCTCAGCACTTAAGACTAAAATGGCACTTTGAGAAGCTTGATAAATACTGGCCCAGATCTAACAACAAATGAATAAGACTAGGAATGTGACCAAGCAGTTAATCCTGACTTTTAATACTAAACAGGTTTCAATATTTGACTATTTGACACATTTTTAACACACTGGAGTTTAGGTAGAGATGATTGGAATCCTCTTACCAAAACATTCACCAACCAGCACAGATTGGGAGCAATTGGACAAATGGTAAAAGAGACACCTGGTATTTATTGGATGAGGGTTTCAGGAAAAGGCAGTGATGAAACAACCAATTTAGGCTGGATTCATACAAGAACACACGGTCTGATTTTAACTTTTTGTAATGCAGTTCAGATCCTCTCATGGACAAGTACAGAAGGCCAAACCACATGGAATATGACTTTTTAAATCTGCAACCCAAATCTGACTCAAAGCTCTCACTGGTGAAAAACTGCATACGATCAGATTTCCTTGTGTTTAAACAGCAATGTAGCCTTCTGTGTGTCACAAAGAGATAAACTTTGATTATCTTTTCCATTGTGGATGCAGCTTTAGTTTATGTATGCAGATGCCTCATGGAACCAACTCATGAGCTTGGAATTATGAGGTGACATCTGCATGGAGAGTAGTTTTGCCATTACCAAGAATTGAAAAAACAAGTGTTGCATGTGCATGCTTTAAGTGCAATTTATTCTTCTGCGTCAAATCGACGGCTTAGCCCCCTACCCTACGCCATCACCTACGGCGTAGCCTGACGTGCACCTCCTCAAAAATGTACCTACATGTCGAGTTGACGCGGACCGTAAGCTCTGTGATTGGTCGGCTGGGTAGCCTCGCAATGCCTCCGAGCCGACAGGAAGTGCCCATGCTTTGAAGTAACTTTTACTAGCGGCCAAAACGGCGGCTATAACACAGTGGAAATAATATATTTGACTGCCACCACCCGAGCGAAATGACTTGTTTTACTATCAGGATGTGATCCATTCGGTCGATAAAATTTGAAAAGGTTACACCAGCCGCACGTTTACAATTTTACCCCCATTCACGTTAGCGGAGGGCTAAAACGGAAGTTAGCCTGCTCGGCCGGCAAGCGTTTGGGGGTGTTATTGCAGATTGACGGAAACACGGACGCACAAGTAGAAATGCCTGCCTACGCATAAGTATAAATCAACCTTTAATCATAACTGGATATTTTCAACCTGGGCCTCTTTATGCTAGTATTTTGCCAACAGACACAGAAGGCCACAACTCATATCAAAAATAAATATACTCTAGCTTTTCAAATCATTATTTCAATAGGTGAAGGCAGAATTGGGCCAATTTCTGTCATCTGGGTAGCAAGCAATTTCCACTCACTATTAAGGCATGTATAAGAATGACACTCATTGACCTCAAGGTATCCCTGTAATAATCAAGTTTACCTTCATGCAATTATCTTAAATGGCTTGGCTTAAAGATAAAATTCTTTAATCATCTCTCAAATCATCTGCATCTGGTC
Source organism: Micropterus salmoides (assembly GCF_014851395.1). Classification (NCBI taxonomy): domain Eukaryota; kingdom Metazoa; phylum Chordata; class Actinopteri; order Centrarchiformes; family Centrarchidae; genus Micropterus; species Micropterus salmoides. Next base: position 7,150,675 of record NW_024041039.1, read on the forward strand.
TTCTGCTCTGAAAATGTCAAATTTTGCATTTACACAATCTGCTTGGACCATGATCATTGCCGCTTGCAGCTATATCATGGCTATATTCCTATATAGCAGCTCACTTGGGCCTTATTGTAGCACAATAGCAGCTCCTAAAAACCTTCTTGGTATGTTTTTATATATGTATTCAGAATATAAGTGATTATGGATACATTAGTCATTTATAAACAGATAATGCACATTCATTTTTAGCAGTGATACCCTTTTGTAACCCACCTGCCAAGTTTGTTTTCACAGGGTCCAAGTACAAAAGGTAATCTTAAACCTTAATATGACCTCAGTGAGACTTGAATACACACTATAGGCATGACTTCCCCAATTGTTGGCAAGTAGCACCTATGGATTTGAACCCTTGACCTTTGTATCCCCAGAGGAGGTGACTTACTGACTAAGCCATTGCTGAGACTACAGTACAAATTAAAGTGAGATAGTGAATATCACGCAGGCTCATCGTTTGAATGATCTGACCATCCTTCAAAACACTTGATATCTGTCATTTGGATAATGTCTGGGTCAATTTTGGTAAGATTTGAAAAAAAACTTGTGGAGATACAGATGTTACTTGATTTAGCCTATTTTGAAAAATACACAGAATACACTTGAATTGATATTGATTTTTTTTCAGTGGGCCTTCTTTCAGGTGGCTTAAATATGTTTTGCAGCTGACCCTGTCCACAGAAGTAGATTGCTTAGCTTCTGTGGAGGTACAGCTCTTATTTCTTATGGATAAGTACCTCATACAGCCTCATTTCAAAAAAGTAAAAATGTTTAATTCAAAAACAAATTTATGTATAGAAATTCATTTGACAACTTTAGTCTGTAGATGATTCTGCCAGTGTTTCGAGATGATTTGCCCAACAGTTTTGATGAGTTCCCGAAAATAGTTTTTTGAGAAAATTGAGAAAGAGTCACAAAATTTGCCATTTTTAGAGCACCACTGGAGCAAATATGCAAATTAATTGAGATTCATTATTGTGAATTACTACCTCGTGACGGAACGTTTCTATTTTAACCCGCGCAGCCCAGGAAACTCACAGACCGAATGCATGTGTTCCAATCGTATAACGTGATGCTACTCTGCCAATCAAATCTGTGCATTCTGATAAGCATTGCAGGTCAAGTCTGCGAGTGAGATTCACCGAGGAAGAGAGGAGACAAAAGGGAAAAGAGATATCACATGGCTTTTAATCAAGATTTTTACATTTACTCTTCCCACTGCAGTTCAAAACCAGAATATCTCACATATCTCCAATCCTAGCTGACAGGACAAGCTAGAGCTCACGTTTCTCAACAAGAGAAAGTAGGGAAGTGATATATAAGAGGGAATGAAAGAGAAGAGGAGGTATTAAAGCTGTTCATTTGTTAAGATGTGTTGAGTGTTTATTATAAAATTGTTTGAGACTACACTTTAATCACTTCAAGCTACACTTTTTATTTTATTTTTTTTCCTGAAATGAAGCACTTTATTTTAAAATACACATTTAAAAAAACTCTTATGTATATTTTTTAAATGCAGCCTTTAGTAGCCTTTAGAATGTATTATTATTGCAGTTATTATTTATTATCCGCCAAGTTTGATGTGAAAACTGTAAATATTGTTGAAATATTATTTGATTTGACAGTCAGTTGTTGACTAAAAACACATGTTGATACAACTATACATTATTGTACTGAATGATAACGCAAGTTAGTCATTGGACTGGACCTCTTTGAATTTTAATTGAATACCCCTGCAAACCAAGCTATTTAAGATAATTGCAAAAATGTAAACTTGATGGTTACACCGTCACCTTGAAGTCAATAAGTGTCATCTTATACGCCTGGGTAGTGGGTGGAATTTGCAACCCACCTGCCAATTTTGGTGCTTTTTGGCGGAGAAAAAGAAGAACAAGAAGAAAGAATATAGCTGATGATACACGGAGCAGCTTTTAGAGCAATGTTGTTGGGAAATGTTGCCATCAATTTTAATGAGCAAAGATTACTATCGTAATCCGCCCCCCCACCGCTATCCATTCAAAACATAATCGGACTTGCCACCAGCAAGATTGCCCAGCAACATTGCTGAAAAAGTTGTCCCATGTAAGCTTAACACTTCAGTATATTGGACTGTCACTGTGACAAATGTTACATTTATTAAAGGAAATATATAAAGAACAGTCGTTCTTCAAGAGTTTATCTTTGAAGCCAGCAAAACATTTATGTTATAATAGAGGCACACTTTTTGAAAAAAGGGAGACAAAAGGCTTTGCGCCTGCACATAATGTTTCTTTTCTGCTAAGGATATTATAACCTTTGCACTTTTAGCTCAAAAGGAAAATAACTGATTTAATGCACTCAATTTAGAAGAGTTACTAGGGAAGTCTGATAAAATGTTCCCATAAGACTTTACAGAAATAAACTCTTAAATGTGCTTCATGCTTATTTATTTATTTCCCCCCAAGCCAAAAAAAGGATGTTGTCTGCCGTTGACCCGGATAAAGCTGAAAGTTAATATTTTTACTATGAGGCCTTGCCATGGGCTTACTCAAAGGAGTCCCATGGGCAAGCAAAGGGGTTATATAATTCAGGGATATGTAACTTTGATGTAAGTGGGCAGAAGAAAACTTTGTGGTTAGATAGCACTCAGCGGGAAAGTGTGTATGTGTGTGTTCACAGCCCTTAAGTGACATATGCATTCAAACAGATGACATGATGTAATGTGTGGTGGCATTCTGTAAGATAGTAGGAATAATTATAAATCAGGTGCTTAAATATTGACGAGGTTGGAGAATTTTAGCAATGTTTATGTGTTGGTATCATGGAGGCTAACATTCCAGATGATTGGGCATGTAGAGATTCTACATTTATCTGACGCTTTTATCCAAAGCGACTTACAATTGCTATACACGTCAGAGGTCGCACGCCTCTGGAGCAACAAGGTTAAGTGTCTTGCTCAGGGACTCAATGGTGGATGTCTCACAATGGGAACTTATTCCTTTAAATTATCCTCAAGATGCCTTACGTAATGTTCATTGTTGTTGTGACATGCAATTAGGGACAGTTGGAAAAAGAGAATATTGTTTTTACCCTCCACTCCTTTTATATGTAAGTTTAAATGCTTTTAATTCATTTTGTCAGGTTGATTTTCTTGTATGAATTTGATTGTATCATGTAAAGTTCTTTTATACAAATTCAATATATATACATATACAACTACTAAACTACTACTTCCTTTTTGTATTTCCTTTCAGAAATAGTTTAGGAAGTATCCTTTCTTCTTTTGGCCCACTGGGGCAGTGAAAAATGTAAACACATTGATATATTCTCCCCTAATAAAGCTGTCATGACTAATATCTCAAACAGCTGCTCAATTACACATTTAGGAAACACAGTCTGGTGACATTTTAAAACTTTTTTAGCTCTGTTTTGGTCTCCACCAACTCTTGAGGAAAATATCTTGCTATTTAGCGGCTTACTTGCAGTCAGTTTATTAGAGCTTTCCTGCTGAAAACAGCTGCCTGCAGGACACTGGTTTTCAGCAACTTAAAGCAATTTGAAAGTAGAATAATATTTAATTCCTACATGATCAACATTTACATCAACCAGTTGTAAGCAGCTTTGACAATACAGCTGCAAGCACAGAAAGATCATCTACCGAGGGAAGAGCTGGGAAATTAATCAAAATTGAAGCTATGTATTTATTTTTCCAAGGCAAGAACGAGTATGAACAGATACATTTTCAGCCTGCTTGAGTTTCAAATACATGAGTGTTGACAGTTAAATCTTTTTTGTCATTTGGCAAATTTAAAGGGAAAGAACTGAAGCAAGTCCCCTGAATTTGTATGAGCATGGCACAGTAACAATACTCAGTGAACAGTGTGTGCAGAAATGTGATCAGTTTCACCCCTGTGGGGTTTTAGGAAGGCTCTAAATAAATGTGATGCACTGACCATAGCCTGCAGCACAACAGGCTTTTACAGCGAGCAGGAAGTCAAGTGGCATCACTTTCTGTCCCTGATATAGCTGGAATAAAATTGCCCCATTTAGAATGCACTGATGTTCAATATCAACAATCATTCTGCCGTTTAAAATCCTTTTTCAATATGGGCTCGTAAATACTGACACTGTCACCCCCCCCCCCCCCCCCTCCCGCAAATTCTCTTCTTGACACAAAACAATATCGACCGTGAGCTATCGACCCCGACTGGTTCCAAATCTGAGCAGGACTTGTGCTCCTGCCAAAGCAATTAAATCCCCGGCGAGACCTTCAATGGTTTGTCTTTGGAGGGAGGGGTATCAATACAAACAGCAGGAAAAGTTCATTAAAAAGATGCAGCGAGACAGTGAGACTAAAGGGGCTAAATCACACACCAACATGCTTTTTAAGATCTCACGATCTTTTCTTGAGAACATGCCAAGATTGTGCTGTAGGGCACTTCAGTTTAAAGGCATGCACTGAGGCAGTGTACTTTGTGTTTCATAACAAACAATCCACAGCATATGTCTGCTGTCTCCTGAGATAAAGAATCTCAATTGCGGTTTGAACTTTGGACTGTTTCAAGGTGCTTACAGTACATTTGAGCCGATAATAACAGAACTGTTGTTTGAACGTTTCAATCACCTGATTTCTCCAGCAAACCTAGGGCGAGCATGAACAGGGAGCAAGCTTTCATCGTGTATTGATCTGCGTCGTCCCAGCACAAGGCACTCATGGTAGCCTGGGACTCATTAATCAAGCTGACACTCAGAGTGACACACAGGGCTGAGGTAGCACTGGGACGCCACTATGAACACCTTTTCTTCTTCTGTCCCCCTGTCTTCATTCTCCCAAGATGCCTGTGAGCCACAAGAAATGACAAGGCTGTAAGTAGGTGATGCATATAATGCACCACTCCTGCACTTCTCTCTCTCTCTCTCTCTCTCTCTCTCGTTTCACCACTGCTCAATCCCCAAAGTCCCTCTACCCATTCATTTTCTTTATAGGCATTTCACAAAACCCTGATATACAGAGTTTTACGCTTTGCCTAGGACATGAGCTTTTGACACTGAACACTTGAAAAAGGCAAAAGTACTTTCACACTGATTGTGGAAGTTTATCTGGACTAGACACAATTTTCAGTAAGCTGCTGTCAAACTCTGATACAGTCAAGAAAGGTGACTGCATCCACCTTCATTTTCTGGCCTTCATAGAGCTGTGCTCCACCCCACACCCCGGAGTCTCACCAAATGTAAAGCAACCCAGTCAGCACTCTGGAGGTTCCATGATGTGATTGTTTGAATAAGTCACGTTAGCTTTATCTCTCATTACAGTACATACAGTAAAAATACACATTATAATTAAAACAAATAGTTGTAGTGCAAATGTATCTACCAAAACACGTCTAATGAGAGCATACTTTATTTTAAACTCTCTAAAACAAGAAATGACCTGCACAGAATTTTTGGACTGCCACAGGCCTGAAACTAACATTTGCCTTTCTATTAACCATTACTATCTCGATCTTTCCCTAAACGTAACCAGGGGTTTTAGTTGCCTAACCCCAACTACAACAGTACAGTACAGAAACCCCCTCCCAAAACATAACCCTGACCCACTGTGTATTACAGTGTTAAAAGTCATCAGACTTGACTTGTCATTGGAAGGTTGCTCGTTTAATCCGCCAAGTTGAGGAGAAATTGGGACAAAAGCAGTGAATGAATTGGAAAAGAACAATAAAACAAGTTGTTTTTTTGTTTTTCTGTTTTTAAACCAAAACGTAAAAATATTGATTTTGATATTTAATGTGTCCAATTTGTGTAGCTTTGTGTGTTACACTTGATAAACCTGCAGCAGATACACTTGGGTGATGGCGGTGTCTGATTAAATGTAATTAAGATGAGCTTGAACATCAACATAAGTGGGTTTTTAGTTAGAAAAACAGGAGGCTCACCGTTCAGTTTGTAACTCTCTAGTAACTGTGACAGGAACAGGAACGCCTCAGAAGACTCCTCCGGTTTTTAAGATTTCTTCAGTATCAAATTAATTCAGTAATAGGCCCAGTTGTCAGTACATCCAATGGTACACAGCAAACATGAATTGATATTAGTTAAATCAGCGAGCTGTAGCCTATATTAACAAATCATACAAGGAATACAATGTTTGGGTAATTTTCGTTCAGCCTCTCTACACTGTTTTGACCTGACTTTATTTTCTTCTTTAGCTACAGTAACACATGGTTTAGGCTATGCGTAAAACAGGAGCATCGGACTTCATCCACCCAGAGGGAACGACCACTGACCAGTGGTCCGGTTCCACTGGCAACACAACCCATAGTAGGTCTACCGGAGAGCGAGTGAGGCGCTGGAGCATACAGGGCGAGGGAGAGGAGGTCGCAGGAGCTTGGTGCGCTGCGGAGGGTCGGTGATCATTTCCTCTGGGTGGATGAAGCCCAACGCAGACCACAGCTGTTGCAAACAACAGGCACACGTGTACAGCAGCCTGTTAGCTTGAAAACCAGTAGGGATACACTGGTTATAGGTAGAACAAAATGAAGGTGCTTTTTCAGTTTTGGTTTTAAAACAGAAAAAACAAAAAAACAAGTCGATTTGGTTTTGAAACGAAATAATCAAAGAACGAACCATACACGGATTTGAACGGCTTTTACTCCCTATGTAAATTTCTTGTACTAACTTAACAACTGAATAACTATAAACAGTTATTTTATCAATGGTGTAGTGTTTTCATTGTAGAATGTTAGGTGGTGAACGTACTAGCAAGCTAAATAATAAAATAATTTCTCCCATCGTCAACAACTGGAGTTAAATTAACAAAATGTGAAAGACATGTTTGCTGTGCAAGAAAATTCCCCTTTTATAAAAAAAATAAGCTTGAGCTAGTAATGTAGTATGGTTATAATACATAAAATCTTAAAAATTCATAAATATCATCCCTGTTGAGTCAACACACGTGTAGGCATGTTTTGGTTTTATTTTGTGTCTTTTGTTTGGGGAAGTAAGTTTTAAATATGCACCTACTCAATAATGAATGAATAAATATTAATTAATTTATAAACCCCTGGACATCATTAGTGCCTGTGTTTCAGCAGATTTTCTGCTCACATTCAAAATTTATCCCACATATCTGTGTTCTCTGACACCTTGAAAATAAAGTCATAATATTTTGAGAAAAGTCATAATATTACAAGAACAAGATGGCAATTTAATGACAAAGTCATAATATTTTTACTTGGTTTACGTTATTCTGTTGTTGATTTGCGGCTGACTTTTAACTGTTTGTGTACCAAATACATTGACTAGACACTGATAGACAACAGTGTCATATTTACATTTTTTATTAAAATTATGGACATTACAGTAGTAGGCGTATATTGGTAGGGACCTAATTCTACATCCAAGGCCTCATGTGCCTGACGCCTGTGTATCCATTGGAAGTCTATGGAAATTGTAGGTGTAATAGAGGTTGGTCAGATCGTAGAGTTCTTGTCAGATGCTAGTGAGGCATCTGAGGTACTGGTGGGCATCAATATTGATACGTAGCCACACACACACACACACTCTCAAGGGCTGTTGGTGGCTGATGTTACTATACATCACCCTCAATCTTCTACTGTCCCATCATCCTTTTTTTGATGTCTTTGTTGTTTTTTTATGTATCATTTTTCTCAGTCTGTGATGCACTTTGTGGAAAACCTAGTTGTTAAAAGCACTTTATAAATAGACTTGACTTGCCTCTGTGAGGAAGTCACCGACATGCAGGAACATTGTTGGCTGTCACCACCGAAGGCAGCTAGAGAGGAAAGTTTGGAAACAAGCCACATACTTTCAGTAACTATCGAAAGCCTAAGAGACAGCAACAAAACAATGTCAAGTGCACTGCTACTAAAATCCCTGCAGCACCCGGGGTCACCGCCTGTGACAGGAAATATCAGCAAAGAATCCGGACTAAAGAGTTTGTCACTTGCGGTAAACTTTGATGCACACTCTGATAAATAAATGATGAAGCTAAATGGCCTTCTAGTGGCTATTTTTCTCAGGACACGTTAGTTCAGTGATACTTGATGTAGGGGTAAAGTGTAAATAAAGAATCCTTAAGTGAAACACAGACATTAACTGCAAAGGCATGGATCTTTATTGTGGACAGGCCAACAATCTGTTGAGCCATACCATGATAATTAGTGACGAGTAAAGGCATGAAGTTTCATGCTGTGCTAATTATGTTTATCTTACTGGTATAATTACTTTTAATACCTTTTGGTTTAAAAACAGGCATATCCAATTCCCCAGTAGAAAAGCGTTTCTTAACATAGCACCACAGTGGAGTGTCTGTTCATAATCTCCTGAGAGAAAAGTCATTATAAAGAATCGCGGTCCTCCTTGTTTATTTCTACCCATCCGCAGCACATTGCAGAGACCATGCAGACACGAGAATGCAAGACAAAAATAGGCTGTTTTGTGCTTATTGATGCCTTGTCATGTTTCATTCCCTTTTCCCATCTGTTTACAATATGACAATGAGAAGATTGTGTTCTGCCATGGTATCCGGCACATCGTGTCTCACTGAGTCACAATCCAGGAGATTCAGACAAAAAAGGCGCCCAAATCTTACCCTCCAGAAATGTACAGATTTAATTGCATCACAAGACACAGGAGAGGATGTTTGTGATTCAGACTGGAATAATATGCCTATTGACCAAATATAGTGTACACCACAAATAAATATACAGTAGGTAGGTAGGTAAGTGGTAGTAGGTAAGTTTTAGTTAGTGATGATGAAGTTATGATTTGTTGCTGTTGATTTTTGGTGGGTAAATTGTTCAAAAAGGAAACCCATGTGTAATGTGTTTACAGTATATGTTTCCCCACTGTGTTCTCTGTGTTAATTTATTTGAACAATCGATTCACCATGTCCTGAGGCTAGAGGTTTGGACCACTGGGCCAGTAGTTACTATCGTTAGGAAAAATGTTTTAAGGCTGAAATCTGTAATGTTATCTTTACAATCAAGGATAAGACTGGTGGTAATATTCTTTATTTTTCTTAGAAATGCCATGAAAATACACCACGACCAAGAAGAAATTGTACAACAAGTATTGCTTGTGTGTCCAAAGACATGTTCCTTAATTTCCATGAACACACACGCACACTGTAGTTTATTTTGACTCAATCCCATATCCCATATACACCTTCCTATTGCTAAAAAATTATCTAGAGTATTTCTAGCAAATGTATAGCAAATCACAGCGGAAAATGGTCAATTTCAAATAGATAAATTCATAATTTTCTTCCACAAAAAGGGACAAATACACTTGGGGCTGAGTTCCACATACAAAATGGGGAGGTGAAAGTATTTAGAGATGGACTAACACATTGTAAGTTTGGGATTTGTTGGGAATAAGAAAATATAGAATAACTCAATCCTTGTCTTTTAATATATTGTAATTACCACAGCAGTTAAAATGGTACATTTACTATAGCACTATATGGAATGGCCAAAATAAGATAAAAATAAAATATTATTGGTAATAATTAAAGTACTGCAATAACATCAACACTGTCACACAGCACTGAAACTCTCAGGTCCAGTCAGTATATTTTGACCATGAAGAATATTCACATACTGTATAACAGAAGAATTTGTCTTACAGATGGTTTCTCAACTGATCATAAATGAACTTAAAAGTGTGTTATACCATTTGTATACCATTACAGATGCTTTTAACAGCACCATAAAACATAAGAAAACATTAATAACTAGTTCCTATATAATAGGCCGGTCACTCAAATTCAAGAATAACAGTAAGGTAATCTATCTTGATTTTTGTTAGTTTTCCATATGTTTGCTTAACATTTACATCGTAGATTAATTTAAAACAATCCCCCACACAGTGCATGGCAGAGGTGAGATACTGTGCTGCCAAATATTAAAAAATACTGTAACAAAACACTCAGTTGTCTACTTACAAAATCCTCTTTGATGGGGCAAAATATTTGTCTCTTTCCGTTTCTTTGCCAACAAAACATTAGCTTCTCCAACAACTGCAAAAAATAAAATACTGTACATAAAGGGATGCTGCTGTGCCCAGTGGAAAGAGAAAAACTCCTATGTTCACGGTCCAAAAGCTAAATTTTTTACTACTATTTGTATTTTTCATCAAAATATAAAGTTAGGTTGGTTATTGTCCAGTCTTCTGCTTATGAGAAATAACAATCTGGTTTGTTGGGTTACTTTTGCTCAGTTGACGATACCAAAATCATAAACAACTTTACAAAAATCAGACACACAAGATCCTCCATCATCTTTGCAGAAATGCATTGAGGGTTAATCATTGCAGCTTTAAATATTAAATGCACAAAAAAAACTGCCAGTTTTAAAATAAATATGTTTCCTTTGGTAATATATCCAGTGTATGATCTTATTTTACTGTAATTAATTTGATGCTATAGCTTGAAAAAGAAAAATGACATTCATATCAGGTGCGGCTATTAACCATTCTGGCTTACAGGTATAGGATTAGGTATTTTGCTTGAGGAAATATTTAACCTGTCAGCAATGTGACAGTCTCTCTGATCTACTGCTCGTAGTTGAAGTTCATAATTTTCCACGAAAGCATCTATGTTAGGTACTTTTTGAAGAGACAGCACTTTGTTTTTAGAAGTTGCAAGCAAAAAAGTTTCTGCTCAACAGGAACTCCTTGGGAAGCCTTTCCCGTTGGGTCCTTACAAAAACAGGGTCTTCCCACAGCAAGTTTGCAAAGTCCTAATGAATAATTCAAAATTAGAAAGCCTATGCGTCACACCACCTTTTCTTAGAATACTAATCATTCTGACAGCAAGATATTAGATCTGTGTGTACCTCGTGTGAACTCCTATCTTAACACTAGCACACCACACTGCTGTAAACATGAACTCGCTGTTTATGTGAATTTCACATCACCCTTAGCGTTCCGAAAATGCCACTCTGAGGGGCCCCCTGATGCCAACTTGCCAAGACGCCCGGGGTCCCTGATGCCTTCCATAACGTTTCAGGACAAACCCTTATCAGTCCAACACAAACACTTCTGTTGAGTAAACATGTTTACAAAATTATGATCTTTGACGAAATTTGCTCTCCTGATTTCCCACTACTGGTAAACATGTTTTCTCACCTAAGACACTTCACACTTCTCCTCAGGTCCTAGCTACATAAACACGTCCAGTTCATTTTTCGGTGAGTGAAGATTTATATGCCACCGACCCGCTATCGCCCCATACTTGCCTGGCAGCATGGCCACAATGTTATATCAACAGATGTCAGATTGTGTAGGCATCATAGTTAGGACAGGAGAAAAGCACACTCTGCTCTCTTCACAACTGGGAGTGCCACACTTGACCTTGTCCATTTCAATTACAGCAGCCCTGCAGCCACCATCATGCAGTGTGTCTATTGTCATCGGCTTGATGAGACCATAATATGCACAGTGTAAACCTGCAGCTATACTGCAGGGAGGGCAGAAGTATGGGATACATACAGTCACACACAACTTCTGCACCTAAGGTGAACAGCAGAACTGCAAGTCACGACCCTTTCTACATTTAGTTGAAGTTAAACATTCACTCTCTACATTTAACATATAGGAATTGAAAAGGTGTCATTATCAAAGAGAGGAGAGATTTAAATAAACTACTCCTTAAAAAGGAGGCAGTTTGGAGTATTAAATGTGGCACTTAAGGCCAAAAGGGTTTTTAAACTTTTTGAGATATTTGAATTTCAGTTAATTGAGATGTGTTGGGGTCAATTACAAATTTACATTAAGGGCCATTCATGACAGTAAATAGACATTTGGGCATACTGTATTTGGAAGATTTTGCTATTTTGTACTGAAAAAAAAGATTTCACAGGATTTGAATGAAAGGATAAGCCTGGAAATATTCTGTTTTGTTATTGTTACTGAATCCCATGAAGAGACCAAAATAAACAAATGTGTTTATCCGTCTTTCAATACTTATATATACTCCCTATCCTGTCTGTAGCTATCAGCCCAAGTCCCTTGGTTCTTACTGAAGACAGAAATGTGTCGTAAATATATAATTTCGTTTTCATAAAGGCTCACTACATCCCTCAAACAGCCGGACACTGCCATTCTTAGCAAATGTCACTCAAACAGGTGGAAAAAGAGCTTTTATAGCACTAGTAGGCCTAAGTACCTACAGCAGCAGGACGGTGTCTATGGAATATATAATATATGGAATTGACTCAAAATAAATTACAGTGTGTGTGTTCATTGTAATGAAGGAACACGCCACCCAATGCAACAGTGTGGCTCAATGATTGTTTTAAATAGTTTGTGGACAACAATGGAGGACTATGGCACAGAGGAGAAAATTATACCTTTGGTCAGACAAGAGTTGTTAGTAGAATCAATTCGCCTTTTCATGCAATTTGTTGACGATAACAAAAAACAGAATATCACAATTCTAATCCTATAAATACTATATTATGTCAAAAACTTTATTTTGAATGATGACGGCTGTAATGTTGTTTATATTTACTGCACTTCATATTTTCCCCATGATTAAGTGCAAAAATAACTCAAATTACAGACGACGGAAAGTGAGTGACTTTTTTTATGGACCTGTATTAAAGCTCACTCTGATGGGCACTTTGTTCAATGTGTTCTCAAAATGTTAGAAATGGGGCATCCTGGTGGCCTGGGGATTTATGACAGGGACCATGTAATTGCAGCATTCACAGTTCAAGTCCATCCTGTGACCTTTGTTGTTTGTCAACCCTCATCTCAGTCTCTCTTCATTTATTGTCAAGCTCTCTACAGTCTCCTAGTAAATGCAGGCAAACATGCCCCAAAAATACATGAAAAACAAATGTTAGAAATAGCAGTAGAGTTCCAAACACGTCTGTAGAATTTTGTACAAACAACAAAAAGTGGACGCTGGAGAAAATCTTTCTGTGGTCTGTCACACTATCTATCTCACTATCACTACTCACTAAGAGTAAGCGTGCCAGAGGAAATGGCAGTAATGAAGGACAAAGCCCCGAGCTGGAATAGTCTGCAGAAAGTCTGGGTTAATAGCCTTTTTTATGGTTTAAGGTGTTCTGTTCCCATGGGGACATTTTGTCAGAGAACCCATAGTTCTGAACAACACCTCTGAACAATCTGATTAACAGCAAACATCAGGTACACCTAACAAACATTTACATGTTACCCTCCAATCGCACACTGCATGTTCTTTCATGGTTTTAATAAAATTTAGGCATCATCAACCCCACTTAGAAAATAAGATGTTTGAATTGAAGTAATATATTCAGACTGTCCTTCTCAAAAATTCAGACCTATAGGTTGTCTGTACAAGCAGCTTATTACGATTAAGACCCATATTTACGTTTATTGTTAGGCAGCGCCCTCTAGAGGCTGTAGTAATTATGACGGTAGAAAAGTCATGTCATGTGACTTGCGTGACTTATTTTAACTCAAACTATGAAATTTTCCTAAACTTAACCAATACAACACTCTCCAGTGATACAGTATGTTGTTTTGGGAGTCATTGCCAAAGAGGACATGTTGTTAACATTTTGTTACAAAAAAGGGCCAATCTCAAATCATTAAAATGATTAAACTTCATATATCAGCATGGCAGCTGTGTAATTATTTAAGTGATCAGGAGCTGGAATAATTACAGGTGTTTAAATGTACTACAGACCAGGATAGTTGTAATACTAGAAGTGAAGGTGCAAGTCTTGCGTTTAAAGACAAATTTTCTTAATTGTTTTAATGTGTTTAGGCCAGTGGAATAACTTTACACATGCTGGTGTAAATTATTTACATTTATAGTAAAGAACACAAAGGAGTGAAAGTATGTTATACCTTAGATTGTAGTAAATATGTTTAATAACCATGGTTAACTAAATCTAAATTTCAGTACTTTAATTTAAGGATGGAAAGTGCATAGGTGCAGTAGTGTTTGTTGTTAAAGCTGCTCTAATTGATACTTTAATATCAACATTGGATCAAATGATGATGTATGATGTAAAAGGGGTCGTCCAGAACCCACAGAATACCCACAATTATCATCACAACTCTGCAATTCCCCTCAGCTTTTTAGCACCTTTCAGCTCATTGTTTTAGTGTTAGTGCTTGCAACTTTACTGTTTCGGTTCACGCTCACTGCTCTCATCAGTGTTGTTTCCAGCCACAGCAAGCAGCTGTTTTTAGTGAAAAACCTTATAAATCAACTGCATGTTTCCTGCTCTGTGAACTATGTGTTGCATTTAGCTGCTAAACAGTTCAGGAGCTGGTGAAGACCAAAACAATGAAAAGGAGAGTGAATAATAGACTTTGGCAGACAAAAACAAGGCTCAAAATGAATGCTAATGTTGCCTCAAATCTGCTGGATGTGTATATGCAAATGTTTGCTAACACGTTAGTCATATCAACTTTATAATTTGATAATATCATTTGCCAATGTTGTTTTTATAGCTTATTTCCACTGCCCCCAATTGGCCAATAACGCAATTAATGCCTGTATAAATATATGATCTTGTCCTTGTTTCATGTTGTTTAGGGTTTTATTCTATATTAATTTATACGTTCTGTATATTCAATCTATGCTCATTGTTTTCAATATCTGTTTTTCATCATCTTCTATTTATTTCTACAAGTATGTTATGTATTGCATTACCAGAATATAACCAAACCAAGTTAGTACAAGTTATGCACTTGAGAATGACTAATCCTTGGTTTTCTTTTTTGCATTAACCTTGAAAAGCTTCCCAGCTCAGTTGTATTCTTGGTGGTTAATCTTAAAACAGCTTTGACTGTTCATTTCCTAAATGTAGCACTGGTCACATTTAATCTGCGTTTCCATTCAAGGGAATACATCACCCAAATGAGAGAAGTATTTGGGCTGGGAGGTTGAATTTTAATTAAGGTGTATGGGAAAAGTCAAAAAGGTCATCATTCGCTCTCATCTAATCACATGCCTTTCAGACTGTTTCAAAAGGTTCAACATTCCTCCCATTCTAACAAAATTTTCAAATCTGCATTTCAATGAATGTCTGCGGTTCAGTGGACAAATGCATGTAATTAATTAGGCCTGAGCGAATACAAACGGAGTATTTAATAGCCTAACTCATAATTAACTGTAGAAGAGATTAAAAGTCTTCCCGACACCTTCCTTATCTTGGCCCACCCAGTTGGGAGATGATATGATCAATAGTGCTCCTTGCCTGGGATTCCCAAAAGTATCAAAATATCATTTTAATCCTGTTTAATCCGCTTTCTATCCAAGTGTTGTTTTTTTACCTTTATTCATCCAGGGAAAGTTTGCCAGGCAGACATATTCAATTTCATCAACAACCTATTTTATATGCATTCAGTTACTATCCATAAATTCATAACAGAGAGCTGCAAGGGGCTTTTACTCTTGGCAACCGAGCAGTGCTGCCTCACAGGCACCATGAAAATAGTTGTTTAGGAAAGGAAAGCATTAATTATTTAACCCAGCCAGATTTCGGATCTTTTAAAATACTGCTGACAAATAAACTCAGGTATTTTCCAAATTAAACACAGCACCATATCCCCAGGAACTCTTGTTTCTTGCTTCAGTGAGATAGCTCTAAAAACTGGAGATTTGTGAAGAATACATTTGTCGTTTATTGCTTGAGATGAGAAGCATCTGGATGGATGGATCGAGTCAAAGTGCAATCATATCTGTTATCACACTACACAGAGCATTCAGCAGCCTGAGAAAAGTGACGCTCTGACACGATCGGCCTCATCAAAGCGCTTGGTGTGTATTGTCATACACACCAAGAGTTATGATGAAAAGACAGAAATGATTCCAGGATGTATTTGACTCGGACAGACTTAAAAGAGAGAAATTGTGGATAAACCGAACATTTCTCACAAAAGTCTGGACAGTTTGGTTGAATTTATGGCTGCATTTGAAACATATTACCCCCATCTAGTAGGCGTGTAGATCTTTACATGTGCGTTTCACCAAAAAAGATAGCCTTTTTGCTCAAGCCTAATGCAGCTCTACAGCACTATCTGATCTGATTTATAGTAATACATCTCTGGTCGCTTCATCATCCACCGTGTGAAGCCATCATTCACCGTGTGAAGCCATCATTCAGTGCCAGATGTATCCAAAGAGCAGAGGGATATAAAACACAATTACAAGGGATTTTTGACACCTCAAGTGGACCCAGGGTCTCATATTCGTGTAGATTTCCAAATTAGCTATGCAATTGCACTGTTATACCATGCTGGGAGGTGTCATGCATCGAAAAACCATACAGGAAATTTCCAGCAGATGCCTGTGCTTAGTCTCGAGGGGGCCAGAGGGGAATAAATTACACAGGATTGCATGGAAAAACATAAAGAACCCAAGGAGACAGGCACTGTATTACAGACTACAATGACAGCAGCTCTCTCCTCACGGCCAAGGAACAAAAAGCCGGATGGACGTAACTGTCTGTCGCTTTGTTGCTGCAGTCAGAGAGTTCATCCCTCACAGACACAGACGGAAGAGCTGACGACTCTGCACAGCTGAGTGGAATTCAATTGTGGACTTTGGTTCGACTGAAACTCATTGTCAACAGTTCCTCCTCTCTGTCTTGGAGCTCGTCTGCCCAAAAATCGAGCGCTGCGAGGGGCTCAGGCTCTGCGGCCTCTCATCTTCCTTCGATGGGCAGACACATTTTTCAATTATGCACACGAGGGAAGGGAATTAGAGGCCTAATCCCGGCCTAATCCCCAAACAAACAGATCTATGACCTCCATTTCCAGCGAAGACACCCCGGCAGCCCACTCTACCCCCACCTCCGTCTCCTCTTGTTAAATCTTTGCCCCTCTACTAACCCGGTCAGAGATGGAAGTCCTTTCGGCTCTGATAGTTCCTTAAATTGAGCTCTACAAGCATTAACTCTGTTTGAATGGTACTTACAATCAATTCAAACTACCACCTGCGACTGTTCTTAGTTTTTCATTAAAAATGAAAAGGAGAATGTTCTTTCATAGAGAAACTCTCCCACTTACAGGTACTAACTCAATACCCAGAGAGGCACAATTGAATTGCTTTGCCCTCTCCAGTAAAAATTACAGTTTATCTTAGAAGGCATTCACAGCTTCCTTTCCACCACTGATCACGTAAGAATCATCCACCAGCTAAAGATCTTTTAAACTTCTTCCATGGAGCTGTTTTCTGCTCACTGAGTATCCATCTTCAATAAATAAACAGGTTTGTGGTGGATGGATACAAGTTTAAAATACAATATTAAAATACTATAGTAGTATTTAATAGGGGGCAATTCATGTTGAATAAATTGTTGCTATACATGTGCTGTGAATTGTCCCCTATCAAATTGGTTATTGCTTGACAGCCATATACTGCTGGACACGCGGTATAAGTCGGTCTGACAGAGGCTACTCTCATGTGGGCAGCACTCCTCCTTGTTTACAAAGCTTGACTGGACATACCTTTAAAAAAAAAAAAAATTCTAATGGAATATCTGACTCCATCCACACAGCCACAAAAACGACAACGAGTTTGTGGCTGTGTGGTTGCATTTCTGAGAGTTTGTTGAAGTGATGAGCTCCTGCTAGTGTGGCATCTTTGATATGACGGCGTGTGTGTGGAGGAGCTGCTTGTGTCCCGCCCTCGCTGAAACGCAGGCAAAGAGGGGAGAGAAAAAATTTGTGAGTGATGCAAATAGTTAGCGTAAATAAATGGCAAAATCTAGAAACAAAGTCTTGTGTTATATTCACCTCGAGAAAATAAGAAAGGTATGAGAAGAAGGTATTTGATCCGTACACACAAACTCTCAACACATAAAAAGGCTATATCTAACCATCATGCGCATAAATCAGCACCACCATCAATCTATCACATAAACACACACTCTGGCCGTAAGCTCTCTCCCTTGTTATGATTCTGTCCGTGAATGATTCCAGCCAATCCAAGGGTGGTCAGATCTCTCTCATTTCCCTCGACTTGTACAAGCAATCGATTCCACTCAAAGACGAAGGCCGCTGCTCATTCCCCCTGCCAGCCCGCTTCTAACTTCACTTGCCATATCTCTCCATCACCTTCTGAATGCAGATGGGTTTGGGGGTTGTTAGAAGTGAAAAGAGAGAGATGAAATGTTTTATCTGTGAAGGTTCCAGCAATACACATTGGTGTAAGAGCCCATAAGAAGATTTGTCTCCACTTAAGAAACATGGTGTAGATGTCACCTTGTGGGTGGGTCGTTTTTGTTCCATCTCATCCATATGAGTTCTAAAGAGAGTTGGTGTACCATAAACACATTAAAAGGCCAAACAGTTGGCTGTACGTTTTGAGTCCATTAACTACACATCATGCATATTTTACATTAATGCTGACCTCCAGTGTTTAGACTTCTCCTGCTGTGTAGTAATGCAGATGCCAGCTGGGATTGTTTTGGAAACTCACTTCTTGAGTTGGTGTGTTCAAGGACACTCAGACATTTGATACTTGGCATGCACTGCTATACAACAACCATTCTACAATCAAGGAACAACCAAGGTCATCTTATCCTCTTCATAAAATCCATTTGTCTTATGGATTAAAGTTTTGGATAAACGCTTGTGAACATATTAAGTAAGTCACCTTACAATTGAAAGTCGAAGCATAATTGAATGCACCACAAAGGACAGTCCTTGCTCACAACTGCGGTACCACATGATTATAACTTAACTTTAACAAGAACTAAAATTAATTTACCTTCTTACACTAAAATTATGTAAAACTATGCCTTTGATCTTGTTTAATGCTCTCTTCAAAATTTCTATTTTGTTACATTAGAAATTAGCTATATTACATTAGAACTGGCTCTTCATTAGTACCCAGGAATCAAAATATTCACTGTATGGAGCAACAGTGTGGCATGTCATGAAATGGTTGCTAGTAATGTCAATACATTTACTTGTAATAGACTTAAACATGCTTAAAAACCTTTTTTAAGGCCTTTGGTTTTACAGTAGTTGTAGATAAAAAAATGGAAATGGTGGAAGTTTTATCTCTAGACATCTATTCTGGCACTTTTAAGGAAACCTAATGTTTAATGTCTTTGCTTTTTTGAAATTCTGCATGTGGGCTGAGACAGAACTGGCACAGAACATGATTCTGATTTTATGCACCCTACTGTACTTTTACTGCCAAAGTGTCAAGTTGACACAGCACTGTAAGGAGATATAACATTTTTTTCATACAGATAAGACTGTGGAGACAGATATATCAAAACATTTTTTATCAGGTTAAATAAAGTTTGAGGCCCATAAGTTCCTATTTGGCACCATGGGCTGAGGGGCAGTAATGTTAGTAACTAACAAATTAGCTACTGCAATTCTCAAAAAGTATTTCTTCACTGGTTTCATACTGATGATAAAGCCTTTATTACATCTGCAGTGCGTTCCAACACAATCAGCATTATCACAGTGTGCAGATATTGTTGAAGTTTAAAGGAAAGATGGAGATCACCCCTGACTTTGCAGATAAACCCAACATTCCTCATAAAGCTTCAGTGCTTCGCTGCATTTATGAACACATTTCAAGCAAATTACTTCCACTCAGTAGTTAGGGAAACCTTTGCAGTGCTTTGAATTTGGTGGAAGGGTAAATGAAGTTGGAGGCTATGGGGTCAGAGTTCAGTGGGTAGCAAATTTCATCACTGTCAGGTGACAACCTTGAATCTCAGTAATGTCAGCTTTTCAAAAGAAGAGCTTTGTTTTCTGGTTAACAACAATGCAATTGTGAACTAATCCAGTGTGCTTTGAAATTGATTTTGATAACCTCAATGGGTGGTAGGCTTTTATTCAATGGCAGAAGATCCTTCAATTAAACCCCCCAAATCACCAAAATTGTAGTTGCAAAGTGGTCCCATGAAAGTAATATATTAGTATATATAAGTATAAGAGCAGACCATCTTCTTGAGTGATGGCTCTTTGTTTCTGCCAATGCAACTTGGCACCACTTAAATCCCTCAAAGCCTTGAAAACACTGACACCGCATTAGGCTTTTCAATACCCAGGCTGTTAAAAGAGACTACCTTGATACCTGTAAATCTCAACGACGTAGGCATGTTTCTGTTTAATTTGTTTCAAAGGGACTAATAAGAGATGAGTCTGAAATGAGCTGGCTTGAGCGAGGACTTCTTTTAGACATTGCAACTGTCTGGCATAAAATAATCCAATTCTTTGTGTCCTCCGGGCAGCATTAAGCCAATGTATACAGTAAAGTCAAAAAAAGAAACAAAAGAAACAGAAAAAGAAGAGTTGTTTCATGCCATGGCTTTATGTGAACCATAATTACTGCCTGAGGTTCTCATCGCCTCACCACTGCTGACACAGGATTTTCATGTGGGAACGACGAAGATGAAAGGATCTGTGCTGTCAATAAAGAGATGGATTTTTGTATAAGGAGTTGCTGTTATTGTACAATATTTTTTTCATCTACTGTCAAGATGCTATGGCTTTGACTTGTACAATCTTTAACGTGGGCTGCTTTTAATTCTGATAATCTAAGAACTGATGCTTAGTAACTCTCATTGTAAGCTGCTTTACATTGAAGGTTAAGTTAAATACCTATTGAAAAACAAGTTCCCTCAACAAAATGATACTTAGAGTAAAATATTTTGACTAGAAGCTGAATCAGCCTCTTCATTGAACAATTTCTTTGACATCTTTCCGCCAGTGGTTTTAAGCGATTTACAAATTACTACTTCATTTTACGTTAACACAGATTAAATCTATCCACGGCTATGACTTCATACAGAATGCATGTACTCTATATGAGATTTTGAATTTATAGCAGCTACTGTACTCCATGTGGGATAATGTGTTCAAACTACAACTTGGTAATATAAATGTACCAGTGTATATGAGCAATATCTATGTTCTAATTACATTCCCGTGAACATGCACGACTGTGTGTGGAATGAGAAAGCTTGTCGTATTTCAACCATTGCCTCCATATTAGTTCTACTTAATATCCCCAAGGTCATAACATTTGATAGATCATAATGTCAGCCGGGCTGGTCATAAACCTCCACCACTCCCTCCTTTTTGGCAGCTACAGTCTGCTCACATCACACCCAAATTGACGGGGAGAGAGTCAGACAGCACGCTCAGGCCAAGGTAATCGATTGTGACAAACAAATTAGAGACGAGTTTGAATGATTAAGTTATGTATTGATTTTGATTTAAACATTAACGGCTCATGTACTCAGCGGGATTAGATGAAAAGACAAAATATAATCAATGCTTCCTTGTACATATCAATGGGATTTAGCATGTGAAGAGTTGGGTTAATGGGGTAATAAGAGGCCATGCAGACCAAATGCTTTTGCATTGTGGGTAATTGGTTATACAATGGGCAGGATTACATGTAAAGTGATTACAAACATTCTAATATGAAAATTTGGGTTATTTCTATAAGCAACAGTCAATTGTAGTAAATTTTTTGTGCCTTTTTCCTTCCTAGTTTAATTCCGACTGCTAGCTCAGTTTCAACATGTGAGGCATTTATTATTATGGGTATCCTCAGAGGGAATATGATCTTAAAGAGTAAATCAAACATGATTTTACTTACTTTTACTTTACTTGTACTACAAAATGACCATAATATATCTGCAAGCGGCTGATATGGGCCATTGATCAAAACTAATGACTCTATTACTCGATGCTCTCATGTGTTGAGAGTTCTGGTTTTAAAGCTCACTTCCTGGTCTGTCCTCTGCTTTGAAACAATACACACGTACAGAAACATGTGAGCTGCGGCAAAATTGAAACATATTCTCTCGGGTGATGTTTGACAGAAGTGGAAGCTTAAAGTAGGTCTGTTGCTGCACAGTCACTAAACAGAAAGCTCATCCACCCATCTATCCATCATCTGAACCTGCATGGCCTGGTTTTTCGCAGTTCTAAATTAACATGCCAATAAAGACAGCAACAGTGAGGCTAAGGAGCTTGGAGCTAGTTATTTTATAACCAACAAAAAAACAGATACCAAGTTTTATTGTGAGAACCATGCACATTTGATTTCAAATGATATTTGCAGTAATATGGAGATCCACAACAGTAAGAGGAGAACAGTGAGGACTTTTTAACGTTAACATTAGCCTGCATGTCTGAAGGACAGCTGCAGTTGAGAAAATATGACCAAACTACAAATAAAGTGTCAGCACTAATGTGTGTCCGAACAGGAGAAAGAGAGAGAGAAGCGGCCTGAAGAGTTCCTGTGAGAAAGAGAAAGGTCTATGTAGAGTCCCCTCCAAAAGTACTGGAACGGTAAGGCAAATTCCTTTGTTTTTGTTGTTCACTGAAGACATTTGGGTTTAAGATCAAAAGATGAGTATGAGACAAGAGTTCAGAATTTCAGCTTTTATTTCCTGGTATTCACATCTAGATGTGTTAAACAACTCAGGACATATCACCCTTTGTTTGAACCCACCCATTTTTCAAGTGAGCAAAACTATTGGAACATGTGACTGACAGATGTTTCTTGTTGCCCAGGTGTTGCCTTTTAGGTTGATTGTCCAAACATTAAATAGCTCTGCATGACTAGTCTAAGTTTTCATCCTTGGCACTCATCTTTTGATCTTAAACCCAACAACAAAAACAAAGGAATTTGCCTTACCGTTCCAATACTTTTGGAGGGGAATCTATCTCCCACTATGTGGTAGCACATAAAAATGCAGTGCGATTCTCTATTATTGTTCTATAGGCGTTCAAGATTTGAGAGCAATGAGTAAATTTTCTCTTTTTGCAGAACTGTAAACTGGTTTTAAAATTTTATGAATTTCTAAAACTCTTAGCCTATCCTGTTCAGCTAGATGTTGCCCAGCAATGCAAATGACAGGAATTCATAGGCCCAGAACTATATTAAATAATATTTAAAGCAGAAAAAGAGGGATTGAACATTGTTACATAAGTAAATAACCAGCTTTGCTTAATTTGATGCCATCTGGCATATTGTTTGCATAAGGCAATGGTATAACAGGATAATACCCACCGCGTTGTTCAATGATTGTACTGCTGTTGAACCATAAAGCGTACAACTTGTCAGGTATAATCATCAGACTCATGAGGAGAAAAGCAAAAAAACACCTTGGACAGCACCAGTCACTGTTCTTCCACTTCTAGTTAGTTTCAGTTGAACATCCTTACTGGCACAGTTACATTGCAGTTGCAGTTTAACTGACATTGTTACATCACAACATCCTAGGAAACTCTTAATTTACTGTTGAGATGATTGTTCTGTTTTTTCCTTTTTCTCTTGTGGACTGTTTACTACATTAATTACTGGGTTGTACATCCTAAAGAGAGGTGAAGTCCTCACGGACCTAGCTTCTGTAGTTCAAAGCAATTTCTCTGAGCATTTCTTCCATAGGATTTTCTGGTAGAAAATGTACTGTGATGTACTGTAATACTGTAATGTAATGTACTCAGTGAACACACTCATAGTTTTCCAGTCACGTGACATGCATGGTAATTGAAGGGCAGAACAACAGACCCGGACGGCGGCTCACACCAGACTCCCCGTAGAGACACAGCAAAAGCCGTTAAATTTCCCTTCCCACGATTATTTGGATCACCTCTGCACTCAAGAAAATGAAAGATATGGACACAAACTGCAAGTGTTGAGCATTTGCAGTTTGTGTCCAATGTCCGGCCCTCTCCCTCCTGCTTTTGTTACAGTGAAGTCTGAACTAGCCACGGCTATTTCACTTTGAAAAAAATAAAATGCCTGGGGGTAATTTACAGATTCCTGTGCACCTGACCTAAATGTCACTGGAAAGTGGGAGGAAACTGGAGAACAAGGAGGAAAAGCATGCAGACACAAGGAGAACATGCAAACGCCACACAGAAATTCCCCGATTGAGATAAAATTCAGCAACAGAAGAGGAATCAGAGATCAAAGACTAGACTGGTGAATGAATCATACCGCACATCATGCATGTCCCTGTACCTCATGACAAACCAGTGAACATATACACAACAGGAAAAATATAGACCTGGATAATATTAGCTAACTCTAAATTCACTTAACTGCCATCAAAGAAAAATGTATATTAGACACACATGGTCTGACATGAATTGAGATAACATTAATATATATATCTATCATAGCACTAAATCATACATATCATAGCAAAAGTGTCATCACATCCCCAAGCAAAGTAGGTGGTTGTGAACATGGAAGAGCAGTTGTGACCCATCACTGAATGAACTGAACAAATGTCACAAATTACACAAAAGTTCTAAGAAAACACAATTTATTATTTATGATTACACTGTTGCATTCTAATCCAGACATTGTTAAGCTTGTTACAGATTGGGTCAGATGAAGCCATCATTCCTGTTTGCTTGACTTTTATATTTAGTGATCTGGTTTCCATTAAACGTCTGAGCATTGACGCAATTTTAGTCCATCAGCATACAATAAAATGAAGATGGTTTGCATGAAGACTATTTTAGGAAAATGGACTAAAGGAGGCTGAGAAAGCACCAGTGGAGGCGGTTAAGGTAATGAAAAAGAAGTACAAGCATGAAAATAAAATGACCTGAGGACAATAATAAGCAAATTTGCACCTACTTCTGTTATTAATTGTGGGTATTGGTTGGATAGAAAAGGTGCTTCGTGGATTAAATAATAACCTCTCCGGATTTAGTGATTGGCCCCACTGACTGTACTTTCCTTAACTGGGAACATCCACAATAGAAACAAATAAGATGAGTAGACTTTGGGAAACAGTATTACTATATTACAACCAGGAAAAAAAGACAACATTTAAGATATAATAACCGACAAGACTAAGTGTCTACAGCCATGCTAGCAGCTTTGAGAGGCTGAACTTAAGCACAGACATTCCTCCAACAGACAATTTACTGGCTATGTTCAAACTTTCCTGGTGGCCCTAGATCAGTAGTCCGGGAATCACCAAAGACATTAGGCTTCATCCTCTGGGCTCCATGGGTATCTGTGCCAGCTTTCACATTTGTCCAATAATTTTTGACGGACAGACTGCCTTGAGCTGCGTCACTAAAACTCATATTACGATTCTATTAAAAAATATAAAATATGCAGTATCTATAATATTTAAATAGCAGGACTGATGTAATTTATGTTTATGAGCTACCTACCTACATTTACAGAACATGTCAGTAACGTTCCAATGTAAATCATTAATTTCCATTACAGCTAGCAACAGTTGTTTTATGAGAAAATTATTTGGTGTTGACAGGTGTTGATTGGAGAGTTGCTTGTCCACACAGACAGCTGAAATAGCTCCGGGGCAAATTTTCAAAAGTATCTAAAAGTGTTAAATTGAGTTTGAAGGGTGTGAAAACTCTTGAGCAATGGCAAGTGTTCATTGTTGCTTTTTAAGAGTGCCATAATAATATACATAATAATGTATTTGACGACTTAAAATGAGCACAATCAGTTGCTGCTTCTTTTTACCCAAAGTCATTTTGGCGGTTAATACCATATCACATTAACTAACTGCCAATTTAGAGGTCAAAATGAGAAAATATATCAGTATGTATGTGTGTCCAGAGCAGGTAAGAAGGATTAAAACACAGACAAAAGTGATTCCAGTGGAGTAATTAAAGCTAGTTACTTGCCACTTTCCCTGGACACAGATAGAGGGAGGTTGGACTAGAAGCAGAGAAAAGTGGTGAGCTGTCGGTCCAGAGAAGGTGATGAGGAGTGACACAGCGTGCGAGCAGCAGCAGGCCTGCAAGACGAGTCAGTGCTGATGCAGGATTTACATTCATCACACAGCAAAGTGGCAATGTCATGGACTGCAATGATGACAGCGACACAGTCGGTGGGTCTGTCAGCTGTACAGTAGCTAATGAGTGAGTGTGGACAAGTGAAATGTCTGTGGGAGTGAATATGTCTTTTGGGTATTTTTGTGTATGTATGTGGGTGTATGCATTTTTGTCAGAGGTGGAAGTCCTTTCTCTCACAGTTTGTTTTTTGTCTTCTTATGTCTGTCTCTCCTTTCTATCCTCATTTCCTTATTTTATTGTTTTCATTCCTGAAAAGCATCTGAAAGCATCAAAATTCCAAAGTTAAAATGTTTTTAACTGACTGAGAAATAAAATTATCTTGGTTATTTTATAACTGACAATGATCTTCCTTATGAAATAAAGGGGCATGTAGATATTTAATGAAATTAATCACTTTTTTATTGTTTTTATTAATTTGTTAATGGGTTGTAACGTCACATAAAAATGTATCATTTACCGGCTTTCTCAGTTGCCTCTGACAGCCTGTTGCTGCTCCCTATGTAAAAAATCAGGTCGGCTTAATTAATTGGTTTACGTAGACTGTGACAATCATGTGCGTTCCTGAGCCTCTAGCCTACTGATTCTGAACTGACCGGCTCTCACACACTGTAGCTCTGTTTTAATCTTGAGAAGCCACAGAGCTGTAGTCTCTATTCATTATTCACAGCTAAACTGAGGCTTATTGTTGACTCTTTTCTCTCTGCTCTGCTTGCCTGCGGTTCACTGATCTTGTGCAGAATTGTGCATGACCGTCGTGGTTTCTCGAGGGTCTATTCCAAGTAGGTCTGCTGTTAAAAAACGATATAAGATTCTTTGTGGGGTTACTCAATGGTGATAAATGATTCGAACCTCCCTCAAACTTCATGCACAACTCTGCATATTTGCAGTTTGTAGGGGTAGGAGAAAAAAATGATTCTTAGATGCATCGTGATGCGGGTGTGAAAGATTCTGAATCCATTAACAAATGTCAAAAATGTATTATTTACATGATAAATCATAAGGTTATGTTGATGAACGCAAAAGGTGTGCAAAGCAGTCTCTGGTGTGAGACCAGAGTTCCCCTGTGTTCGGCACACCACCACTGCAAAGATAGAGGAGTCATTAGAGATATTAGCAGTAAGTTGTCAGTCTGGCAGTAAACGTCCAGAATGCTATGATCCTTGATATATAACGGCTCTGCAAAGATTTGACTATGAGTTTGGGAGTCACATCAGGCTCCACCTATCGAATCATAGAATCTTCCGACTATTCTGGGTCACCCCAAGTTGTAACGTATCAATCTATAATTTATCAATTTATAATATTCAGTCTAGCTCACTAACTGTTATTTGTTATCATCAAAAAAAATCTGTGCTGACATTGTTGAGCCTCTCCAGTGAAAGATCCACAAATAGTTAACACCGGCGTATCATGCTGGCATGTCATGCAAAGAGCATGGATTAGTTCAACATTGTGGGACTTTACCTGAGTTTCCAGCGTTTTGTGTGATGCCGTCACCAGTGTGTTGATCTCTGTTTTATCTCACTCATTAGTTCAAGCATGCCCACGAGCCCATGCTTGGAAAAAAAGTGGTTGCAATCTGAAAACTCACCGCTAGAGACCAATGAAAATTCCACATGGCCTCTTTAAAGTGTTGATTATTTATTTTGATTAATTGATTAATTATTTAATACAACGTCAAAAAATAGTGAAAAAGGCCAAATACTAATTCCCAAAAACCCAAGGTGACGTATTCAAATGTCTTTTTAAAAATCCAATTAACAGTTCAAATCCCAATGGTTTAACAATTAAGTTATTATCAAAATTGCTAACTGATTCATCGTTGATTAACTAACAGATTAGCGGATGAAGATGGATGGATGGATGTCAGTATGAGCACTGTATTCTTTGCTTATGTGTCCTTGTGTGTATGCCAAAGCACCTGCAGTGTGTTTTTGTGTGTGTGTTTTGGCCAGTGGTCAGTTTAAAAGTGCAAGTGTGAATATTTGTAGGTGTGCAGAGGTATCATTTGTGATTGTGACACATGAAGCTTCTTTCTCATGCTGTCATTTGGAGAGAGTCCTGTTTGTCAGCCATCTTAAACTGCATGTAGAAGAATTCAGAGTTGACTTTCACCAGCTCATAACTACAGGTAGCTTCATACAGCTCAAACAGCAATATCTCGTAAGTCATGGCTTGTAAGGCCAGTGTAATGATGAGGAATAAGAAATACCCACAGGCATGTATCACCATAAACATCAACCAGCTCGAGTGGCTGTGATAAATTATCCTACAGGTCAGGACCGACTTATCAGATCTTGATTTGGGGAGAGGACATGTCTTGTAAACAATGATAAATGGCATTGTGTGCCTTCATACATTATCCTCAGTTTCTGCCCAAAACTGGGTGAACCATTTATTTTTCTAAAATTTTCAATCTTTTTATTTTCTTCTGCCGCAAGTTTGCTGAGCGCGCTCATTTGCAACAACAGCCTGCTTCATATTCACACAGCAGCACACGCTGAAGCCTCAGGTGCCGCTGAGTACAATCACAACTCGTGCAAATGCGAGTTAAATTCTTTGCTCAAAGGCCCATTGATGGGAGTTCTTCAATGAGGACTAAGCATTTCTTATTCATTTTAAGCAAGCGGATTTTCTGAGCATATCAAGGCTTTTACCACTCTTCCTCATCACACTGCCCATTCACAGACCTCTTGGCTGCTTCTAGTCTGACCACCCTCTTCCATTTACAGGGCTGAAAAATCTCATTTAAAAAGATAAGAATTCACTTTCACTATTACATGCCATTAAGGTGTGTCTTTCTCCACCTTAAAGCAGCATTACCTGATTTCTTTTGCCCATTCTGGGGCTGGAGAACAAACTAGGAGAGCTTAACCTACCTTGGATAATCTGACCTGGATGACTGACAATCTTCGCAGACACAATGCTAACGTATTACCACCTTATAAATTGCCTGTTCACACATCCTGCAGGCATGGAGCTACATTATCATTAATTTAGTCATTTGGAGTCAAGAAAGTTGAAGACAGAAATTATTGAATTATCAGTGAAATTAATACCGTCTTCAGTGAGTTGGTGGTAATTGAAAGAGCATTTATAAGGGGTGTCACACCCAGACTTTCCAGTGATCATGGCAGCTGTGATTGTAGCCAAGCGAAGCAATAGTGCATCACAGCACATCATATGCGCACAGATGGCTCAGACAGTACAATACCTGTTGTTCACCATAAGGGAATAAAACTGAAAACAACATATTCTGTGAGAAGCAGAGACGATGGTTACGCACTGTACCAGTCAGCACAGAGAATAGTAGAGAAAACAGCGCTCCATGCACCTAGACGCATGAGGGGGAGCACACAGTTAAAACATCCCAAATAACAATCATTCTGAAAAAACACTCAATCATAGTCATAGAAAAACGAGAGACATACCACAGATAGAAACGAATGAAAGAGCAAGGGGGAGTCAATAGATAATTAGAATAGCTCTAATTAGAATTATAATATGTTCTCTTTCAAATCCAACATTTAAGATATGAGTGGAACATTTTGTTCTTGCTGCTGCCACATTTTCTGACTCAAATGTTGCTTAACTATGTCGTGTGATATGCTACTTCAGTACACTAAATATTACTGGGACCACTACGGAAAATTGCAGATGAACATTTGCAAAACAATGGATGGGTTTGTGCTATAATATGTAATATTTTTTTGTGAATCGGACACAGGGCAGATAGCGGTAGCAAGTGATGCACAATTCATGGTGCTATCAGCGGCTGTAATCCATTCTTTGTGAACTGGCACCTTAGTCTCCTTTTTGCTCTGTTTTGGTCACTACCACCTCCTGAGGAAATTATTGAGTGCTTTAACATGCTAGGTCCTGTACTTTGTTCTCAGTTAATTGTTAAATATTTGTCCATCTGTTATTGATGTGATGGTAGGCAGGTGGCGTAGAGTTCGTTTTTTAACAAATGTTTGCAAAAAACAGCTGCCTGCTGCTGAGCCAAAATGTACATATATGACTTTGATGATAATTCTGTCACTTAAGATAACCTCTTTCAAACATAATCATTTGATCCATTGTTAATATTAAATATATCAAGAAATATTATTCAGAATATTTAAAAAATCTAATTACTGATAATAAATGCAAAGGGGCAGCTTTGGCCCCAAACATTGTTCTCTTGTACCATCTGTTGTAGACCTGAGATCTTCTGATCATTTTAAAAAACACTTCTATTCAACCACTTAACGTCCACCAGCTTAAGTTCTAGTCAAAATCAGGTCCAGGTCAGTGGGAAGGGAATTAGTGCAAGCAGGCAGTGCTAGGTCTGTTTCAATTTGTTGCTAGTACTTTTTACAAATTAATAACGTAATTGAAAGCCCGGCTACAAAGTGTTTAAGTATATTAGATGTCACTCCTTGGGACCCTAAATGGTGTAAACAGTTCAAAGTAACAGTCCAGAAACGGACATTAATGGGTCTCCGCGCTCAAAAGGTTGCAGGAAGTCAGACTGTGCAAGAAAAAATTATTTGAATTGCAAAGAGGATGTAATTACAAATCCAAATGTTTCAGCATTCAAGCCATACCCAGTCAGTGTCACTGTCACTTCTTATTTATAATCCCTTACCTCTTTGCAATTCAAATTCTTTCCCTCCACATTATATTCAACATTTAGTATTCCTTGGTTGAAGTGATCATATTCTTAAGTGAGTACACTGAAGAGGGAGAGAGAGATGAGATGATACTCTGCAGTCAAAAGCAAGCCATCTGGACACATGCAGTACATATGCACTGATGAATACATGCATTAAAGATTAAGGGAGTTTCATATATTACTCAGACAGATTGCTGTAACTCAGTTTTAGCTCATTGTTTTGACGAGAGAGGCAACATACAACACACAGTCCATAGGGTGCCAGTTTCCATTTATGCGTTGTAGCATTACACTGTGGATTCTGATACAAACATGTCTGAAATTAGGTTAAAGATTCTATTTTCGGCAGATATTTCTGCCAAATAAATGAGGTAAATACCCAATATGGTTATTTATTTAGGGGTGGACAAGCTTATGTATCAGTAGAAGGGGACACAAAACTCTACATTTTATAGTATAGTAGCAACTCCTGAAGGCAAAGTGACCTACACTGACTTCAGAATATAATGGCAGAGAAAACTCTTGGAATACATTACTGCATTTAGACTAAGAATCAATTTAAAGAAACTTTAATTGAACAATTAATCATCGGATAGAATGAACAGTAACTGTAGCTGTTTTTTTATTATGGTATTCATATTTTTGGTGAATGACATGCCTGGCGACTATCCAATCTCAGCACATAGGCCAATTATCTGTCCAATCAGTACATCTAATCCTATGTGACAGCACATATTAGCACTTTACAGTGTGTCTACAAGGTTTTTGTCTACATATCTGATACTGGGAAACAAGGCTGTAAGTAAGAAGCTGAGATTTCTTTCAATGATATTCTAATAGTGTGTGGTCTAGTGAGTAGTGTGTGCACTCTGCCTTATCCCTGCCTCTGTGTGCCTCTGAGTCCATCAGCGCTGACAGAAGTGTCTGAATGTGACTCCATAGAAAATGTGCCACGTTTTCAAACACGTAGGTTCAATGTTCAAGCACATCAGTCACAGCCGGTGATTTATCGACTAAAGCTCTAGCTCTGCATTCACATCAGGATTGTAGCTTGCGCCCTTGTATCCCAGAGGGCAGCGCTGCAGCAGGATATCCTGGCCCAAGGCGAGGGCCTGAAGGCTCAGTGGCCTTGCTGCTGGGGGGTATATGGAGAGAGGAAACATTAAGACGCTCTACATATCTTTGTAGCTTGCTCATTCTCTCACTCATTCAGTCACCTGCTGGCTGACTCACTTAGTCACTCTCTCACCAAAGCCACACGTGGTAACTTACTTGGTGGCTCTCTTACTACTTTACTTGCTTAGACTGGCAGTGTGCAAAGGCACAGGAATAATGGTTAGCTGTACACTAAAATAAGCATAGTTTTGCCAAATTGTGAGACATCTGCTAGCACCGCAATACTAAGACAAGTTAATGGAACTGAAAATCTCAATCTTTTTCATATTACCCACAAACCTTTCAGTATTCATTGGGATGACAGTATCTCCTAAAATCCATTTGACTTGATTAAGTCAAATGGATTTTAGGAGATACTGGATTTTACTGAGATCACTTGAAGTATGCATGCATAGTCCCACATCTAGGCTCCAAACATCTGTTATGCTCACAATATATCAGTTCGAAATTCAACCTGTACATGAGAAACTGTCCCCATACTTGCCTTAATTATCTAATGCACTTGGTCGTGTGTGTGTGTGAGTGTGTATCTGTGTGCAGCTAAATCCGAAGACTACTGGATCCATCAGCCCACTATTTTATGTGCACAGTTATGACTGTGTGCTCAAGATCATCTTGTGGTTGCAGAGGTTCACAATTTTTGAAAAACCTATTTTATTGACCGAGTCTTAAATCTTAGACTTTTGTCTTTTCAGCAGTATTCATCATTTTAGGATATGGGTACAGTTTAATTTGCTAACGCATACAGGCTGGATACAGACACAGCCTGCCCTACACTCCCTGTTCCCCACCCACATGCCCCCAGACACACCTGGCAGAGATCCGCACTCTACTGACTATGCACTATATTACTTTGTTTTGTGCTCTCTTAATAACCAATCTCTGTAGTTAAATATATATACTAAGAGAACATTTTAGCACACAATTCAGTATGAGTAATAAGTCAGCCTTTTCTCTTGTGCCAGGTTTCAGTTTTCTTATGCTATTAAGTGGTATTAAAATGCCATGACAGAACAGCAATAGCTGTCAATACCCCTGTAAACATAATATTTTTATACACCACCAAGAGCTGTCTTTATGTTGTCTTGTGCGAAAGTTTTTAAATCACTTACAGGATCTTTACAGGAAAAATTGTTTATTGGCACAATAACAGTATGTAAGATTTCAGGGTTTGTCCATCACAAGGGAAACTCCACCACATTATCACACACATCAAGGTCATTTAACACATTTCAGGAACTCCTCATGCTCGCCTTTATGGGATCTTCATTTCGCATGGATCTATCACAGTGTTTCTAAGCAAACTGTTCTCGCTAATCTGTGCTGCCTGAAGCCATCCGTGGGGATGTGGCTAGCTGTTCAGTATGCACATGAGTGATGCAGGGATTTATAGGGGCCAAAAGATGTGGAAACAGCATGAACAGAAGGCCAGGTCAAGTGTGTGTTCTCTGCTGGGTTTGCTTCTCTCACGGGGGTACAGTTTCATTTGCGGCTGTGAATAATGCAGCCTGGTTCCCTTGTTCTGCCAAAGGTCCGTTGATGGGGCAAGCCTTGAGATAGGGTCTACAGATATTTACATTCAAAGCGCCACCTGCTTTCTGTACGTGACTAGACGTACTGGAAGAAGATAAGAATGACAAAGACATGAAGACTGAAAATGTCCTGGTGGCCTCTAAGTGTTCATATGTTTCTACTGCCCTGTTATCTTATGTGTAACCATCTGGTGAAAAAAACACTCAACTTGTATTTTCAATTTAAATGGGAAAAGGACAAAATGCCTTTGAGGCTGAATCACATTTTGCTGTCATTTCCATCTGTGACATCTCTGCAGTCTAAGGAAGCAATGCTTGTCCTTGTCTCTGTTGTTGAAGTTGGGATTAATTACTGAATTCTGGGTCCATGCTATAAATATCCTGCTTAAAAAGTCAGTTGGGTACAACTTTTAGTCATTAATTTGTGCCAGCAATTAAATATCATCTGACAGTGGAATAAAGTACATATTGTTTATTTAATTGTAGACCTGCAGTTTGGATGGTTATCTGATAATTCTAAAATATAGTTTGGGTAATACCACATTATTTTATTTTTCCCCCCCAAGACCCTGACAGGATATATGCAACCCGACATGAGGTTACTCAAAGGTTGACCCCAACTTTGGTGTTATACAATGCCGCAATACCTTAAAAGTACAGTGGTCTGTGCTAAATGTACTGTATATACAGTACATGCAGAATGAGGGTTTGATCCAGAGTGCGGCATTGCAACATAAGGTACAAGGTAGTTTGTCATTATACAGCACAAGGTTGTATAACGAAACGATATTTGTAGTCCCTTAATGCTACACACACAACAAATAATTAAGTGTATATTAAACTATGGTAACATTTAAAATAAAACAATATAAACCTCTTAAAACACAAATCTACATCTAGCTAGATTTTTAAAGTACTGTTGTAGCTAGACAGCAGTTGAGTACTGACCAACAGCTAATGATAGTAGACATCAAAATACAGTTAGAATCCCTCAGTCACACTTACGCACACCTTGTCAATATTTTAATCACATCAAAAATTAACATGGGAAACTGAGAGCATTGCATGAAATTTAATGTCTTCATTTTCAGTAATGTCTGTACCTGTAACCGTCATTACTATGAAACATAGTTCAATTTTTGATTGTAATCATTTATTTTGGTTATCCCAGATTATTTTACTAAATGTGAGTTACAACAACTTGTTCTGGCTTTCTAGATTGATGAACTTTAAAGAAAATTTTAAGTTTAGCCCAGTTTAGCCCTGATTAAACAAAGGTATGCACTTTCTTGAGGACCCTATATTTCATCCACATGATTTTATAATATCGTCCACTTTCAATTATTCTATCATTTTAATAGCATTTTTTAGCACTATATCAGTGTACAATTTTCACAGTATTGTTTATTGTCCCTCTTGAATAGAGCAGCTACCCCCGCTAAAGTAATAAGGGGCTCATTTCACCACCACCCCAGCCAATCCTGGCTCAAACACTAGTGATGTGTCGGTCAGGCATGAGTCGGCTCTATGAGATAGCTCCTTGAAGTGAACGATGGGGGCGTTCTGTCTGAGAGCCTGTCCTACAATGTCTCCTTGCATTTTATGTCCTGATATTTTACTCATGTTGCCATTTGAGTCGTAATAGGAAAATTTTATATGTCAATTATAATAAAAACAGTTGTGTGAGTAAGACAATAACGTGGTGAAGCACTTATGTAATTCTATAAATCACACCCCTCCTAATAATTTGAGGTGCCTCTGACTAAATGACACCATCTCAGTCATCAGTAATCTATTCACAACGTGATATTAGTTTGAAGTTTTAAGATGTTATTTCCAGTCTCTGCTAAAGTGACCTGTGTGAGATAATTGGAGTACCAAATGCATTGTCTATGTTCGCTGCAAACCTTGCATCTCCACAACATCAGCTTTTAAAGAACTGACAAAACAGACTATTTTACATACATGCTTGATGAAAATGTATTCGACATTACTTTATTGTTTGTTAGAAATTTTCACAAGCACAGAAGGACATCAAATTTGTTTTGAGAGTTTTGATGTCTATATCTCTTAATAATATGACTTACTTCAGTCAAATAAGTTACGTTATATATACTTGCATTACTGTATTTCATAAAAGTATTTTTTGTGTGTGCCACTGTGGACAGTGCTGCGCACATACAGCATGTGGTGCGGTCCTCCAAACATGACTTACGTGAATGACTAATCATTCATGCAGCACACCTGGACACACCACCGCTCACGGAACAGATCTCTGCCTCACAGCAACAAACAACGGTCTCCACCTGCTGGCATGTAAAGCCGTCTGCTCCCAGCGCTGTTCCAAAGACTTCTATTCCTGTCATCATCACGCATAGACCAGTAAACTGAAATGTGCACATCCCACACAGAAATAATAGTAATCTCTTAAGGATTAGAACAACTGCACCAACTCCAGCACCTAAAACAAACTCATTTAAAATGGCTCTCTTCAATGTGAGATCACTTTCAAGTAAGACTTTTAACTTAAATGATTTTATCTTGTCTGCAAATCTAGATTTTATGTTTTTAACTGAATCATGGTTGCAAATGAATGACTATAGCCAGCTAGCTGAACTGTGTCCGCCTCAATATGATTGTTTTAGTCAACCGAGGGTCAGTGGTCATGGTGGTGGGCTAGTGAGCGTGTATAGGGAAAATTTTAAATGTCATCAAGTACACTGTGATGAATTTAACTCCTTTGAAGTTCTCACTCTTAAAGTTGGAGGGCTGCAACCTATCATATTTGTTATAATTTATCGCCCCCAAAACTGCCTGGAGGATTTTTATCAGAACTTCCAGAATTTTTATCTACTCTGGTTTTAAATTATGACAGAATTGTTCTTTGTGGCGATTTTAATATTCATGTTGATGACCCCACCAATGTTAATGCAACTGACTTTTTAAATATGGCCACTTCTTTTAACTTCAAACAACATTGTCAAAGGGCAAACACATGACCGTGGTCATACACTGGACTTGGTTTTTACCCTGGGTGTCAGCATTTCCTCTGTGGAATTAGTGGCCAATGACCATATCTGACCACAGATGTATTGTTTTTAGCTGCGATTTGCCTGTTACTCATGCCGTCTCACCAAGCTCCGTGTGTTTTCACATCTTTAATGAACAAAGTGTTTCAAAGTTTTGCGCATTCTTTCAGAGCCAAAGCCAACACCTGTCTGATTCCAACACCAACAATCTGGTCGATCACTTCAATCATATCTGCTTGTCGTCACTAAATATTACTGCTCCTCTAAAGGTTAGGCCTACGTCTAAAGCTAGTAAGCAACCCTGGATAAAGGACAGCATTCGCAGCCAAAAAAGGGAATGCAGGAAAGCAGAGCGCAGATGGAAAAAATCCAGTCTCCAAGTCCATTACCTCAGTCTGAAGGATTTATTAATTAACTACAATAACATGGTTAAGGATGCGAGAACACACTATTTTTCTGAACTCATTACTACACATAAACACAATCCCAGGTTTCTGTTTAAGACTGTGGATCAGCTGGTAAACCCAACCCCTCCTTG
Source organism: Micropterus salmoides (assembly GCF_014851395.1). NCBI lineage: Eukaryota > Metazoa > Chordata > Actinopteri > Centrarchiformes > Centrarchidae > Micropterus > Micropterus salmoides. The sequence continues at coordinate 7,187,437 of NW_024041039.1, forward strand.
TGCCTCAGCTGGAAGTAATGATGACTGTGAATTGTTTTTATCTTATTTTACCAATAAGGTGGTGTCAATCAGAACCTCTATTACCCCCGCGGCCTCTTACTCAGAGGTTCCTCACCAGCAACAAGAGAGTTTTAACCAGTTTTATCCCATCGACTTGTCTGAGCTTTTAAAAACAGTATCACAAATGAGAGTGTCCTCCAGCCCACTTGATGTAATACCTACAAAGTTTTTACTGAAAGTAATAGATTCTGTTGGGCCCCATTTGATCTCTGTTTTCAACAGCTCCCTATCTACATGTTGTGTCCCTGATTATTATAACGGCTTGCGTGAACCCACTTTTAAAGAAACCTGTTTAGATCCCTCCCTCCCACATAATTTTAGACCAATTTCAAAACTGCCTTTTATTGCAAAGATTCGAGAAAGAATTGTGTCCAAACAGCTGCTCACTGTACTGGAAAATAACAAAATATTTGAAAAGTTTCAATCTGGTTTCAGGAAGTACCACAGCACTGAGACTGCCCTGCTTAAAGTCACCAATGACCTTTTAAAGTCTGCTGATGAAGGTATGTGCTCAGTCCTGGTACTACTGGACCTTAGCGCTGCTTTTGAAACCATTGATCACAACATCATGTTAGACAGACTGAGGCACTGGGTGGGGATCTCTGGTACTGCCCTAGAATGGTTTTCATCCTACCTGTCAAATAGGAAGTTTTGTGTGTCTGTAAACAACTATGTCTCCTCGTTCTGTCCAGTTAAATATGGTGTGCCTCAGGGGTCGGTCTTAGGACCCATTTTGTTTTCCTTGTATCTGCTTCCCCTTGGACATATTATCCATAAACACGGCATTTCTTTTCATATTTATGCTGATGACACACAAATATACTTGCCCGTCAGATCCACAGACCCTGGAATGCTGAGTTCACTTAACAACTGCCTTTGTGAAGTTAATAAATGGATGTCAAATAATTTCCTCCTGCTGAACTCATACAAAACAGAAATCCTGGTCATCGGGTCTCAGCAGATGGCAAATCAAATACTGCCATCTGCTGGTTCCCTAGTAAATCACATTAAGCCTGTGGCAAAGAACCTTGGTGTTTGGTTTGATAGTAATTAAAATTTCGAGCAGCACACCACAAAGCTTGTTCAATCATGTTTTTATCAACTTAGAAATATAGCAAAAATTAGATCTATGTTAACTTTTAAGGACACCAAGACCATTTTACACGCCTTCATCTCATCACACCTGGAGCCTTTTCACCTGTTTAACCCAAAAATCTATTGATCAACTCCAGACTGTCCAGAACTCAGCTGCCAGGCTTTTAACCAGAACAAAGAAATATGACCACATTACTCCTATTTTAGCTTCATTACAAAGGCTGCCAGAATGTTGACTTTAAAATTCTATTGATCACTTTAAAAGCTCTTCATGGCCTCTCGCCATGAACTTTTAGTCCCATACACACCAGCACGTACCTTGAGATCCTCGGGCAGAGGTCTGTTGTCTGTTCCAGAGTCTCGACTGAAAACTAAAGGGGACAGAGCGTTTGCTGTCAGGGCCCCGAGGCTCTGGAACAGCCTGCCCGAGGAAATCAGGTCGGCTGAGTCAGTGAACTCTTTTAAGTCCCTTCTTAAAACATACTTTTATAGGAGAGCCTTTCCCCATCATTTTTGACTTTATTTTATCCCTTTTATTTTATTCTATTTTACTAATTTTATATTTATCTTAAACGTGTATTTTAGTCTTTTCAATGTTTTCATGCTTTTATCTTGTATTGTTTTTGTATTATTGTCTTTTGGGTATTATTGTCTTTACACTTGTTAAAGCACTTTGTAACTTGTTTTTGAAAAGTACTCTACAAATAAAGATTATTATTATTATTATCTTGGAAATCTAATCGAATTGGCAAGTGTAACCAAGGTCTGTCTCTTGGTGACAGCAAGGAACAGTCAGGTAAGGAATGGGACAGTCGGAGCCCTGCGGGACGGCAGGCAGGGAGAGCATTTTATCTGAAAAGATTACTGAAGGCACCATGCCCTCTCTCCTCGGCTGCCAGGGCGCCCTCGCTTTGATCCTAACTCCCTCTGAATGGTAATCACTTGGGAAAAGGTCCCAATTATCTCCCTGAAACTCTCAGATGTACAGTGTCCCTGTCGCTCTGCCACAGCCTTGGATTAGACACAGACACACAGATACAGACAGGCTCAGAGACACCTACATACATATATACATACATTCGAGTTCTAGACACATGCTTTAATGTCAGAATTCAATCAATAAAGCTCATTCCCCAACCTAAAACTTAAAGGAATACTTTGACATTCTGGGAAATATCCTTGTTTGCTGGGAGTTCATCTTTGCGTGTTCAGTAGGGAGATTGGTCCAGGAAGTGTGTTAAATGCATAGAAATATGATGGGAGTAGCTGAAGACACCATGACGGAGCTGAGTTAGCTCTATGGACCTGCTTTTAGTGTTCTAGTGTTCTAAACTTACCAAGGTAAAATTTGTTCTCATATAATTCTGTTTATTCTGTAGCAGTTTTGATTTAACTCTCACCATATCCCCAGAGTGTAACTGTAACATTAATTGGTTAATTGTAGTTTCACTAGTCCAAAAAATCCCGGTGTATAATGTTAAAGTCATCACATTTACTTCCGTTCAAGACACTCTCCACTACTCAGTTTTTGAGCAACGTTGATCGGGATTTCAGGTCTCTCCTTTTCTGACCGTAACTACAAAATTACATATTTGTGTGTAAATGTACCTACTGTACCTACTGAAAAGAGGAAATAAGCAGCCTGACATTAGATACTGCGCTACCTTATGGTAATACATGAAGAAAGACAGATTTCTGCTTTCATAGGTTTCTCTAACTATTGCTTAATTTTGCTGTTTCTTGTGTAACTTTTGTTCTAAAAAGGGATATATCACATGTTATCAACCTATTTTCTGCATTCACCCTTAAACATAATCCTAGTTTTAACTAAATCTAAATCCTCAACAACCAAATTTATAATTACCAGAAAACTCACTCACGAAATGAACATGTGCTCACTTCGTAAGTTGTAGTCGACATACCTGTTCTCACAAGGACAGTAAAAGAAGAACATGCACACACATACTGATAAATACAGACACATACAGTGATTTGACCTCAAACTCACTAAATCGAATATCTCAGCATATAAGATGCACAGGAAGAAAACCAAGCAGGCACTTATTTTACACATGAACTGTGTCCTCTCACTTTGGGATGTGTCTTGAACTGGACTGTCAAGCGATGCAGTGATTACCCTGAAGGATGAAATACAAAATGCACAAGTACTCACTCAGCAGGTTGCTGTGAAACATCTTCCGCCTTGACTAACCAGGAAATTACATGTTGTTTTCAAATACAGGTATCTTGCCTCATCAAAGCACTGTGGTTGAAAGCGAAGGCACAGCCGAGCTGATGGATCTGAGTGTGGGTCGGTGGGTGGTAGTGTCGGCAGTGGGGTGAAAATAGACCAATCTATATCTAAATTTAATTTTACGCAGGAGGTCTGGAGATTGTATCGGTGATAGTGAAGTGGAGAATGGTTGATTGAGATAAAAGACTCTGCCTTGCCTTTGAGGGCTGGCTGATTATGACTGGGCAGCTGATCAGAGGAGCGATAGAGAGAGTAAAATGGATGCATGGACGGATGGATAGATAGATAGACAGATAAATGGGCATGGCTGGGTAGGTGTGCAGACGCTAGATGGATGGTGTGTGGGCACAAATAACTGGGCAGTCGCACTTTACATAACGGAGGCTTTTCACTGCAGGATCTAAGGAAGAGATAAGAACACAATTCCAGCAGGCAAGGAGATGTGTGATCAGCGGGGTGTTTCGCCGTCGATAAACTGTTTTCCTGACAAAACATTACAAATCTCTATACAGCCAAAGGCCTCAGAAATATTCACAGAGTTCTGCTGCACCATTGCCTGGTACATCAGGGACAAGGCTTTTCCCTGAGTCACTTCTCATAATGTGATTTTCGCCCTTGAAAATGTAATCACACCCTTTAAATAAGGCTCACAGTGCACTAATCCCCTCCAGTGTGCCTAAGTGCAACGGTGATATTAAAAAAAAGCATTGAATTACTCATGCATTAATTGTCCTTGCTTTTTCAACAGTATCATGATAATCCCAAATAAGATGGAATGCATCATCATTTTCACAGAAAACAACACAAAGAAAAAGCTTAGAAACAAGGACTTATCTTTAACCTCAGTACAGACCAGATGCTTGGCCCTCGCTTATAGAGGCCAAAACCTGATTACAGACTTTCCAAATTTTTTGTTAACTTTGCACCTTCAAGTAGGTACTTAATTCAGTTGATTACATTTTGATAGAAATGAACATCTACTTGTCATTTTCAAATTAGTGTACAGTATGTTTCTACAGCAAACGTCGAATCACCCACTAAAATGTACTTAATGGAATGTGTATCCCAAATTTCCATTGTCGACAAGACTAAGAGCCTACAGCAGGGCTTTGAGCTAACTGCTAATGTCTGCATGCACCATCTTAGCTTAGCTTGTTGGACAAATTTAAAATATGACCAGATGATGCTGGTAGATGAAAGGCAGGACATCTGATTACAATTCACCCTGATGAGACATGAAGGTGTGAACCAAATTTCATGGCAATCCATCCATTTCAACCACACAGTGGCACTTGCAGAACTAGAGGACTGCTGAAGGTATTAGGATAAATCATCTGGGAACTGTGACTGTGTGTAGACAATTTTGTGCCAATCTTTTAAGTAGATCTTGAAATATTTCACAGGATAAGTAATAACTTAGACCAGCTGGTGGCGCTAGATATTAGATATAGTGAGGGGATAACTGAAGTCATTAGGAATCATTGTCTGGACACCCTGGACACCTGTACCAAATTTCCTGGCAATCCATCCAATGGATGTCAAGACATTTCACTAAATGACAGAAATGATTTTGGTGCCACAGCGATGGGATCACCAAAGTCAGAGTGATTCATCCTCTGGTATACGCTGACTGTCTTTACACAATTTCATGGCATTCCTTTAAACAGCTGTTGAGATGTGTCTGTCTGGACCATAGACTGTATACAAATACACTCACCTAAAGGATTATTAGGAACACCATACTAATACTGTGTTTGACCCCCTTTCGCCTTCAGAACTGCCTTAATTCTACGTGGCATTGATTCAACAAGGTGCTGAAAGCATTCTTTAGAAATGTTGGCCCATATTGATAGGATAGCTTTGTGACATGGTGCATTATCCTGCTGGAAGTAGCCATCAGAGGATGGGTACATGGTGGCCATAAAGGGATAGACATGGTCAGAAACAATGCTCAGGTAGGCCGTGGCATTTAAACGATGCCCAATTGGCACTAAGGGGCCTAAAGTGTGCCAAGAAAACATCCCCCACACCATTACACCACCACCACCAGCCTGCACAGTGGTAACAAGGCATGATGGATCCATGTTCTCATTCTGTTTACGCCAAATTCTGACTCTACCATCTGAATGTCTCAACAGAAATCGAGACTCATCAGACCAGGCAACATTTTTCCAGTCTTCAACTGTCCAATTTTGGTGAGCTCTTGCAAATTGTAGCCTCTTTTTCCTATTTGTAGTGGAGATGAGTGGTACCCAGTGGGGTCTTCTGCTGTTGTAGCCCATCCGCCTCAAGGTTGTGTGTGTTGTGGCTTCACAAATGCTTTGCTGCATACCTCGGTTGTAACGAGTGGTTATTTCAGTCAAAGTTGCTCTTCTATCAGCTTGAACCAGTCGGCCCATTCTCCTCTGACCTCTAGCATCAACAAGGCATTTTCGCCCACAGGACTGCCGCATACTGGATGTTTTTTCCCTTTTCACACCATTCTTTGTAAACCCTAGAAATGGTTGTGCGTGAAAATCCCAGTAACTGAGCAGATTGTGAAATACTCAGACCGGCCCGTCTGGCACCAACAACCATGCCACGCTCAAAATTGCTTAAATCACCTTTCTTTCCCATTCTGACATTCAGTTTGGAGTTCAGGAGATTGTCTTGACCAGGACCACACTCCTAAATGCATTGAAGCAACTGCTATGTGATTGGTTGATTAGATAATTGCATTAATGAGAAATTGAACAGGTGTTCCTAATAATCCTTTAGGTGAGTGTATACATACATAGTCAGTCGCAAGCAGCGATTAGCTGTCAATCATGATGTGAAACCCCCTTTCAACAGAATCAAACTAATGGCAAGTAAAATTAATTAAAACATATATATATATATATATTTTTCAGAAATGTATCAGAAAAAATAAAAACCTCAACAAGATTTCTTAGCCCATGTCAAAACCCCATCTGCTAACATGGGGTGGGCGGGGTTTATGTCTTATACTACAGCCAGTATATGTCAAAAACCTGATCTGAAACCTGAACCTGATGTTTTGGCTTTACTTTTGGGGAGCTGATATGTTGTCCATCTTTACAGTCTATGGTCTGGACCAAAGTAGTGGACCAGCCGGCCAACAGACCAACAAAGCCACCTAGAACCCTTGTAGATAGCAAAACATAAAAATGCTCTCATACTAAAGCTTTGCGACATAAATTGCGACATTCACTAGAACAGCTGGCTGGCTCTTGGCATTGGTGCTACAGTAGCAATCATTATCTCAAACTATGGCTTCATGACAATATGAGAGCTGCAATCTCTTTTTTGTGTGTATACGTATGTACTGTAGCCTGCATGATTGATAGGGCTGTCAACTTTAATCGACAAGCATATGCTCGTTTTAAAGACATGGCTGTATCAAATTTCATAGAAATCCATCCAACAGTTGTTGAGATATTTCACTCAAAGCCATAAATGTCGAGCTCAAAGTGGCACTACAGGAAAAGCCAGGCAATCATCAAAGTCAGTAGGATTCATCATCAATGTCGGTACAAAATTTCATGGAAATCAATCCTTGAAGTTGTTGAGATTTATTAGTCTGAACCAAAGTGGTGGACTGACCGACTGACATTATCATCCCTGGGGCTAGAATGGGTAAAAATCCATGACTCTATCAGTACTTTATTTGAATATAAAATAGCTGTTCAAAATCAGATGCAATCAGAATAACTTGTAATTCCCTGTTGTTGGCACCAAACACACTGTATCCTGAATTACATGAGTGCCAAAGAGTGTCCGAGATGGATGTCTGTTATTCATATAATGGACTGTCAAGTTTGCCTTAAACATTCTGCAGTTATTGTCTTGTGACTTGGGGCGGTTTCCCTGGGGAGGCAGCATGACGGTGTTCATTCTGCATAGCTGGCAGCGCTGGCCTTGTTAGCTATACCTGATACCTCAGCTTCTCTGTTGTAATTCCCCTCCCTTCAGATCAGCTCATCTAGCCTATGATTACACAGAGGGCACACAGGAATCCTTGGATTCTTAATTGCAAACACAAGATCATAAATGCAAATAAAATATTCATGAAAACACACATGAATATTTCTTCATCTGTTCATATGCTGATGCACACAGCATACAAAGGACCTCATATGATGCAGATTTTTATGCATGCGTATGCACAAAAGCACACATACTCACATACAATATGCAGCTACACACATGGAAGCAATATGGGCAAAATGGCACATATTCATGCACAAATGCTTTAAGTATTGTATTGTGTTCTTATCATTTTTATCTTGTGCTCAGGACAACTGCTGGATCCTCTTTTGTTTCATTTACAGTATTAATTTTTAAGTGTTGAAAGACTGTAGGGAGTCGCAGCTCCCTGTGTTCTTTACCAAACAGATACACATATCTTAGAAGCACCAGGTTGCTGTTCTGTTGTGCTTTTGTTTGGCCTAACCTTGCTGTCTAAGTGCAGGGCACCCTGCCAGAGCACACCTGCCCTCCTAACCCCTGGACAGCAAGGGTACCACCAATCACAGTCCCTCAATGCATCATTAGTAAATGGACTGACCTTTACATCAAAATACAAACAACAACTTATTCAGGTCAAGTCCCCTTAAAAGGCATCTGCACTGCGTTGAATTAAAAGCAGTGACAGAATGATGGATATTTCACATGCCCGGGCTGGCCCAGACTCAGTTTGCTAACCAGTGCTCTTTGCCTCTGGGTAGAGGTAGACTGCTGGCACAGAGATGCCCTATTTCTGCAGGAAATAGGGAGAAAGGAGAAGGAACAGAAGCAAAAAGGGAAGCCCTGGATGTGATCACCTTGATAACAATGGGGGCTGAGAATGGGGGATATAAATGTGAAGAGAACAGTAGGCTCCAGGTTTAACAGAGATTTACCACCCCAGTAGAGCACCTGAGACCCTACAACAGCTCCAAATGAGCCCCTCTAATTGGACTGATTTGGCTGACCAGTGCAGCCTCTGCCAGCCTGCAGTCCTGGAGGAATGAGAAGAAAGGAAGCAAGGAATAAAAAGGAGGAGGAGGAGGGTTGAGAGAATGGAGAAAGGGGAGGAACAGGAGATGCTGTCTGGCTGCTGATGAGCTCTAGTTACAAGAGCCGTTAGCCACCCTGTAAAACTGCTCTTCTTATCTTAACACCAGGAAATGGAATCACTAAACTCCTTTGTTTAAATCGGATTCTGGAGGAAGAAATCGTTACATGAGAAATGTGTCTCAAGAACGCTGCTGTTTAAGTCCTGACGTGGCATAGAACTTATCTCCGAAAGTGCTGTTCTCTGGCAAGCTGTCGAGAGGCATTGATGCTTGGGAGGAGAAAAATCCAATTTTGAACTCTGAGGCTTGAACCTTTGATACCCCTGTTTGGCAAAGGTGAAAGATCCTATTGTGGTTACAAAGTGATCAAATGTAAACTAATACCATGTGTAAAATCTTGTCTCACAACAATTTTATTATGTCAATGAGTGTCGGACCATGTCTGTGAGCAGAAGCTAAATTCTCACTTGTCTAAGCAATATCAGCACAGTGATGTTGCAGTAAACTTATTTTCAGGTCGTTTCTGTTTTTTCAGAACAGTGGGTTTGAAAAGTTTAATACCTTTCCTCATGTTGAGTCTAAGCACATTTTGTATCTTTATTAGTAAGTTGTGAAGGTAGCTGTGTAGAGTTTTATGTATTTTGTTGTCTCTGCTGCCAACAGACTGTAAAATGATAAGAACTAATGACTGTAAAGCTGACAGGCATCAACAAACACTCGTCTGGTTGTTATTCAGAGGCCCACAAGTATCTGGATGAGCCATATGTGTATAAAAATTCATTGCTTTACTCAGTAAACCACGAATATCTGCCTTGTGCTCAGTTACAAAACATTTAGATTATAGTGAGTGACAAGATACCACTGCACATTGTGACCTGCATCATGATCCCAAATTCACTCTAGAAGCAATATAGTGTTTTAAGCTCTGTTTTATTGATGTCTGATTGTGCACCCTAAAAACTACTGAAAAACATTCAGTAATGACAGCAACAAGTTGGACTAGATGTCTATTGCTGTTATTTACAAGTAAATCTGGTGATAAGTTAAGTGAACTCTACTCTGTTTAGCATTTGAATTTATTGGTAAATGTAATTTCAACACCTGCCTACCTACTATACCTACATGCCTACCCGTCTACCTGTGTGCAATCTGCCGGTGCACTCACTGTGCATGGAAATGTGTTTTGGGGGAGTGGTCTTGCCTGTAGGGAGGGGGCGGGATTTTTTCGGTAAGAAACTTTCTAAATCTAGCTGTCTCTTGGAAGTTTCTCGTTACCTGCCCCAGAGCCAATACAGGACTGCAATGCTGCTCAGTCTTGCCAGCTCAAGCGTCAATGTTGTAAATACAGTTTACAGTTCCAACAATGTATACTGCATAAAAGCTATTCTGTATTCAGGAAATAAACAGTGCAGCAGGAATAAACGTAGTACATAGTGTGGCAGCAATGTCAGAAAACACCTGTCCAGTCAAAGCAGTGTATGTAAATGATGAGCTCAATGCAACGTACACCTTTAACTACAGATTTAGGAGAGGCTTCTGCCTGCTACTTTGCATCTGTATGTGTGAATGTAAACAAATTGTCAAACTGATTAAATAGTTATCAAAAAAGTTATAATTTAATAGTACAACTAATCAATTAATCCCTGCAGCTCTACTACAAAGTAGGTACATGCCATATGTTTACTGGGGTTAAACCAGTGAAAATCCTGTTTGGTTAACATGTCCATTCAAATAAGGGGATTTGTGTGATTACAGGGTTGAAATGATTGCAAAAGAAGGAACTTCCATGTGACTTCCACAGTCCGATAGTATCAACAAATCACAATGGCAACATTGTATATATATTTCTTAATAATTTTTCTTATTTTATGTTGCACAAGCTGAGGATACGGCACTTATGACATCCACTTGTAAAGAAACTTGAAACTTCCACATTCTTGACGTACCATTAGTGGGATGTTTTGTTTGTGTTTGTTTACTTTAGTGGGTCATTTTTGTTGTTTGATATAAGATATGTCGACGTTGACATTTTTTTTGCCTTGGCTGTCAACACACTACACAGTAAAATTCTTACAACTGGCTGACAGGTAGCAAGAGAGACTGGTAGCAATGCCCACAGGTTCCTGAATGGGCCGTGTGTAACTGTAAAGACAAACAACAACTCCACTAACTATGCCTGGAACTTGTAGCCAGTAAACCACTAAGCACTGTCTTGTATTCATTAGTGGGCCATTTTGTGTAGTCTCTGGCTACTAACTGGGCTGGGTTGGTGAGTGACAGGTTGGTGACAAGGCTTTTATAACTTTCATGGGCACAGGAAGCCTGATTCACGGTAGGTCCCAATCCGCTCAGTGTATGTTGTGCAGCCCAGATCTGTCCCAGCCGTCTCACTGCTTCTCAGCTGTGACTGGGTAGTGAATCCAGCGCCAGACGTGATAAATATTCCATCTGCTGAGAGGCCGTTTCCCTCCCTGATCCCCTGCAGAATGAGCCATGAAAAGACCAGCTTGTATGCTGTCTGTCTCTATGTACGTGTGTTTTCCTCAGAGCCTGTCACTCCCTCTGCCTTTAAGTTTGTCAATCTATTTCGTCTGTCTGCTCTTCTGGGCAATGTCGGTCCATCTGTCTGTCTGCTCTGTCTGTTTGTCTGCCGCCGCCTCGTCTGTCTGTTTGCTTATCTATAAACCTGCCTACTTGTTTGTAGTATCTGTCTGTCTGAATACACTATGAGCCACATAGTTTTCCTGCCTCATTGATATGGACATTTGAATAACTCTAGTTATCTAAATACCGGTATCTGTTTTTCTTTTTGTTGTGATAAAAAAAAGTCCCTGTCTTATAGCTTCACCCTCACTTCTCTCCTGTTTTATTATGCAGCACTTGAGGGACACAGAGATATTTATTACTTCTAATTCTCTGCGCTGTTGCTCTGACACTTGAGGTCCTTACTTTTGATGGTTTGTCTTGTTGTTGATGAAGGAACTTGAGGAGCTTATTCGGCTGAGAAAACCTCAGTGAATGTCATTGTGGATAAGACTGTCAGCGAAAATGTCTCTGCCGTGACCTCTGTATGACTTATTTCCCTGATAGTTTACCTGTTCACATGCCTTGTCTGTCTATACAATGTCCAATGTGCCTCTCATTTGTCTTATTTGCTCAATCGCCTGCACGCCATGCTGGCCACTGGTGACTGTGTGGTATATTCTAGGGAAAAGGCCCAAGCAGCCAGCTGTGAAATCTGCAGGGGGACTGAAAAACAAAGCGGGTTCCCCAAGAGAATCAGCTCCACCTCATGCACATCTTACCATTTAGACGTACTAAGAGAAAGCAGGATATGCAGCAGCCCAGGGACATATATAGTATTCCTCAGAGTTGACCTTCAGTGACCTTCAGTGCTCTCACTGTAAATCCTTACATTCATCTGGACATATCTCAATGTGACAGGGAGGCTGAGCTTTGATACTGACTTCTATTCAAAGTTTAATGATTTTCAGGGATCAGACTAAGTCCTCGGATGGAATTGTGGCCCTAACCTGTCCTCACACTCCTGATCTTGATGTACTGGGGGCTCAAGGAGGAAATGTACCACAAAAGTGGCACTTCGGGGGGGAAGATTTGACTCAGCGAGCTGTGGGGGTGACAAATGTTGATCCAGTGGACCAGGCTGAAAAGATTGGCTGTTTCCACAATCTCTGCAGTTAACTGGGTTTCACTTGACCAGTTTTATTGCAGATGATCTCTGCCATTTATAAAATGTGATGCCAAGTCTTTTTAAAATGAGCAATGGGTAGTGTTTTTACTGTCTCATAGACTGTATAATATCTCCAAGGTGTTAATAAGGTTGGTGGTGGTGCTGCAGCAGGGTGCTGTGTTCAAAGACATGTGTATAAGGAGTCCTATAAGTGGTGTTGCTATTTTTTCTGGTTATCATTAGAAACCTAAGAATATTTCTTTACTTTCAGTAAATGTCTGGTTTTGTTGTGGAAATCAAAGCTGAAAGTTGAAGCCTTTCCCCAAGAGCCAAAGAGCACTACAAGCTGCATCCAAAACATGTCTTGAACTCTGTAGAGATCCGTTAAGAAAGTGAAAACTCACTCATCACTCATTGTCAGCCGCTTATCCTGTGACAGGGTCGCGGGGGGCTAGAGCCAATTCCAGCTGACATCGGGTGGAAGGCAGGGTACACCCTGGACAGGTCGCCAGTCCATCGCAGAGCCAAAAAACATAAAAACAACCACTCACACTCACATCTAAGGGAAACTTAGAGTCACCAATTAACCTAGCCTGCATGTCTTTGGACGGTGGGAGGAAGCCAGAGCATGTGGAGAGAACCCACACAGACCTGAGGAGAACATGCAAACTCCATACAGAAAGCCTTGGACCAAGGTTCAAACCCAAGACCTCCTTTCTGTGAGGTGACAGTGCTAACCACTGCATCACCATGGAAAGTACAAACTTCACTACTAAATACAAACTTAACACACTAAGGCAACACATTTACACATTTAAGGGGGGTATATTACAATTAATACTTTTATTGTTGGTTAATAATTCTTGAATTTAGGTGCTTTTAAATTATTTAAATACTTACATTCCTGTCAGTAAAGCAAACAGTATTTTACAAATGTTCCACCAGTGGTGTAAAATACTGTTTGATGAACTGACGGGAGTGTTAGAGGTCAGCATAGACAGGTTTCCCATTTACAAAGAATCTTGGATGTGTCAGCATCAGGGGTAGACAACTCAGTGCTATCATGCCATCATAGCTAATATGTGGACATTTTAGTATTTAGAAAAAAAACAACTTGCTTATAACCTGTAAAATGACTGTTTTGGGGTATTTTTTGTACATGACACCAATCCTTACATTATATATATATATATATATATACACTTTTACTTGATTTGTGCCTTGCAGACTTCTTATAGCCACTTGCTTATTTTGTTTCAGGTAAGTGTTTTTCTTTACTCCATAAGAATACACTTCCAATTCTGCATAAAGACATCATGCACAAGTGACTTGCTTAATTTCAGCAGTGGGAGAGCAATAGCTTAATGCACTCGGTGCCGCTGGGAGGTCTGGTGGCTTAGATTGCCTCAGAGTCAGTTTCAAGACAACAAAAGGTTTTTCTAACAAGAGCGTGTCTTTAATTATTTAAAAATGACAAATAAGTACTCTTTGGTGCCCGCCATCCCCGCATTCTCGACAACATACATCAGGGAGACGTCATTAAACTTTAAATTCACAGTGACATTTCCCTGGTGCTGTGCCAGGTGGTAAAAAAACTTTCATCACATCAGTGTATCTGTTTCTGTCCAAATGTCTGTTAGTCTCCATTCAACACTGAAACCAGGGATCCAGCTGGCTGGTAGTGAAAGAGGAAATGGAAATGGGCTTCTATCTGTGTGTTGTTCTCCATCAGCTGTGCAACAGTAAAGTGACTGAGAGCCCCACTTTTAACTCAACACAAAGTCATTTTATGGCTGAGCAACAAAGAGGTCCCTCTTGAGATGATCATATTTGGAGCAGTAGCCAAGAATATTCTAATATCAACTTTGCTTTGAAACAAAAGGCTTTATGATAAAACATAATGTGCTTTACTTCTATATTAAGGAGCATATATTTCAAAAGGTACAGCCATATTTTACTGCTTTCTTTCTTTTTTGGTCTTTGGTCAATATTCAAGTTTTATATACAGAACTACTTATAGTCAACTTTAGTCTCAAACTTTCATCAACTTTCAAACTTTTATATGCAGCCCTGTGTGCCCTTGCTGTAAATAAAATGGCTTCCTTCAGTGAGATTTTCATTTTAATAAAAAAAAAAGAAGAAGATAACACTCTCACAAAATGACTGTTCGTGAAGAACTAAAAAAATTAGGGTTTTTCCCCCCCTTACACCAGTAGATAACATACTTTGGAATGATTTCCAAAATGCATATCTGGCACTTTGGAAATGAACTATTGTGCATCAGAGGCGAGTAGGCAGCTGAGTTGCAGACTGTCGTATGTGTTTTCATACTGAAGAATAAGCAGGAAGAGGGTGGAAGACTTCAAAGCAGCTTTTTCCTGCCACCAGAGTATTCCATGGATAATAGACTTAAGGGGAAGATTTATCAAACAGCACACTAGAGAACTCTAATGCGAGATGTGAATGTGAGTGAGGGAGTTTGAGTGTGGCGGAGATGTGTGTCTGTGTTTAAGTGCTAACAGAAGTGTGTTTGTGTCGACAGGCATGTGTGCTTTTTGTGTTGGGATGCATGCCAGTGTATGCGCTTTCTAGGTGCGATTAAGACCGAAGGCAGGTTCACGGGTGCCATCTTTCGTTCTAAATTTGTGAAGTGAATATGCTAATGGATGGCCACCCGCCCACGCAAATACACACCATCTCCCTCACAAGCCGTCCACCTACAAACATACTCAGAGTAGGCACCGGCGGCCGCAGGGAATGGCTTATTTATGCAAACCTCTCCTGTTGATCTCTGCCAACTTTGATACATGTTGAATAATTTCCATCAGCACAGTCATCATCCAATGCAGAGCCCTATCACTCACAGTGAACCATATTGAAAAAGCATTAGACGTGCACTCATGCCCTATCGTCAAGCTGCAAACATAAACATTTGAATTGACTTGATGATTAAGCATGACCAACAGCCTGTGTTTGGTATAACAAAGGCCTAATACATAATATTCCAGGGGGTCTTTCCTATTACAGCCTCGCAGCAAAGTCATTAATTGTGCAGTTTTCATGAAAAATATGCAAATATGCCGATGACATTTTGATATGTAAATGATGACTTTTTTTATAATGAAGAGTGAAGATTATGCACTTGCTTGTAGATGGAGCTACATAAGAGCTGTGCAAAGGGAAATACTAACTCCAGAATTTTATTACAAACTCGTTATTGGTTTATTGTATTTTACCATTAAAGTGTACACATAAGACAAAAGAGCCATCCAATTCTTCCCTTTAATCTGCTACTTCCGCCAACTTAAGAGAACATTTTAGTCAATGGCGTTAAAACAATTTTATCACTTCAAAATGCTTTCGTGCTCCAGCTATGGCTAGCCTTGTTACCAGACCCTGCATATGCCTGAGCACACACAGACATGGTGTGTAAAACTCACTGCTGATCTCAACACAAACACAAATTTGACAAACAGTGCAGTCAGTGTGTGAGTATTGACTGAAGCTTGTGAAGCTTTCTGGTGTGCAATGATGACAGGTGAGGTCAGAGGGACCTTGCCATGGTCCTGTGATGATACCGGCCACTCAGACCAAGAGAGAGTTGATATAACTTAACAGGGAGAAAGAGACAGAGGCATATGGTCCAGACTACACTGTAGTAACCCATTAAAACTTTAAATCATTATATTTCTCTATAAAATGTTTGTGACTAAATAAATAAATAAATAACAATCAGATGTAGTCAGTCAGTTTTGTTCTGCTTTATTAGGGCTGTGTGGGTGTGGTTTAATCAGATCTGGGTGACACTGGCAATATAAATCTTGGTTCAAAATATACTTTCAGACACATGCAATAAAGTTTGCTCAATGAATTGTTCAGTGAGCAACTGGAAGACCATGACAAGTGGTTGAAAGTTCATCGCCTAATGTAAGAAGCTAAGAAAATAGGCTTTCGGGTCCATCAAAAACACTGTATGGAGATTTGCCAGCTTGAATCCTTGGACTGGATAGAAAAACTCTCTCACACTGCGAGACTGGAAAGGAGAAGTCATGCTGAGTCAACTTCCTCTGGATAAATCAAGCTTAGAAAAATATTAAATTGGGGAGTCCTGGGGGGCTACTGGCTGAGTGGACGTGTACTATGTAAATCTAAAACTGTTGTGGATTTGAATCTGGTTTAAAACCTTAAAGTTGCATGTTATCACTCATCTAACTCCTTGTGTTTCCTGAGGCCATACATAGGAAGATATTCTATATATATATTTATGTAGAGATACTAGGAAACTTTGTACTTTGGTTAGTGCTGTGGGATTCTGGATATAATAACAATCACTCTCTCCCAGAATTAGCATGGCAGTTGATTTCTTATGTTTTCACAGAATGGCTGGTTACACTAGTTTTTATGTCGCGTTGTCACTGATGTACATGTTTTATCTGAGCTTGTGCAGTGGGAGTTCAGCATTAGTTCTACATTTTTCCCTGGCTTTATTTGGGACAAATTTGCCCTTGGTGACTATAAAGTTCATGTGGCTTTGATAGCTCCGGCTACTTATTTGCGGTGCTGTTTCAGGTGGTTTTGTAGATTCATGGTGTTACCTTCCAGAACTGCAAATATGGCAAACTTGAATTAATTTAACTTAACTTTGAATTCTACAAGTTTTGTTGTTTGTTGTTCTTCCAAAGCTCTTCCTCTGTTAATTTTAAATCCCCCCTTTTACAAATGTTGGATTTGTTTTTGTCTGAGCATTTGTCATTTGATATGAAGAAAGTAGAATTGTCTATTGTGATGCAAGAGATCTACCTGCTAATGCAAAATGGAAATCTAAAACTACATAGAGGTATGAATCAAAATTAAATATATTCCTCAGATCTACTATCCCAGTGACTGTTTAGAGTAATGATAGCATTAAAAAGAATCTCGTGGCAGTGACCAACAGCTCAAGTTCATCTGAGCATACAGAGTGAGTCTGCATCTCAGTTAGAGATAAGACTCTGCTGCTGCATCCAGCCAATGATTTAGCCCAATAAAACCTACAAATCTCGTATTTGTACATGAATTCAAAAGAGGAATTCAGGAGAGGATTTAGGAGACAGGAAAGTGATGGGGGAAAATGTGATTTGGCAGACAAAAAAAATGGATAAGGACAAATGGAGAGAAAGGTCAGAGAGAGAGAGAGTGAGAGAGCAACACAAAGGGTTTAAGGTGGAGGAGAGTAAAGGTGAGAAGAGGAGTGATAGTGCCAAGGCTTAATTACAGGTCCGTCCCCTGTTCTCCAGGTCAGACCATGATTCACAGCCAATGAACAAGCAGTCGTGTGTGTGTCTGAGTCTCTGTGTGTGAGAGGTGGGCAAGCAGCCACCAGCTGCACATACAGTCCATAACCTTATCACTACTGCAAGGAGGGTCAAAGACATGGACTCAAACTACTGTAAATAATATCCTCATTGTGAGGGGACAGAGGGAGAGCCGGGGTGAAGAAAAGGAGGAGAAAGAGTGGAATAAAAATAGATGGACAGAGAGGTCAGGAGAGAGAGAAAAAGTTATAGGTGATGAGTAAATATAACTTTATATCTGTTTGAAAGCAACTAACACTTTGAACAGATAGGTTTCTCCAGATTTACAATGCCATACGGAAAACCACTCAAGCCTTGTCCACATCACAGGCTCTGATCACTTTAATCAGGTTCAATCAAATCAAATTGCTTCTATTTTTGGTAGCCAAAAGGGCTGTAGCTACATTGAAGCTACATCAACACTGCTGCAAACTAGGAGAGAAACATAATGGGGGACCAGGGCTTGACAGACAAAAACGTGCAAATATTCTGTACCTTTGTATTGGGAGAGAGGGGGGATTTGCTGCATATGCAGTAAGTTGAGAGAAATGCTAATGAGTATTAGAGTATGGGACAGAAAGGGGGTGAGAGTGAGATAATGTAACTTCAGGGAGAGAGGGAGAGATACATACATAGGGACACATTGTAATATGGCAAAGAAAGAAAAAGAGAGTACTTATAAAACCTTAAGGGACACAAGATAGGAGGATGAGTACACTCTTCATAACCTCAGACATGCTGAAAGCTCTGATAGAAGACAGAAGTAAAACAGACTGAATAAAACCTTAACACAGGCTTGGACAGAATATAAGTACACTCTGAATGGCGTAGTTTCATATTTACTGTTGAAACTTTAAACTCAGAGATGAATGGATGAGATATATGTAACCATAGTGATACTGCATGATATGGTACAGAAAAACAGAGATGACGGAAAGAAGTGATGAAACCTTTTCAAGACACACCACATGATTGGGGAGGCAATACTGCACAAGAGAATAGAGAAAGAGACACAGGGGGCTTCCATTGCCAGAACAGAAGCTCTGGTCATGTTTACCTAAACATATGAGGGGTAATCCCAATCATGAAAAATACTGCAGGATACACTCCGGGGTGTTTTGGAGTTTCCACAATGTCACACCCTCAATCAGTTTTCCTTTAGATAAGTCAACTCACCTCCATCTGATGAGCACATTTGTAAAGCTGCAAAACCCATCTTGTGAAAGTCAGTCTCACTCCTTTTTGTTTGTTTTTTTGACACTTCAGATTCACTACTTTACTATACACAGTATGGTAGTGCTGACTACAAAGGGTAAACGGGTTATCATAAGACAAATGTTACCTAAAACTGTGCATCTGTGTATATGAACAAGTGTTTCCCCTGTGCTAGGACTGCATGCACTTTTAGCATTTCAAGAGTTTCATAATGTCCCATTTGTTGATCTTAGAGTCGTAAATTTATGCCATGACTTGAGAGAGACACATATCAGACTAAACCTTGGATGCCAGCCAAAACATATCCATAACTTGCATCATGTGATTAGGTGATTGGGAAGGAAGTGCTGGGAACTGATTTGTTCTACCTGACAGCTCCATTAACATCCTTCCTTCCATCCTCTTTTGCCTCGCCATGTTTACAGTTGAATGAAGAGCATTCATATTGGTCAACATCACATATTTATTTAATTTTGTCTTTTTGTCTGTTTAATTTCGAATTGTAATCATTCAAGTTCATCATTCAGTGACTCATCTCTCTCCCTTAGCTACATGTCAGGCTATATTAACAAACACAATCAAGTTAATTCAACAAATTATCATGAGTGAGTAAAATCAGTTTGACACTTGCTGATGGCTCTAATTCAAGAGCATGCATTGTTAATTTATGAGTGTATTCAATGTTTGTTTGTTTGTTGCACAAATTATTAAATTATACTTGCTAAACAATGAAAGAAAGGTACAAATCAACCAAAACAAGGAGGCAGAGTGGGTTTATGTTTACTTAAATGAATTAAAATGAGGACATTAGATTCATTGCATGTGGAAGTGATGACATTTTGTAACTTCTGCAGAATAAATCATGCCTCAAAATAAAAAAGATAGATTTTCTCCTGTATAATCTGCAAGATGCCTCAAATAAAAACATGTGTAAACTGAGTTTATGTGGGTTCACCCCCCACTGTCTCAGCTGATAGCTACCACCACCAATAGCAGTTATATCACAAAAAAGTGCTCATTAAAATGGTTTTCGAAGCAAACAGAAATGCTTGTTTCCTTTTTAACAGCTGTGCATCTGTGAACTTTAAACTGGATTTCACATGTACTACGCCACCATGACATTTTCCTCTACCATGGGTACAGTAGCATGTCCACTTAGAGTAAAAGGAGGCATGATAATCACCAAAGTTGCACCTGTTTTCTGCAGTTCTAGAGGTACATGTAAGTGTAAAACTGGCAGGGGACCTCTGTCAACTGTATCCAAGCAAAATGCTTGTTTCTGAAATAAACACATTATGTCACAATATCAGACAGAAAATATTAATTTGTGCCGTCTTTTGTTCAGAACTCACTTAAACTAATCTCAATGCAAACTTTCCATTTATATGACAAAAAGAAAAATTAAATGGACGGTCTGGCCCAGCAGTACATTATACACAATAGCGAATGTCCTGTTAGTCTGGGAAATGAGTACAGCATGTGTGATGCTTCTGCAGGGTGTAAATGAAAAGCCATTTTGTTGCCAGTGTTACACCATTACTCCTTTTGGCAGCTATTTAAAAGTGTGTCTGTGTGATTCTTCTTCTGTGTGTATTTATATGTCTATGATTTATAGAGCATATGCATACTATTAAGTGTGTGTCGGTCTAATACAGTGTGTTACTATGTGTGTGTACCATTGGGGGTGGTCTCTGTATGCCCACATGCATGTTTTCTTGCTGGAATGAACTTTACACCCTCATGTCAGTGTTCAAATACGATTGTGTGTGTTCCCAAGCATGTGTAGCATGAAATAAGCATTTTAAACTGTACATAGTGTACATGTACCTGTAGGGGGAGAAATCTTTTTTCCATTTAAATTATGGGTGGGCGGGTTTTTGTTGATGCTTAGCAATTTCCTGTATCAGCGATATAGCCTTAGTACATGTACAGAAGATGTGATTTCAAAAGGCAAATAGTTTATTGTCTTCACCTTTTCTATGAGAAGCAAATAGTAGGTGACAAAGCCTGCAACATGCCAAACAAGGGAAAGAAATTAAATATAATGTTAATGAGCCCAGTGTTGCAGCTTAAGAAACAGTTACTTTCAAATAAATCTGTTTAGACGTGGGAAAGCAGACTTCCTACAATTCCCACAAATGCCAGAGTTAATGTACTTCACATTTGTGTGTCAATTTGTTGCTTGGTTCCATTTCTTGTCTCATTAGCGTAACAATATAGTTAAATATAAACAACATGACACCAGAGTGAAATATTTCCAGCAAATGGTTATACATTTAGTTTTGTCAAAAAACTAAATTTCAGCAGCAACGAGGATTCTGCTGAAAAGCTAATCAATAAACACATACTGTACATGAAAACTAAAGCGTAGTAAATCAACAACATCCAGAGTGCATAAGGAGATGGTTGAGGTGATGGAGGGAGCTCTGTTGACATCAGTAAATCAGCAGAGTTATATAGCAGCACTGTACACCTGCATGAATATGACAGTATGTTACCAGTTAGCTGGTAGCCAAAAAGCTGGTAAAAGAGCCATTGATAATGAAGCACAAATCAAGCAGCTGATGCAAGCACAACTTTAGGGCTCTGCCTGAACTAATGCTATGCTAAATTTTACCAACCTCAAATATAAATATATACAGGGTGGCTGTATGGAATCACAATTCAGAGCTAACATTAAACAGCCAAACAACAAAAAACGAAAAGTGGATGCAAGAAAAGACGAACAAATAATAAAAGTTTGTCAGAAAAAAAATCTGGAATCCCCTGACAATCAAAGTTGATTTTTAACAGTGTCTGAGGGGTAATTTTCATGTAAGTGCTTTGATTAAGGGCACCTTGACAGCCCTTAAGGGGAGGTAGAGAGTTCCTAATTTATGCCACACCTCCAGAGTTGCCCATGGACTTGAACCTACAAACTTATAATCACACCTGAAAAAAACTTGCTTCTCTAACCAGTTAGGCTACTGCCTCTTTTTCTTTCCCCTTCAAGGCCTATAGACTACATAATGGGAAGTGAAAAACACTGTGCAGAATGACACCGAGCTCTAATTAAGGTCTTTGCATTCTGTTAAACAGAACTGAGAGGGAAATCAATATTGTGAAATTAGCACGTATTGCTAACTACCCTGCTCACTGTTTGAAATGCATGTGAGAGCTGTACAGGGGGCCTTTTTTTCGTCATAGCAGGGTTTTAACCGAGCAGCTATGTGTGTGTGTGTGGGGGGGGGAATGAAGAAAGATGTTAAAGATCAAAATGGTGCTGCAGTAAATATGAGGGAAGGTGAAGATTAACGCCCAGAGGTGTTATTGCTTTTCTGTTTGATGATGCTGACAGGCATTATAGAGTTCCACAAATGTTTAAAAAGCCTCAGCGGGGCCACGGCTGCTCTGAATGAAAAAAAAAAAAAAAATGCCAGTGAAGAAGGTGGTGGGGGAAGAAATAACCACTCACCAAAATATTCTGCAGGGAGCAAAATGTTTGAAAAAAAAAAGCATTAGACCGTTAGTACTGTCCACCAGGGAAAGAAACAGACAACGGTTCACTCCCCTAATCTGAGACTTCCTGCTGCCTCAGCTCAACTTCATTCTTTTCTCCGAGATCCTTCTCCCTCCCTGAACCTCGAAAAAAAAAAGAAAAAGCGGGACTCGAAAGCTGAAGTGAGGAGATGAGAAGGTGAAGATGAGGTCCCTCTCTCCCTCAGAACTGAGATCTCACCTTGAAAAGGCATCGGCCTCCTAGATCAATCTTTCATCGCTGTCTCCCGGCAGCCAGCCTCTCAGCACCACACCCCCCTCATCCAACTCCATAGCTCTTTGGCATTACAGACCTGGAGAAATGCCTGCTGTACTGAATCACTCAGATGCTGTGTTTACAGACCCACCTGCAATTTCGCTATTTCCCACTCTCTGTAACAGCATAGCAACAGCTATCTGACCGCTGCTGCAACAATCAAAAATTAAATAAACGCAAACTTTGGACAGTACGCATAAAATGCACAGCCTTCTGTATGTACATATATTTATAGAGTCTAAAAACAAAGCACATAAATTATTCAGTTTATGTTACTGTGAGTCAGTGAGTGGTTCAATGGTGCTGACAGCAACTTTAATACGATCTGTTGTAGGAAATAAGTTAATTAATCTTGTCTACTCTCTGTCAACTCTCTCTTTCTTCATCTCACAGTTGCTCTGTCTTTTGTTCACCCCCAGAGTCACCTTTTAATCCCTCTCACACTCAACTCTCTCATTTCATCCCTTCTTCTCTTATGCTGAACTCTCCCTCAGAGTGTCCCCTCTCCTCTATTTCTGTCTTTCTGTATTTCTCAGAGACAAGAGCATTAACAATCAGGGCCAGCAGGGATATTTCTCAAGGGGCCCTGAGACAAGAAACACAACGTGGCGCTTACACATCTTCACTGATTTTTAGCTTTACTGCGTTCTTCACAGTTGCCCGCATACTTTCTCCGTGTTTTGAGACAACCCAGCTCCCGCCGCTGTGGTGCTTGACTTGTGACAGGAGTTTTTACACCAGTTATTTTCAGACCAGGTGTCAATGAAGGGTGTGCTTTCCATTTGTGAGAGTCTTGGGAGACAAGGAAATACACACAGGAAACAGCCGCAGTGTTGGCAAATAATACTTCCTGTTAATTAAAGTCACTAAGCAAAGAGACGGATAAAACTGTGCCAGCTACAGGTAACTTTTGATGGAGTGTGCGGTGGGCAGAGGCAACTAAATCACACACATGGTTTGTTATAAAGAGGGCTTATCAAAGAGGGAACAAATAAAACAAGTTAAAAAGAGAAGCTTATGAATAAATATAAGCAACATACTGAATACATTTGAGGAATGAAAATGTTTACCTTCGTTTTTAAAGGCTCATTAAACATCAGGTCACATGTGCAGAGAGCATGCTTAACATGTCCTGGCTTCACACTCATATCAAATTTTCCATTCTCCATTAGTAATGATGGCGTTGATGTTGTAAATACATTTCCCTTTGGGTCAGATACATCTTCATCTCCTCAGGCAGATTGTTTTTTCACTGTTTTGTCTGGTAAGCATCACCAACAAAACTGATTCCATGCGGGGTAATTACAGCAACCGCCAGAAACAAATCAGCGTAGCCAGCGATGAAATGTACAGATTTAACAAACCAGGATATTAAAGTCAGCAGACCTGGATGCAATAAAGTGGTACTAGAGGACAGTGGGAGATTATAGGGCTGAGAAATGGAACCAGTTCATTGCTTTTACTGAGCAGTGTAGACATAGACCATTACTTTGGGGTCATTACACAAATGATTCAGATAAATCCAATATTGTCAATTAAAGAGACTGAGCATCTGTCTGCATGTGGAAGTCAGCTTTTAAAATTCAAAATGCACACTCAAACAGTGAGGAAATGCTGATTTGTTGATCTATTTTAGGTTAATAACAGCTCAGCTTTTGCCACCAGCGTCAGTAAAGGATGTATCCATGGTTAGAGGGAGATGTTGGGCTTTCAGCCACTCTTCGGACAGCTGTGTAAAGCCCTGGTTCGTTAATACCTCTCCACCTTTGCACAGGTTTATGGCCACGGATCAGCAGGCTCAGTAACAAGGCTGACAGAGGCTTCTAACAAGTCAGGAGACAAGCAAACAGATGAACCTGGCAGCTCCTGTCTCCGAAGAGAGCAGGGAGGGAGGGAGGGTTAAGGATAAATGGGAATCATCCAGTCAAGCATAGCTGAACATGCTAGCCGATCTCAATGGATCCTAATGACTGGGCTAGGGATCAGTGTGACATGACTCTGGTTGGAAGATTTAGCAGGCACAGAGGGGAAATTTCACCAGTCCTGTTCAGGATACGTGGCAGTAGGGCAATGGGGAGGAACACTGAGCCGGATCACTGGGTCGACCGCTTCAAAACATAAATGTCAGAGATGAAAAGGAAAGTGATTCAGACTTTCACATCTACCTGTAGCTACTTGCCACACATGGACCCCAGACATAGAAACCATTACCATGCCTGAATAGAGGAGAACTAAAAGAGAAAAAACAGTAAAGAGAGTTTATCTAAATAAATTTGGGAATATCGCCATCACTGGCTATCATTATTGAAAAAAGTGTTTCCAGTTGTTGTTTGAAATGCCCAGTGTCAAGCAGCTGTTTCCTGTCTTTCAAAATGTGGTTATCCCAAAAAATGAGTTTCCCTTGACAGAAAACCTCTGCATTGATGTGATTCCATGATAGAAAATAACATGATTTCAGTAAGTATAGACTGTTTTCATCACTAAACCATTTCACGCAATAAAGGGGGTAGTGAGCAGAGACAGCCAACATGGTGTCACATACAGAAACTTAAAAGGAGGATGATTAAATCTGTTCAGGGACCTTCGCCGCATTTCATTCTCCCCACAATTCCTGTTTCTCTCTACCGTCCTGTCCAAAAAAGACTTGATGTGAAAAAAGCAACGATGTTAAATAAACTTTCCCAAAAGCTAATCCAAGGAAAATGAAAAAATTCTAAAGGAAATGCAGTACCAGCGGAGGAAAGTAACTAAGTACATCTACCCATTTACTGTGTTTAAGTATAATTTTGAGATAATTTCAGTATTTCCATTTCATTTCTTTTACTTATACTTAAATTCTTTACTGTATACTTGAACTTACATTTCAGAAGAAAATGTTGTACTTTTTACTCCATTACATTTACTTGACAGCTATAGTCACATGTTACTTTTGATTATTACATTAAAGGGCTTGTGACCACTTACAAAACCTACCTACTTGTGCCCTGCTTCATGTTTCAGATGTATCAGCTGTTAGCCGTTAAAGACATTTCACCTAAACTTCTGAGATGGTTTCCTTCATGGTTTCAACTGTTTAAGGGTCATAAAAGTTTAACTATGCAAACTATTTCACTCAGGTCTCTCTTGATCTCAGTGAGATTACCTGATTAATGGTGGTATATGTAAATGACGGAATATCTTTTTGATGAATGGTGTTCATCCCTCCAATAGAGTTCCACAGACTTGGCAAGGAACACTGAAGCGGTTTTGGAGGTTTGTGGTGGCCTGACTGCAGACGCTCCATGTTGGTTTGTCCTTTGATTTGTCACCCATCTGTGTATTTTTATAACAACAATGTATCAGAGGACAATGTGAGAACAATGTGAAAAAGGTTGCTCGTAGTGCTGGACCTGCAGAGAATTATTACCTGAATCTGCAGCTTCCCTCAGCTTTATGGAGCTTTATAGTGAGTTTCAGTTCATTGTTTAGCTGTCTGGTCCACAACTTTACTATTTTGATTCGCTCTCACTCCTCTCATAGCATCGTTTTTGGCTGTAGCTATAACAGCAACGAATAAAGCTCTAAAAACTAACTGTACACTACTGGCCCAGCATTACACAGCAGCCGACATACACATTTAGCGACTAGCTGGTGAACATAGTAGAACATTATGCAGCTACAGAGCCAGACAGAGACCAAAAACAGAGCTGAAAGAGAGAGAATACATTTGCCACGTGAACACAAAATTGTCTAACAAATTTGCCAAATTAACTTAAAAGGTGATGTGTCAATGTCACTTGTTTCCCACTGTTCCCAAGTGGCCAATTATTGCAGGTTCTACGTCTTTTTTCCACCATTGCAGTGCAGAAACACCTTAGCGGTTAAAATATAGCACCAAAGATGAAAAATGAATGCCATTCTGTCCCACCTTCATCATGCTATAATGTCGAAATAATTATGATATAATAATCCATCTGGATTGGGACAAAACTGTGGAATCAAACTGGTTAAAACACCATCACCACCAAATACCAAACAACATTTACCTTGAGGTTATGTGGTTGGAGAATGGCATTTAACGAGAAGGCATCACTTACTGAACCTTTTAAAAACCAGAAGACAAATATGTTTATGTCTGCATACTATCGTCACATAACACAGGAGACAGTATGAATAAATAATAAATCTTGTAGACCATCACTTTAAAATGAGACACATACAAAAACTGCATGATTGATATCACAATTATTAAACAAAACCCCAATAACTAGATGTCAAGATGTGTGTTCACATCATTTCCATATTCCTTCCATCTGAAAAGGTAAAAGTCTTCTAGGATGCCAAGGAAGGTTGTAAATATCCTCAGCATAGTTGTGTTGATTAGCTGTCATGCTTTCTTTGTCCAAGTGTTTCATAATTCACAGTTTAACAGCCAAGCTTGCAAATTGATAGCAGAAGAAATTGAACCAACATTATTGCTGTACGTGAATAAGTAATAATAAAAATGGAACCAGAGGGTGACAGTACCCACAGATGCCAAGGATCTCATTCATTCTAGTTGTCACGACAAGCAGCACCACATCCTCAATAAAACCTTCGCCGCGCCTCATCATCTATCATGGCTCTGGCCTTGGCAGATTCTTGGCTCAGTGTCTGAGGCCAGTCTCTTGGTCTTATAATGCTTTTTGGGCTCTTAGCCCCCCTCTACTCTGGAGTGTACTACAACACAGCTCCCAGAACACTTGAGTACTGATACACTGTGTAATTCCTTAAACGATATTGATGGGGGCTGAAACCTCATGAACCCCATGAAGGCTGGGGTACATGGAGGAGCATTCTTCTGTGGCTCTATGGCTTTCATCCAATCTAGTGGTTATCAAGATCGGATGGCATCTTGATCCACAGTGTGAACACGTAACCCTGGGTTTGTTAAAGTTGCTGATCACACAAGAGGTCGCAACAGCTGACAGGGGAGGAGAGGCTTTCACTTTATCTGCTGCCTTGCAGGATGGGGCGATCATAGCCAATCTGTGGAAGCGCCATCCAAGCTCTACTTTACTGCCTCTCCTGTCTTTTAGGGAGACTGTGTCAATTACCTTACCCAGATACCATCTCAGTGAGTCAAGTGGCTCTGACCTCAGAGGCCATCTACTCATACTCGTTCATCTCTACGACAGTAGTGCTATTAAGGGTCAGTAAAAAAATGTCAGACCTTTGATAGTGTTTGAAGCCAGGAAAAGCCCAAAAAGGTTGTGTTTCATGTAGCTACTCGAGTGCTGGTAGAAAAAATGTAATACCTGACCATCTGGGGGATCGTTGATGCGGTGGATTATCAAATTGAAAAAATCAAATATGTGAAAGGTCAACGTCATGATGGCGAGTGACCGTAAATCAATGGCACACTTCAGCAGTAAGGCCTGAAGCCATGGAGGGCAAGGATCTAGGATCACTCGGAAAGGGGGAGGGCGATGGACAGAGTTAAAAGCAGCAAATTAAACCTTAAGATGAGACGTGCAGTGACCGAAGGGACGAAAGCAAGCCAGCAGTCATCTGAAAACGACTACCGATATTTTCCCTCACTCTTTCATTGGTTTTCTTCCTCTCCTCTCTTCTATCTCCCCCTCCCCCCACTCTGTCGTTTGATCTTGCCATGGCCCAAAGTCACCAGGCAGACGGGTTTTATATCTTATATTCACTGTTCCACATGAAGGACCATGTCTTAAAAAAGTCTTCTCAAAATAAATGAGGCTCTCTGAAGGCAAACGCAGACGTTGACGGGGGCCAGGCTAACACTGGCAATCGCAACAGGCATCAGTAATTCGATTTGAACAAAATATCCAAGTGTGTATGTGTGTGTGCACTCACGGTTTGAGGTGGCGATGGTGTGTAACTGTAGTCTATCTTTCTCTTACTTCTATTCCAAAGGCCCAATTGGATTAAGACAGGTGTAGGTGTTGGCTGTCTTCCACCACACCAGCATTTGCTTTTGTTGCTTCTCCCCTTTTGTCATCTCCACACTGCTTACAAGTGTTACTAAAAAAGAAATGCGAGGTCTTGGCAGACTGCAATACCACCAATGATCTGTAATGGATAACACCAGGGGAAATTTTTTTCAATTTTCAAAAGAGATGAAAATCACTTTAGTAGTGGATGCCAGTGTTAATTGGCCGGAGAAGCTGCTACAGTACAAAGGGCTGCGTTAGTGTTATCAATATTTTCGAAAAAACCCTCCGAGCAATGAACGCTGTGAAGTGACCAGTTTCTAAATGAGCCAGCAGTCCTTCTCAACAAGCATATAAAGAGAAATCAATATCTCTGTTAACTGTCTTTTGTTCCAAATAAGAGGCTCCGAAATGGCTGTAATCAATATATTTTCACTGTCATCATCTTTAAAACACAGGCTTTGACTGTGATTGACTGGCACACCAAAGATACACCCACTATCTAATTGGAATTTTCTCAGAGGAAGACAAAGAGAGGCAGCTCTCTTTGTCACTGACAGGACGCCATGAGGCCTGGGGAAATTGAATTCACATCGAGAGGGATTTAATTAGACCACTTTGTACCTTTCATTGCTGCTGAATCCTATTTACATTCATTCTTGTGTTACTAAGCTTCCTTACCTTAGTTTTATTGGCTCAACTAATCTTTCAGTCTCAGTTTAAAACAAAAAAAAGAAAGAGAATACGACATGTTAAGAGCAATGAGATCAGAATCACTTAGTTTTATTTAATCCTTAACTACATGTATCATATAGAAAGCAGGATGCTTGACCACATGGTTGGCCATTGCGAGAAACTCACACATTCACACCCCACAACATCTAATGTGTTCATTCCTCTGTTCATAAAATAGATACTGAAACACAAATCTGTGATCCCACTGGCGAAATGCGAACATATGAAACAGGGAAGAAAAGCAACAAATTCTTTATCACATTGTGTGTAGCATGTCAATCACGACACTCTAAAATCCCCTTTGAAATAAGTCTAAAAAAATCTATTTATATGTGCTGGAAAAAAGACCTTGAAGGCAGGATTTATCAGCTTAGCTATAGGGAGATGATCCACTGAGCGGAGATACGATGGGGTTGCCCTGTCTTATTCTGAGCTTAACGGAAGACCCGCAAAAAGCTGTATACGATGTTCACATGGAATCCATCCCAAGGCCTGTTAGACATAAATATACTGATATTTTAAAAACACCCATTAAATTGATAAAACCAATATTAAACCTGCTCTCATCCAACTCCCTTACTGCTAACATCGATGTCAGGTTTCTCTATTAGCATTCCCCCCTATTTAAAGCTTCAACAAGTGTCAAAGCCAACATATGAGGCGTCATATCTTTAAGTTTGCTGACGATTCAGTCATGTGTCTCTTCTGACAATTCAGTGATTGTGTCTCTCCTGAATAGTAATGACCCTGATCATGGTCCTATTGTAGTGGAATTTTTAGAGTGGTATAAGTAGTCCTGTTTGGACATAAATGCCTCTAAAACTAATGAGATGGTAATGGATTTTAGGAAAAATCATATATCCTCATATCATATTATATATCCAAACATATCTCCTGAGATGATCCGTGATCAGGGTGTTGAAATTGTTCAGCACTACAAATATCTGGGCATTACTATTGATAAAAAGCAGACCACCTGAGCCTCAGGTGGATGCAGTGTGCAGGACAGCTCACCAGCACGTGCAAATTTATTGTAAACTTCGGAGTTTTAATGTTGATACCACCTTTATGAAAATGTTTTAATCTGTTCTTACATTCTCATTTGTCAGCTGGTACAGGTCATCGCAGGCAAGAAGGTCCAGTCAGTCCTGGCTGATCCTAGCCACCCTCTGTCTAAGGAGCTGAGAGTTGCTTCTGTCAGGCTGTAGATATAGTATGCCAACATGCAGGACAAAAAGACTTCAAATGTAATTTGTCCCAGAACTTTGCCATTCATCTTTAAAATAATCATTGAGATTCTGTTTTATTGTTGGTTATTTTATCACTTTATTTTGATCGTTGTGTGATGACTGCTGTTCAACAATTTGTCCCTCAGGGATAATAAAGATATGCTTGATCTTGCTACTTGCTACTTTTACGCTTGAGGCTGGAAATTTCAGCAAGGTGAAGAAAAAGATGTTTACTTTAGCTTGAAGCTGCTCTATAGCTGTGTCAATGTCTACCAAACTTGTCAGAATTTTGTGAACATTATTTCATGTCTGTACACTGAACAAAATTATCGAGTGGCCCATGGTGGCGGTGGGGCTATGGTATGGCCAGGTGTATGTTATGGACAACGAACACAGGTGCATTTTATTGATGGTATTTTGAATGCACAATGAGATACCGTGACGAGATCCTGAGGCCCATTGTTGTGCCATTAATCCACGACCATCACCTCATGATAATGCAGCATGATAATGCTTGGCCCCATGTTGCAAGGATCTGTACACAATTCCTGGAAGCTGAAAACATCCCAGTTCTTGCATGGCCAGCATACTCACCGGGTATGACACCCATTGAGCATACGGCATACGACAGCATGTTCCAGGTCCTGCCAATATCCGGCAACTTCGCGCAGCCATTGAAGAGGAGTGGACCAACATTCCACAGGCCGCTATCAACAACCTGATCAACTCTATGCAAAGGAGATGTGTTGCGCTGCGTGAGGCAAATGGTAGTCACACCAGATACTTTCCGGACCACCACAGTTCAGTGAAACTGCACATTTTTGAGTGGCCTTTTATTGTGGCCAGCCTAAGGCACGCCTGTGCAATACCCATGCTGTCTGATCAGCATCTTGATATGCCACACCTGTGAGGTGGTGATTATCTTGGCAAAGGAGAACTGCTCACTAACACACATTTTGATAGATTTGTGAACAATATTTGGGAGAAATAGGCCTTTTGTGTACATAGAGAAAGTCTTAGATCTTTGAGTTCAGCTCATGATGAATGGGAGCATAAACAAAAGTGTTGCGTTTATAATTTTGTTCAACGTAGACAGGTAGCTAGCTGTATAGGAAGGGGAAATCCGCATTCGTATTCCCGACAATCCAACATTAATCAACAGTTTCTCCAATCAGCACAATCAGATGATTAGTTACGTAGCACAACAAATCACTGAACAAATCGCACATATGGGTAGTGACTTTTATTTTATTTTTTATTATTGTATATATTGTGGAAATTTGTCTTTGGCTTCACAGGCTGGTGAAAAACCACATCATTAAAAATCACAGTACAAACAAACAATCTGTGATTTGGTCTGGAAAGGGGCTACAAGTAATCACTTCCCTGCTTTTAGTTGGCAAAGATAATCAGTAGTAGTATTTCCCTCAATTGTAGGTAATAAATGATGTAACTGTGTTTCTGTGTTTTTGTCAAGGTGCTTATGAAAAATACTTTCAAAATTAGACCATGCACAGGCAGAACTGTGACTCAATGAACCAAACAATAAACTCAATGATTTGCTGTTGCAATCAAGAATGAAACACCATGCCACAGTTGCTGAATTCAGCATAAAATTCAAACGTGAATTGATTCAACCTGGTGAATGTTTCACCAAAGTGTAATTTCTATCTTTAGGTTGTCCTTTGCGGTGTGGGCAACAGAATATTTACCTTGCTAATCAGACATTTTTACCCCAACTTGAGAGTCACAGTTGGCTTGTCTTCTTAACTTTTGATGTATAGTACAAAGACGTTACCAGACGTTTCTCATTATTTGTCCTGATGATCCAACCAGTCCAACTACCAGTCACATACAGTAACAACATCTATTTAGAAAAGAACAGAACTTTTGCATGGCTTTCCTGAAATAACTTCTCTTCACTTCACCACTCCTGAACATAACATGTCCTGAACATCACTGCAAGGCTGTTTTTAGCATGATGGTGTGATTTGGTTGAAAATACAAACTGATATAGTATAACATATGGTACTTGTTTAATATAATTTCTTATGCTATAACATTGCTTACAAAGTCTGATTAGTAGTTAATTCAGACTGTGTGCTAAATATTTTGGGAATAGAGACAAGACACAAACTGCCCTATCATTACTGCCAATAAACATTTTCTTTGCCTCGTGTATCTTGATGAAATCTTGAGCATCTTCCATTTTTTTTGGCCTGCCCGTTTTTCCGTCTGCCTGGGTGATGACGTGGAACATGTAAGACAAAAAGATCAAATCAACTGAGCGGCCCACAACAGACTACAGAGTAAAAAACCATGTGAGAGTCTTGAGCCGCAAACTCTTTCATTAGCCCTCATAAATGTTATCTGGCACATATCTGAGACAAGCTGGGTGGATCGCCTGCTGAGATTTGGCCCGTTCTACACATCCCTATCCTCCTCCACCTCCCGTTGGCTTAGTCAGTTGACAGCCTGGCACTGAACCTGATTCTTGAGTCCCAATTTCACACTCTTTCTCTATTTCTATCTCAACAGGCTGAGCGGAACGCCACAGCAGAAACTGCAGCTCTGATTAGAAACCAATTAGCTCCCCAGATCCCGGGGCCCCTGCAGAAGAGCTACAAGATGTCATCTCGATTCGGCTCCTGCTCTGGATGGGGATCTCTGCTCCCCCTCTGCCTCCTGCTGGTCTGCTCTCATTTGCTGAGAGTGCTAAGGGAAAAGTAAGACGGCAACTTGAGGAGCTACTTCTTTAATCTGACCTAACCTAGATGTGAGCTGTGGTAGGCAGAGATGGATAACCCTTGGCCCCAGTGTGTGTCTCTCATGTATTTTCATTAAAACAAACACTCTGAGAAAAGCTACAGTTGCCTAAATATTCACATTTACATGTTTACTTTTTTACAAAGTGATTCAAGGAGTAGAAACAAGGATAAAACAGGGTAGCCAAGCAACATTAAGTTATTACAACATTCTCTTAAAGGGGCATTATATAGTTTCCAGCGGCCACTAGCAGTGCGGTTTTAAGATTGCAACCAGGCGTGTGCTTGTACGCATGCTCGCTCGACACAGAAATCCTGCAATAAACGCGAAACACCAGCATGTTGGCTGTGGCTTTTTACTCAGACATGTTCAGGCTCTGTTACTTCAACGTTCCCGTCTCAAAGGGCAGATCTACACCGGCTCCGTAACGTTACTTCATTCAGCGCAGGCAGCCGCATAATGGCACAATCC
Organism: Micropterus salmoides; assembly: GCF_014851395.1. Classification (NCBI taxonomy): domain Eukaryota; kingdom Metazoa; phylum Chordata; class Actinopteri; order Centrarchiformes; family Centrarchidae; genus Micropterus; species Micropterus salmoides. Next base: position 7,221,057 of record NW_024041039.1, read on the forward strand.
TCCCAGAAAAAAGGCAAAGTGAAACGGCTATAGAAAGGCAGGGAGACAGCTTCACACAATGTACTGGAAATTCAGTTAAACCCCTACTTCAACGTTACAGTAATAGTTTTGTCAGCTGCAGGTTGAACTAATCCATGCTTATTACATGATCACAGTACATTACTGCATTTAGCCGACGTGCTACATTGTTAGCTCACCTGCTGCTTTACTATCTGTGTATCTTTCACCGGTTGCTCAGCAATAAATGTACTGGATGATAACGAAACGGTTAGTGAGCTGGACTGAATATAATAACAAGATTGTGTTACACTTTATAATAATAAGACCAGAGTAAATAACTTTACTGTAGTGTTAGTGGATGGCTCTTCCTCTGGGTTGTTGTCGCTGTGAAGTTGCAGTATTGTATATTATGTGGGTCACGTTAGTTACAGCAGAGGAGAGGTGGAGAATCTGTGTATCTGAGTATTGGTAAAACCACAATAAACCTAAATTGAACGTTTCGAAGCAAACACCGGCAGGTCTGAGCTAATGTAGCGTTACCTGGCTGCATCACCATAGGCTAGTAAACAAATTTCTCCACATTTGCTTTTTACCGTTACATCCTTGCAGTCTAAATCAACAGTGGTACACAGGACAGTAACATGGGTCGCGGTAGCTGGTGAAATAATGTGAAAGCGATAAAACTTTGCACTGGATAACATTAGCAACTGCTCGGTTTTAGCCTTTAATAATGCTCACTTTGTTCTTACTTGACATCATCTGAACCTGTTTGGTCTGATGGGCTTCAGCACATAAAACTTTATAGTTGTTTTGTATCCTTACGTGGAGTCTGTGTTTTGCTGTGAGCCTGTTGTTTTATGGTGTTAGTGGGCTGCATGTCGTTAGCTGCCGTGTTGTTGCTGTAGTACGAGAGAGGCTTGGGAGCGTGCACAGGGCTGAATCCGACCCGGAGTTCCCACATTAAAAGCAGAATAGTGGCTGATGCAAGCAACGGAGAAAACAAGCGTGTGCTTAATTTCTAAGTGAGTTTTGAGCCCATTGAATTTCATTGAAAAACTTACATATAGCCCCTTTAAAGTAATAGTTTCATTCTCTCACTTCCAAACATCACTACCATAGACAGTCTCAATACCAGCTTTTTTATTGGCATCTGGGTCAAGGAATAATCCAAACTAAGATGGCAAATGTGAGTACCAACTACACACCAAATCTACTGTGTGTATAGTGTGTTCACGCTGGAATAGTGATACAATTAAGTATAGTATACTCAAAACAGTCTACATATTAAAAAACTCTTAATTTTGAGTGTGCTGTTGATGCACACTTTTGTGGAAATAGAGGTGCTGCTCACAGCTGCAAAAAAACTAAATTATACACGGTTGTGAAACATGTCCATCTTGCCCTTTTAGTTTAAAAGGCAGAAGCATTCTAAAGTCACAGTCTGACCGATGCCACATACAATTAGTATGCAGTATGTAATTGGGACACAACTACGGAGACACACCTTGTAACATAGGTCAACAGTAAACTTCACTCTACACCTGGAGGCTTATCTCTTGGCAACAGGGCAGAAAAGTCTTTGTGTATTATGGACCTTGATCATGTGAATGGAAGCAGAGTCCTTCTGATTACCAACAATATTTTTTATGTCAGCTTAATCCAAGATGAGAATATGATTGTCACCTCAAGCGCTCTCTCAATAAAATGGTGATGTAATAACAGCCTTCATATTGTATGGGTCTGGATAATGGTTTGCTGCAGTCGCAATGAGAAACTGAAAGTTCCTTATACTTAAATATACTCTGACAGACACACTTACAGGCTTGAAGTACTGTGAACACTTGATGAAGGGCCTTGAAGCCTTGCTAGCTTGTTTCATTACCACTTGTCATTCTCTCTGCCAATCCAACTCTATTCTACCTTTTCCCCCCACTTACAAACTTTTTCTTCTGATTAATTGCAGCCTTTTAGGCTCTCTCACAATCAGCCTGGACCATTTTGCAGCCTTTTCATTAAAAAGTTAAACGTCTGGCTATGGAATACAGTGGCAGTAAATGCCATATCATTTCAGCACGGCAAGGGCAGGGTAATTGTCTCTGTGGCATAATCGTCCCTCAACAAAAGCCAGAGGAAATGACAGGGTTTTTAACATAATAAGGAGCACTGTCACTTTGGTTTCATCCCACAAAATCCTCCATACCAGCATCAGTGCTGCAGTTTGATTCCCTCTATTCCAGGGAATGTTTATCTCCATCTTATGTTGTCCATTTTGCTCTTTCCTTCACTGCCGATAGTCTGTAATTGCTTCCATCTGCTGTACTATACATACAGTATTACTTGTCCTGGCAGAGATAACACAGTGCAGCAGTGAGACAGCAAAGAACAACCGGCTATAAATGTCAACTAGTCACCAATGAAAGACACCCGCAGCCATCTGACTTTATGTTTTAACTCTTTTGTTGAGTCATAATGACAGTTAGAAAGGCTGTGCCAAAGTATTATCTCAGTGATGAGACAGTCAAATGACAAATGAAATCAAGAAATCAATCAGACAAAATGGATTGAGTGTCAAAAATGATAACTTCAAATGTGAAGGGCCTGGGTGCAGATTGCAAGCCATCTCTACCATCTCTGCTTTTGGGATGTATAGCAACAGGTTTTTTCATAAACAACAATCAGGAAAACATAAATGAAATTCAAAGGGGCAGCACAGAACATTTGAGGCCCCGAACTGAGGTAACGTACCAGGGATCTACAGAGCAACTCTGCACTGGGCAGATGCTCTACAGAGGATACATATCTCTTGTCTGTTAGATGCCCAACGACAGCTCCAGCCTCACGGAAAAAATAAATCCCTTCTCTTGCTGTCACACACGGCTTATTCGCATTCACCTCCTCCTCTTCCCGCTATGTTTGCTCTGTAATTCTCTGACACTATTCTCTCGATTCTCTCTGTCAGAGGAACTTGAAGGCACAGAGAAGTATCCACTATAAGAGAAATCAAGAAACTGTTCATTGCTGCACCAACTATGGGGACCCGGTGAGAGAGAGGGGTAAGTATGAATTATACATGTGTCAGGTGGTGGGGGTGAGGGGGTGGACTTCAGATTTGTCAGAATAAATGCATAAAGCACATACTAGCAAAACCCCATAATATTATCTGTCACAATTCAAGGTTACCAAACATGCAAGGAGCAAGTTATTCATTCCCATACAAAGCATGGTGATGAGGCTGAATAACTGCTGAGAGCGACAGAAGGAGTTTGGTTTAGATACACGGGAGGCCTTTCTATGCGTGTGAGTTTGTGTGTGGGGTTGTTAATTAGCAAGCTATTTGTGTAGAATGAAATGTTCTTCTTATGATCTGTAGAGTGTCTGTCACTGTCCCTCTGCACGGTAATTTCTGTGCTGTGAAACTCTCAAATACATGATTAGATCTCCTACGTCAAACTTTACTATACTTTAAAGACACATTAATTAATACTCTTACATAACACCAATTCAAATGGCTATGTGGGTTCATTCTGACAGAAATAAACAAAGAAAACTGCCACTTTTCTATAGGACTTTTTAGCCTCTTTCAGCTTATTTTTTTATTGCATTTACTGTAGAGTTCATTCTCAGTAATCTAATGAACCCAGTTTTCTGCAGCAGGATGCAGCTATTTTAGCAAACAAGCTCTAAAAATCCCACTGTACCAACTGCTACCTGCCCAATGCCAAAAAGCAGACAAACAAAGTTAGCAACTACAAGTTGAAGCATGGAGCAGCTAATTAGTGGAAACAAAGAACAAGACTAAGAGGAGACTGAATATTGGACTTACATTCTTCAGGTGGACATGAAGATAATTCTAAATAAAGGCCAATTTGTCTATGTGTGTACTGGGTGTGTAAATTGGTACAGTTTGTTAATATGTTAGCCATAACTGTTTTACCTGGTAATAATGTGTCAGGACTATGTTTCTTCCAGCATGTTTGGTGTTTTTCTGCCCCTCGTGGTCAAAATTCATTTAATACAGTATAAGAAAAATAAACCACGAAAAAACTCTAGTACTTGAGAACTATGCTGCATTGCTGGGCCCATTTTGATGTTTGGCTGTAGATTTGTCCTGATTCCTGGCAATAAGTAGTCAAGTCTTCCACCACCTGGAGATGCACTGATCCAACTTTTCCCCTCCTGATGCAGACAGGGTTTCTGCTGTTAGCGAACACCAATCCAGTACCGGTGCTATTGTTTGTCAACACATTTGTGTCAACACTGGAAAGAAATGTAAGACATTGCACATCATTTGTTTCAGAGAAAATGTGGGCAAAGCAAGCAAAAATCACAGCATAAAAACAAAACAAAAAGAATTCAGTGAACATTAACATTGTCATTTCTAGCAGTGTTAAGAGTATGTGAAGCTATACTAGTCTTTTAAAAATGAGATCATTCTACAGCAGTGAATAATAATGCCAAGTATGGAAGGACTACTTTAAAAATCTATTCAACTGGACTGGAAAGTTAATCGGTAAATAAGTACCTAGTGAGGAATGGTAATTAGCAGCCGCCTTACGCTCAGTGCTGTAGTCTCAACACTGTAATTACTTTTCAGTAACTATGCTCCAGAGTTCTCAAAATATGAAATCAAAATGGCTCTGCTAATCAGTGATGATTTTCTGACATAATCAAACAGCCAAACCATGGTTAGCTACAGTATAAAATGACTGAGTGTAAATATGCTGATAATATCAGTTTCTTTATATTCACAAAACTACTTCACATAAAAGAGTTTTGAAGGATTAATTAATATATATTTGTATTATACTTGAACTTCAGTTCGACAAGTTCTCACTTGTTTTGTTTTTCATCATCAGTCATGACTATGATTGTGGAAAATCTAATCACATCCAGTAATTTTTTAAACAAAATTAAATGTTTCCTCCCTTAACATTTTCTTTCAAAATTCAACAAGCAATTACTTAATTTTAGCATCTGCAATTTGATCATCTTGTTCTTTTTCTCCACTGAATGTAACTGATGACAGCTACCATGATATTCATCAGTGTTGCCAAAACATAAAATCAATTAGTGGATGTCCTTTTCAATCCACTGGGCCTCTAAATAGGATGTGATACTGGGCCCCCAGCCTGATGAATCTGATTTACAGCCACCCAAGTCTGCCTTTCTGTAGGGCCCCTGCAGTTTTAACGCATCCTCAAATTGTTCATTCCTTCCCTCCATGACTGCTGCCCTTGTCAGGAACCAATCACCACAAACTCATACTGGGAAAAATATACATACTACCCTCAAATAGTCAGCCATTTATGTTTATGATTATTACTTATTGCCAGCCAATTACTGCTGCGTATATAAAACTATTCACCATATGTGAAACAGTACAAATCTGACGCCATGTCGCAAATGCCGAGGTAGGGTGTGTTCATTTAATTCCTACCACTTAGAGAAGAATAATATGCAGCTGAACCTGGTCAACTAATTACAGTAATGATAGCAAAATGTTCAGAGCGGTGCGGGCAGATAATCACTGAAGCATCACAAGACTGAGCAGCAAATATGCTAATTTAAATCTGAAGTAAATAGGGGCTTGTTTTTCCCCTTCTTTTTTTTAAAAGCACGAGTTTACCGCCGCATGTTAACGACATGCAGAAACACAGCATACAAAACTCACATTTATTCACTTCATACACCTCACTTCATCAGGAAGACACATTAGATTGGACAGATATTATTGCAGCCCCAGGCACCAAAGGCACTTTTTTAAGCCTTGTTGGGCCTGGCAACTTGTAGAGGAGCATCCTTCCATTTGCAGCAGGGGCTCAGGGAAGAGAGCTGCATGCAAACACACACACACTTAATAGCCAATACGTGCTTTAAAGCTGACACGTCCTAATAAGTACAGTGGGCTGTCAAATGTTAGTCCTCAAAAGTTTAGCTAAACCAGTCTCCACACACAAACACCTAGAAGCTACTGCTGTTGGTAAGCATGCTCAATGACACTTTGGCACAAATTGCTGAAGAAACTGATGTTGCCTTCATTTGCTCCATGAAAGCTCCAGTTTCAATTGTACATAGGACTTTTCACACATTTTAGTGCTGTTAATTGGACACAATAACAAAATGCAACCCATTAATCAAAGTGTTTTTTTTATATTTGATGTTTAAGATTCAAGTGGTGCTGGGCTACTCTGCATGACAAATTAAACAATGCAGAAAATGCATAATTAAAAATGTAATGAAAATACAGTAACAAATATTTACACTAAATGTGAAACAAGAACGTACAATAATCAATCATATCCATCTTCCATGAATTGACTTGGTGGACATGCCATTCTGCACCTTATCATTACATCTCGGCAACTCAAATTTAGTAGCAAATTCCACGTTTGTATTCATCACTTTTTCTCTAAGAAATCTTTCAGGTGTACTCAACTCTTAAAACAGCACTTTAAGACAAATTTCCTCCTCCCACTTCGATCCCCTCTGTGGATTCAAACCGACCACCTGCCTCTTCCGCTCTCTAACCTTCAGGCTAAAGCTGCTTCAGTTCCTTTGATTCCCTCCTCCTCCCTCTCTGCATCTGCCTCCCTGTGAGGCTGATGGACGGGATCATGAGGCCCTGGGTGAAAGTCTCGCTGCCATTTTGACACATCTATTTGACAAGGTGAGAATATCTCCGGAAAAAAGTCTGACTACCCCCCATCCTCACGTCCTGCTTTCACTTACTCACACAGCTCACATCTTGAGTGACAGTATAGCATGGTGACACATGTTTTACATATGATGTGAAAAGTGAGGGAAGATAGGGGGACATAATAGCATCCCTTCCTTTAGGGAAAGTGTGGCGGAGAGGAGTGCTGCAGGTGTGTGTGCTCAAGGTTCGAGTTAGTGGAACATCGTGTCTGGGAGACCCAGAATTTCCAGCACACTCCCCACTTGTGAGGGGCTGAAATCACAGCTGCAGCAAAGGGAAATGGAGTCTGAGATGGAGAGCTGTCATCATCTACGCTATAAATCTCACAAATACAAATCCTTCCATCCGTACGTCCTGTTTCCAGCCTGAATTCACTCTGCAGGAAGGTTTTTTCCTTCTCTGTGGTGGGGGAATTTTGCAGAACAGAGTGCAGCAGAATCAGAAAAAGTCAGAGTTTGTACCACAGATGAATTTTAAATTAGACCCACAGAAAACAGCCCTGACATTAGAAATGACTAACACCAGCTGGCACAATGAGAGTTGTAGCCTGTACGTAACATGATTAATAGATTTGGGTATAGAAAAGGCTGAGTGTGCATGTGTGTTGGTGGGCATGCAGTGCTGGTGGTCGCTGCTCATGAATTTAGTGTTTGATTTGATCCTGCACACACCACTTTGTTTGGGCAGTTTTATGCTTCTTATAACAAACGCGCACGCACAAATGCAGTCACTCCCACATAGGCACCTAACACCGCACACACCGGCTGCCACTCCGCTCCGCCCCCAGCATACACATACAGACAACACTATTCACCTGCAAAGGCAGGTGCACAAGCGCGCACACCGCATGTACGCGCACAATTAAGCACAAAGGCTGGTACACGCGCGCAAACACACAAACACTTGGACACACACTTCTCTGCATTGGCATTTTCGCAGTCATTCGGGGGACCAGCAGCGGCAAAAAAGACCGTCCCCTTTCGTTATCTATGCTCACACAATTTGCATACACAGGGAGTCTATAGCCTACTGGGCTTCTGCCGACTGGGTAAAATTGCTCTAATGCTGATAAAATCCATGCAAGCACATGGAGAAAATCTGACAAGTGCCAGTGCTTCATTACTGTCACCCATCAAATAATAATTTTTTCTATCTAGTTCTTTAAACAAACAGCATCTCTGCTCTGCCCGGGACCATGTAGTGTATCATTTTACATTAACCCCACTGGCTGATCTCGCAAGAAAAGAAATATCTTACAATACAACTTTGACAAAAAACAAGCGAGTAAGGAGTCGTTAAGAACACTTCCACTAATAAGTATTAAGCTCGGACAGGTCTAATTCGAGCAGCAACGACCAGCTGCAGAACATCGCATTCATTTTGTACAAGTTCAACCACAAGTGTTGTTCAACTTACCAATAAGAGCCAGCTGTAAGAAGTACAGTCCGAGGAAGTCCATTATGGAGTGCGACATTAATTCAAATGGATGCAATCCCGGGCGAGTGATGGTGTGCGAGAATAAAAGCCCTCTGTTTGTTGAAATTGGCACCGAAATTAAGACCGAAATAATCGCAGCTATTTCTCAAGTGATGACTGGCCACTTACGCTGACGCCGGAATCCACAGCATTGCATGAAAAAACAGGAGCGGAGCGGAGCAGAGCATCATTTTTTAACAGTCAAACTTTTGTCATGGAGGAAAAATGGGTTACAGCTGCACCAAATCAAGCCAGTTGTTCCAAATCAATGCAACGCCGACAAAGGGGAGAAAAACAGTTCGTTCCTTAGATGAAATACACCTTAAGAGTATTGAACATCCCTGCCCGTTTCATCCGTCCGTCCTGAGCGGCTGCTTCCTCTCCTCCTCGCCTCCACCTGCGCATCGTCTGGAAAATGCGGATGAATCACAGGGGCGCGTTGTTTTGCGCACTCCGACCTGCGGGTCTCACAATCCCTGTGATCCTCTGCTCCCAGGCGGGTCGACTGGAGATGCCCAGCCCAGCTCGTTTAAAAATCCAATCTTGGCCAAAGTTGAAATAGGACAAGTTAAATCGATAGCCTATTTCATACTGCCATAAAATGGAAACAATAAACCTGCTTAAAATAGTCTGTATGGGTGGGTAGACCATATCAACACTTCTCCTAAAGTAGGTTATTCCCCCCAAAAAGAGAAACTACCACAGTTAACTTGCATGAGAATCATTGATTTGGAGACTGTTGATAAAAATATTTTAGGGGCCTAAAAGCACCAGCAGCAGCAGCAGCACAGGACCAGCAGACAGTAAAAACAGAGGCTGACTCACAGTGTCTGTGCCTCTTAATGGTAAAAATGAAGAGACCATCTTGCAGTCAGCATGGGCTGTTTGAGGCTACCTGCTGTCTAATGTGCTCATGCTGGTCTCCTTTCAAAACAGAACAAAGAATGATTTAGTTTCATCTGGGTTTTGGGAACAGGGGGCCTGACTGACGCTCAGGACAAGCAGTACTATTATTATTTTGAGACACTGTCTACTTTTTATCTATAATAAAAGTGTTTGCCATGCAGCCCGAATAAGTCTGTAGAAGCAGCACTCTATAAATCATGGAGAATATTTCAATTCTTCATACTGACATTTGTTATGGATGCATTTTTTGGTCAAAGCCTGAATTATTTTCAAGCAGTTAAACTCACACTCTGGATGAGAAATTAATTTTTGAGTGGTTTCTCTGTTGGGAGTTGTTTTGCCTCCTCAAGCTTATTTTTGGAATTTTTACAGCATCGCAGGGACACTTTCATCCAAACCTTGTTTGTGCAATATGTAAAAAAGCTTGACACTCACAGAAACGTGGGAAGGATCATACTCTGTTTCTAAAGAAAAAGCTGCACAACCTTAGACACTTACAAACTTCTGTTCAGCGTTTTATTTTTTTTTCTGATAAGAGTGGGCAGTCTCCTCACACAGTAAGGAAATATACTGCAGTAGAATAGATGTTTCTAGGAAGATTTCTGATCCAAGGTCAGTAGCATGTATAGCTCAGAGGCCACTGCAGCTTTTGTCAGTGTCTTTTAAACTTTCATTACATTTGCAGATTTTTCCTTAGCCTGAAGCCCACTTTTAATTACTTACTGATCACAACACATGTACGCTGTCCGTATCATAAGGTCATTTGTGTATGTAAAAGAGAAAGGGAAACTGTAGAGATTTATATACATCCCACAGTGTTTGTGGTTTTACACAGAAATAACTTTAAAGCATTTAATTCATCCATAATATTTTTAAATATATACTGCTGAGCTGTGATAAGTTGGCTATTGTGCTGGTTTTGGCAATTGTTTTTATAGTTAATTTTTTAAATGATTATATCATGATTATATACATCTTTTTGGTGGCGTGAGACACTAAAAACAGCTTATTTTGTGGTGGTTGAAGACGCCATACTACTGTCTGCTAATAAAAATGTCAACCTGGTTTATCTGGTTTTAACCGTTATTTGATAATGTTAAACTTAATTATTTCCTTAAATAACACTCAAATATTTGAGTTACTGGTCCATAGGACCTAGTACATAGGAGCAAGGACATAGTACCACAAAAAGTCCAAGGTCGAACAATCCATCTTGCAAGGCATCGTGAGGGAGGCGATGGAACAGTGGATAAGACACATGCCTTTGGTGTGAGAGAAACAAATAGCAATTGTAAGTCGCTTTGGATAAAAGCGTCAGCTAAATGAATAAATGTAATGTACCTGAGCAAGACACTTAACCCCTAGTTGCTCCAGAGGCGTGCAAACTCTGACATAAATACAGCAGTTGTAAGTCGCTTTGGATACAAGCGTCAGCTAAATGAATTAATGTAATGTAATGTATTGAAGACGTGCGCTTGTGTCCATGTTTGTTTGCAGCAATCAGCATCCTAAGAGGAAGTACTGGCAGCTACAACATTAGCTACAGGCGTTCCCTAAAGTTAGACATGTGTTTTGCCCGGGATGATGTAGGTTGCTGTTGCTAGTGTAGAAGAAGAATGTTTCCAAGTTTATCCTTCTTGGTATTGAGAGTCCTGTATTAGACTGTATTGTTGTGCCAGCTACTGATTGTTAGCAGACCAATTCACAATTTCTCATCTCTCGTCAGTCTTCACTGCATTTGACTGTGAGGGGCGTGTTGTTGAGAAAGTAGATTTGTATGACGCCGTTTTGCTCTCTTTGGACTCAAAAAAGGTATAAACCTGAATTCAACTAGATGTGCAAGTGTCCAGTGACTGTGCACCAGAACACACCACAGTGTGGCCGAGACCTGTGGACCATACCGGCTACGCTGGGATCTCAGAGCCAGGAGCCCCTATTGGAACCAGCTGCTGTAGTGTTGGTAGTGGGCAGCAGGGGGCACTGGTATCTCTGTGCCAGAAGCCCCAACTAGAGCCAGCTGCTGGAGTTTTTGGAAGTAAATAGCTTGGGGTGCTTGCATGCCAGTGCCAGGACCAATGGCTAGAGTGAGCTGCTGCGGTTGGTATAGGTGGCAGTGGGGTGCGTTCGAGATGTCTGCAGCTGACTTTCACTGACTTGATCAAATGTGAGCTGACAGTGACCGCAGGGGTGGGGTATAAACCTCTGCCGTCAAGTCATACACACTCTACTTCCCGTAGAGTACGTGAGCTTACTGTGAGCTTAGAACAATGACTGCTCTCGCAACATTTGCCTTGCAAATGCCGGTAGATCAAGCAGTTCTGGTGCAGAATGCGAGAGCCAAGAAGAGGAGATGGGTTAGTTGGGCATATATGGTATGTGTGGTCCTGCTCCTCAAACTTTGCTAGAAAGCTCCACTTATTGTAAGGCCCTCTGCCTTTAACAAAGTAGTACGTGTTTGATAAAATTGGTTGTTTGACTTCGCCTTCCAAAATGACTCGTATCAGGGTTTCCTGGTCTGGCACTACACTGGCAGGACAATATAAGTTGCTAGTGGCTTACAAAAATTTTTAAATTTAAGCATTTTCTGATGTGCTGCCTCTGTGGGTAAGGTTTGGTTAAGGTTAGGCAACTTAAGGGCAAGGAAAGGTTGTGGTCATGGTTAAAAGAAATCAATGTTGCCTGCTGGTAGAAGATTGGATGCGAAATGTGGTCTCCAGTTTCAAATACTTTTAAACAGTTGGACACGTCTCTATAATAACAAGTCCTCCAAATTAAAAGACAAAATAAGTAGTTCATGGCCTACAACAACACATAGAAGGGTTTTCTGAACTGATGCCTGTATCAGAAGCATGATATCATTTGTTTGTGCCTTCCAAAATGTGACATAATGTGACGATGAAAGTTGTTAAGTTTGATTTAGGCATAGAGAAGACTTTGGAATTAATAATAATAGGAAAACATTGTGGTCTTGTTTAAAATAAGTACTTACTTAAAGGTTAACTTCAGTGTTTTTCAACCTGGACCCTATTTCTTGTGTCTAAGTGACTAAAAGGGACAACATTTTTTGAAACTGGTCCAGTATTGAGTGAGTGCAATGCAGTTAGTAGAAGGGAAACAGAGCCACAACATAATCCTTCCTGGCAATTAGTCACCATCAAAGTATGTCCACTACAGCATATCTCAGCATGCATGGACATATATTTGCTACTTTGGCAACCCTTTCTTTCTTTCTCCCCCCCCTTTCTCGGACTGTATGTGAGAGTGGGAGAATTTGATCTGTGTTCAAAGTGTTTGATGATTGACGTTTGAGGAGTAAAAAAAACAGAACTTCAGTTACCAGAAGATCCTGTAACAATGTAATGTAATGCCAGTAACTGCACACAGCATTCTCAAAAGTGTGTGTGTACTAAAGAGCAAGAGAGTAAAAAGGTCTATAGTGGGTCGCGCCAGTTTTATCAGCACAGTGTGTTCTTTCGCAAGCAGTTTAGCTGACACTTTGGATTTCATTCTTAAATTTTAATTTGTTACTTCCTCTCAATACATATGTCACTATACCAAACAAAAGGGTCTCATTTGGGCTGTCAGGATGAATGTATGGGATGTCTTTACTTTGGGATCGGAAGCTTTTGTCTGTCACTGCCTGATTCTGTGTTAAAACAAGTGTATTCATAACATTCTTGCCAATTGCAGATTTAACAAGAACAGCACAAAGAAAACGTTTTTTTCTTTTACAGTGACACCAGAGGGTGAGTAAAGTCTGAGGTTTAGATTTATAGGCTTGGGGTGGTCCAGCAACGCATCCACTGAGCAGCAGAAGCTGGTAGTTAAATGCCTTGCTCAAGGGCAAACTGGCTACAGTTGCCATGGGAAGGCAGAAGAGTCCCTATTCAGGTCTCCAAAAAGGTGTTCCCAGAATGTTTTGAAAGTACAACCTAGCCTTACCCTTCTCCCAACACCCGTGAATTACAGTGTGTGCCAAAAAAGATGGCATATTGATTCCCACCTCTATGCTTTGAATCAAACGTGCCCATGCCTGCTTTGGATCGAATTCTTCCAAAGGTTTCTCTCCTGTGTCCCCGCCTCTGCTTCCACTCTGTATCCCTTCTAGTGACTCCAAAAGCTACCTTGCCCTTAAATTTTTTTGCAATGCTGATGCCAGGAGAGGATGTGGGACAGGTTTCTGCTAGGTCATAATATATATAAAAACAACAACTTTGAATGGGCTGATTAAGAGGTGGTAATGCATTCAAATTAATGCCAGCTCCTGAAATGTGTTCTTTTCTGAGTGTCTGCCTGCTGATATATAGTCTTGCAGAGACACATGGTGAGAAAAATTAGAAAGGGAGGCGGAGAGGGAAAGAGGGAAAGAGAAAGAAAAAAAATTGACCAGCAATGGAGCTGATTCACACATTGGAACAGCTTTCAAGGCCGCAGTGCATAAAGACTTGCTGGGCAATGAAGATACAGTTTCGTGATAATGTCACAAGGCCAGCCACAGCACAACACTCTGCTCTGTGTTTCTGATACAGTTTCTTCAACTTGTCTGTCTCACATCTACTTTCACTCAGATTTTTCTCATCTTGGCCATTGCTGGATGAATACGAAGAATGTTTATGGTTTTCTACACATACCAATATGAACATTACTGATGTTTTTTTTTCAAATTCTTTTTTCATTTATAGGGAAAATGCACATTAACCAACATTTCTGTAAATGTGCCAGTGTTATCCAGCTGGGAAATGTTCAAATGGTCCTTTCATCAATACACCTTACATTAAAGGGGCTATATGTAGTTTTTCTACTAAAATTAATCCTTTTTTTATTGCCTGTGTGTGAAGGGGTTGTAATCGGACATTAAAATGATCCACTTGCCGGGTTTGGCTATTAACTCTGAAGGCAAGTATTCCTATTCCTATTTGAAGGCTCCGGGTCAGATTTTCTGCGAAATCCAGTGACTGACACCTGCATGCGCACTCCCGAGCCTCTCGCTGTATCTACTGACTTTGCAGCGACGACACTGCAACTTACGACATGGAGTCTGCTAACACTAAGAAACGACCTGCTCCCAGCACAAGTTTTATCTGCTGAAGCTCATAAGGCCAAATGTGAATCGGATCGACTTCAGACGAAAACATGGATCAAAATAGGCAGGGTTTTTGAATCATGGCGAAACCTCCGCAACAGACCCAGAGTTGGCTTTCATCCTACTGGACAGGTAAGCTAACATTACTACAAAGTAAAATATATTTGGATTTTGTGCTTCAGTTGGCTCAAGTTAGATAGCGTTAGCTTGCCGGCTAACGCCGAGCAGTTGTAAATGTTGTCTGGTGCAAAGTTATATCGCTTTCACATTACTTCACCAACTAATGCAACCCATGTTACTTTCCTCTGTGCCACTGTTATGTCAATGTGTCAAAGCCTGCAAGAAATTATGTAATGGTAAAAATGTGGAGCGATTTGTTTACTATCCCATAGTGATGCAGCCACGAGCAACCAGCTAACGCTACAGTAGCTCGTACCTGCTGCTGTTTGCTTCATTACGTTCAATTTAGATTTATTGCCTTTTACTGATACTCAGGTACACAGCTTCTCCACCTCTCAGTTGCTGTAACTAACATGACCCACATTATATAAAACACTGCAACAAAACGGTCACAACAACCCAGAGGAAGAGCCATCCACTAACACTACAGTAAAGTTACTTACTGCGGTCTAACTGCTATAAAGTTTGACACAATCTCGTTATAATATTCAGTCAAGCTCACTAACAGTTTCATTATCATCCAAAACATGTAGCTGTGCTGAAATTGCTGAGCCTCCGGTGAAAGATACACAGATAGTAAAGAGAGTTACTGAAAGCGGCAGGCGAATAACGATCGGCTAAATGCAGTGTAACTTTATCATGTAACGAGCATGGATTAGTTCAACATCAAGCTGATAAAAATATTACTGTAATGTTGTAGTGGTAGTTTACCTGAGTTTCCAGCATGTTGTGTGAAGCTGGCTCCCTACCTGTCTATAGCCACTCTCACTTTGCCTTTTTTCGGGAGTATTGTGCCAATATTGTGCTGAATGAAAGGTACGGCACCAGTGTCGATCCGCCTCTGAGTTGAAGTAAGAGAGCCTGAACATGTCTGAGTGAAAAGCCACAGCCTGCATGCTGGTGTTCCTGCATTTATTGCAGGATTTCTGTATGAAAGCGGTTGTGTTTCGGATTCTGCTCGCTCATGAGTTCAAGCGAGCACGCGTACAAGCACAAGCCTGGTTGCAATCTGAAAACCGCACCGCTAGTGGCCGCTGGAAACTACATAATGCCCCTTTAAATTATGACAAACTATATTATTCATGGCCTCTGTACACAACAGTCTGGCGTACCTTCAGAGCAACCGCCCCAGACTAAACTCAACTCAACATTTTAGTGCCTTCGATCAGCAACCTGTCATGTGAAAACTTTAGATTTGCACACGTTCAGAAAAATAAATTTGTGCCGTACCCATAGTTCATTAATGAAACTAGTGCATTACAGAGTACTCAGCTGAAGTGGTAATTGCACTGCAGCAGTAGAGGAAGCAGTAGCAGTGTCTGGTTTAAGGTACTATAGCCAACATTTAGCACTGGACATGAGAGCAATAGTAGCTGTGCAGCAACCATGGTGAAGAGGCACTGTGCTGCGCCCTCCTTTTTCATCACCCTTCTCTATTTCCACTACAGTTATTCATTCTGAGTTAAGACTAGGTTTGTAAAACTCCTTTTAAGAGGGAGCCTAAAGCTGGATTTATACTTGACGGTAGAGGTTAACAGCAGTAATGATGTAGATACAGTGCATGGTTTCATTTATAGTTCAGTGTTAGACTTCTCGTGCTGATAGCACCACCACAACACTAGTATCATATGCAATTGGTTTTAATTATATAACCCACAGTAACTGCCTTCATGAACAGTGGACAGTCCACCATATCTCATTACTGAATAAACTACTGATGTGCCATGCACATGTTCACTGTGATAGACAGAGGTGATTGGGGTGTGCAGAAAGTTTGCAGTGGAGATGACTTGATAGATGTGTCTAATTAAAAAGTAAAAAATACTGAACGATTCTTCAACTTCCGGTTGTTGGAGAAAACAGAAAACTTGGCCAAAAAGAAACTTTTCTTAATGTGCAAATAAAGCTTTCTAAAGGCATTTTCATTTGGTATTTAACTGAAAGCTATATTTCAGAATGTTTTTTTTTAACCAAATTATGCTTTTAAAAAGTGGTGGGGACAGCATCCCCAGTGTAAATGACACCTATGGTCTGTATACTCAGAGCAGTTTGAGAGAAAGACTTCTATAGATTTACAGCTCTGTCTTTCCTGACGACATGCAAAGTTTACTATTTATTGCATATTTTGGTCTCAAACAGGACTAAAGTCTTGACTTGACTTGTACCCCCTTTTGGGCAGATCGCCACTTGAACTGTCCATTTGCATTTCAGGAAGGTTGTGTGAAACAGCAGCTGCAATCACAAGCAGCACATTTTTTAACTTATGCTTTTTAATGGCTCATTGTGGTACTCTGTTCAGTTCATTACACTGTACACTCCCTCCCCTTAAACAGAATTATAGGTCAAAATAGAAGCCTGTGGTGCAGTAACTGAAGGTCTGGACTGATGGCATTTTCCTGGTCGCCATACTGATTTTGTCCCATTTGCAAATTCTGTCCCCGCTGTGGGCAATATTACTGAGCCATACTGAAGCCATACTGCTGCAAAACAATCCCTGTGAATTATAGCCTTTAAAGGTCTAAGTAGACTGGAACTCAGCATGTCTCATTTTATGTCCAAGCTTATACTTTTTTTCGGTGTGAGAGTCTCTGCTGATAGAATTCTATGCAAAGTGTAAACAATTACTGAAAATGTTGCCTGACTGTTCATGTTCACTGCACTACATTTTGAACTCTTTGCATCTTGTAATAAAATGAAAGATGGAAAGTAGATTTATTTTAACTACATTTATTTAAGTCATGTGCTTAGGTGCATTCTGAATAATAGTAATAAGACATTTTTACACAGCAGCCTTAAAAACAATATTACAAAGTGCTTTACATATTATTGTATTAGTATTTTAGTATTTTTAGGTTGATCCCAGTAATTATATACAGAATAAATATATTTAAATTTGACTACAACAGAAATATTATCATTATTTAGTAATTCTCTACCAGACTTTTAGACTTCTAGCAGTGTAGTGTGCACTTTAACTGCATTGCTAATTCATAATTAAACTGTTAATTTAATCACAGCTTTGTTCTGACTGCAGACAAATCAGATTTGCTTCTCAAATGAGATCTTTAAGACTGTCCGCACAA
This sequence comes from Micropterus salmoides, assembly GCF_014851395.1. Taxonomy (NCBI): domain Eukaryota; kingdom Metazoa; phylum Chordata; class Actinopteri; order Centrarchiformes; family Centrarchidae; genus Micropterus; species Micropterus salmoides. The sequence goes on from NW_024041039.1 coordinate 7,238,482, forward strand.
GTTATCTCCAAGTGATCGGATTGAATTCGTTTCTCCAAACGTCACCAACCCGTCTGCATGGGTTGCTGTAGTAACAACACATGCGTCAGTAACTACGATGCGGCTTTCTAATGCGGAAACATGAGAAATGGAAATCCATCGTCTCGCACCCCCAAACAATCAGGTGCTGAGTTTGTCTGGTGCGATGGAGTTGTTCTGCAATGTGACTTGACAACATGCAGCAGTAATTCTGCTCAGCTGCTCTGATGCACTGGATTTGATTTATGTGTAGGATTATTTGCCGTTATGTGTAGGATTTACGCAAAAGACACCTTCAAATCTCATTTGAGCGGCCAGACCGTAACCCAACGGGGACCCATCTGAAGAAATCTGATTGGGACAGCATTTCAAACCAACTCCAAATGTGGCTTGAATCTGATTTGCAAAAATCACATTTATGTGTGTTTTTTTTTTTTTTTTTATTTGCTCCAGACATTCTAAAATCAATCTGGATATGCCAAAAAAACGTGATGGTCTTGCTCTGCGCAATGTTGCACTGGGTTTGGTGTGAATGCAGGGTTAGGTTTAGTACCTAGCACAGCTCCAAGATTAAAACAACAAAAACAACACGTATTACCTATGACATAAATACATTGGAGAAGGAAGATGGGCTTTTTGGAATAAACCACCAACTAGATCAGGCACCACGGCAGGTGTGGTGATCGCTCAGAAGAGAGGAAAGAGAGCCGGATAGGAGCCATGTTGGTCCAGATTTGAATTAATGCTGCTCTTAAAGATCCGATCTGAACAAAATGGGACTTGTGTTGGCCAAGCAACGGAATCAGAGACTGTGGTGCTCACATCTTTACAGAGACCTGCCTCATTAACATCCTGGATCAAGCAGTCGGCAGGTGGTCCGGCAAGATAAGTGGACTCTGTGTTTTGCATTGATGAAGCTTGGTACTCACACAGAGTCAAGATCGACACTTTTCCCAAATGTCAGACTTTTTAATTTGAAGATGAAGCCATTTTATCATTTTGTTGCTGCTGTTTACATTCACCCCTGACGCAAATTCAAAAAAGCACTGCAGATTGTTCTGGATGTATCTGTGTATATAGCCATAGTGTGTATATATACATAGTGTTTCCCCTACCATTGTTTTGAGGGGTGCCCCCAAAATGCCCCCCTGCCCCCCTGAAAGATGTAGAAACTTTGGACAAAACCGTGGAATTTAAAAAATAAAAATGCAATTAACTGTAAAATGCAGAATATTATGGAATCTCCCAAAATGTTGATGCAATTTATAAAAATCGTGAGTTTCCTTCGCATTATAACCATTTTTGCCCACAGCACTTAAGCCAAACAAACAGAAAAACTATGTTTTGGTGTTTACAGGCGCTGCCTCTGTCCTCTCTGCCTCTGTGTTTCAGCGAGGGCTTAGCGCTCAGCGACGCAGTCATATTGAAGACGAAGCGCTCGCAAGAACACCTCGCTTCAACAAACTCTCAGAAGTGAAATCAGTAGATGCAAGACTATAAGTCGCTAAACAAACTAAAAATGAATTTTATAGGGTCCTATGCATGGTCTCGTCACCCAATATCTGAATGTAGCAAAACTGTAGCTCCATCAGGAGGAAGTAACTTCAGCATTAAAAATGTTGAGAATGAACTGAAGAGAATGTGACAAGCCTAAACAGGCAAAAATTGATGCGCTGCTTCTATAACACCACGTATCCTTAACATGCCCTCTCTGCAACACTAGTAGTTTCAGGGAGTCTAACACCCCCCCGAAAAATATCCTAGGGGAAACACTGAAATAACTGTGTACATAGACTATTGTTTTTATTTTACTTTATTTAGTTTAATGTTACCATATTTTAATACACATTTAATTTTCTGTTAAGTTCTGTGTGTGTAGCCAGAAGGGACTACAAACTTTTGTTTCGTTATACAACCTTGTGTTATATAATGAAAAATAAACAACCTTGTAACCCTTTAAATGCTCCATACAAATAAATGAATCAATGACTTTGCACTATGAAAAGGGCCATTTTTCATAATGAATACTTTTACTTTTCAAACTAAGCACATTTTGTTGCTGTACTTTCACTTGTGCACATTATGAATACAGGATGTTTGACCCTGATGGGAGTATTTTACATTTTCTTTTATTTCAACACAGCTCGTGCCGCTTGAGAAGCTGTCTATCCAGAAGTTTGGATAGTGTATAAAATCCCCCACTGCTGGCTACAACAATGATTAGAGATTTCAACAGGCAACATATTTCTGCTTCGCCCATGTAGCACAGGGCATGTCATCCAAGTGCCAACTTGTCACTTTCCTTTACAACAACAATGAAAACGCTTTGAAAATGAAGCTGAATATGAGAAGCCTCCCCTGCAGTGGTACCAATGTACTGCAGCATCAGTTTCTGCTCTCATTGCAGGCTTGAGTTGTAACCAGAAACTGGTAGAAAAAACGCAGTAGACAGGCTGCCAAACAATGCTGTAGTGTGTTCAGGCTTTTCAAGGCAGGCCTGTGGTGTAATTATAATAATATCTGGCCATCGCAGTGGGCAGGTGATGAGACGGATGTGTTCAGAAAGAAGTGCGAGGCATAAAAGCTAAAAGACCCATATGCCCTTGGCAATTCGGAGCCTGTTTTCATGATGTGTTTGCAGTGGCATATTTCAGATGCACAGCAAGGATGCGTGGAAATGGATAAATCAATGAGGCCATCTGGGGAGAGGAAGTCAAAATGAGAAATGGTTTAATGCTGACGTTCATTCGACAGTAGCCTCACAGAGCTAATTATTCCATTCATTATCGAGACAAAAAAAAAAAAAAGAGCGTTGTTATTTTCATGACACAGATAAAATGACTCTCCCTTTTAATTTGCCTTAAAGGAATTTATAGGTCATACAATATAGTACTTTGAAATATGACTTGTTTGTTGAAGGTTTTTAAAATAAAAATTGTGAAAGGTAGAGTAAATTACATTTACATGCAGAAGATAAATCTGCCAAATGTACAAAAATTATGAGTAGACTGCCAACGCGTGAAACAAAATAGCCTTGTACTTGGGTAACTGCAGCATGTCTAAATTAAGGCCCCAGTTGCCATGAGTATTACTGAATATCACCATTGTCATTGTCTGCCCTCTCCAGCTGAGTCAGTAGTCAACACACACACACACACACACACACACACACACACCCCTTTCACTCCTTCTCTCTCTCTGTCTCTCTCTTTCTCTCAGGTTACAGTCTGAACAGAGAACAATAATCATTCATATAGAACATTTAATACATTCACTTGAATATAAAACCTCCACCAAATGGTGTTGAACTCATTACCAGAATGATCTATTAATTTAAACAACAAAAATTTCTATTTAAACTGGTACTATTGATCACATGACAGATTAGATGAGCAGTCACCACGGTGTGCTGATCAAACAGGGAGGATGCAGAATTTTCTTTTACGTGTTTAATGACAGATTATGAGGTCAAGTATTAGGGAAACAAATGTTTACAAGGACCACAGTTACACATTAACTGTATCACTGACCATGAATAGAGGACAGCAAATTTGAGGTAAGTAATGGGCTACATTAATAAGCTCAGTACCTGTACTCTGCATAATGACAATAAAGATGAATCTAATCTAAATGATGTAGACAATATTTATTAAATAATTGAATAAACAATTTAACATGAGTTTTAAGTAATATGCATGATATGCATAATACATATCAGTGAAATTATTATATTATTATATTTAGTTCCGTTTAGCCATCGGGAAAACTATCCCCTATTTCCATATTATCAGCCTGTGTTGAGTAGAAAAGACTATGTCTATTTATAGCCTATAGGGTTCAGCATATGAGGTTATAGAGTTTCATATTACACAGTATATTACAACTTATATTAAACATAACCAAAACACTAAACTGGAGCCATAAAGTTGCACACAGAAACAGTACTCTATAACATATTAGATAAAATGTTTGTGCCAATGAAAGACTCCTAAATGAGTGTCATTTGGCTTTGGTGTAAAGGATTGAGTGTAAATGTCACAATACCATTTAACCTTTACCTCTCCTTAATAATCAGACATTTTGGAGTTTTACTGGGAAGCTGTCACAGGAAATGCAATATTTTTGTCTGAGTTTGGTGCTAACCTTGATTGTCATTTCAAAATGTATCTACAATACAAAGCGAGACAACTTGTCAGCAAGGTAGCTTTACCTTGACCTGCTAATGTGTGAAAAAGTGCTCACACGACAGCATGAAATCAGATCATAGTTGTAACAGCAGACTGGCTTCTTAATATAATACGTGAGTTTGCTTGCTTGGGCTGTAAACAGACAAGCCAGTTCCTCTTCTGTTGCTCACTTTTAAGGCCTTAAATAGCTTTGCTGATAAAAATACATCTCTGATCTATTGACCTGGTGTGTGCCCTCTCGACCATTATGATCCACAGATGAAGCCCCGCTGGTTACTCCCAGGTCAGGGTTTGTGACCCCCCAACCACCACTATGTAATTCTCAGCCTTTTGAACTCAGACACACTCTCTAACTTCTTTCAAATCTCTTCTTAAAACTTTTCTTATTGTGAAAGCTTTTGGAAATGTCTGATATGTTTTTTATATATAAACTGTTTTAATCATTAATTTTATTGTCTTTAGTTTGTGCTTATGTTCTTTGGCCTTATTCTCATTTTATCTGCCTCTGGTTTTATTTCATTTTGTAAAGCACTTTGTAAGATTGTTAGTAAAAAGTGCTATATATTATTGTATTTCTGAGAGAAATGACTGCTCAGGGAGTGATAAATTCGGGGACTTGTAGTAATAAACCACTCTTGCTGTGACCACAGTAACCTTGAGTGTCACCAAAATCAACAAGATTATGTCCTGAACGGGCACATCGTTACATTCATTCATGACAAAGTTACCAAGCTGCCTCTAAAACACTTAGCTGAGCATGTGGGCGTTTGCATCCTGCATAAAAACAAGAAGACAGTTAAAACATGGACTTACTTTTCTTCATAGGTAATCTGAAGGAAAACAAAACTTTGATTAAACTGATGAACCTAATCTACTAAAGTACAACCTTTACTGCTTTTGTCACTTTTCTTTTCATCTACCACTTCCTTCTACAGGACTTACTGGCACACTAATAAGCAGTCACTATTTGTGTGTGAGGGGAAAGGGATATGTTGGTGAAGGTCACCAGTCCATCATTACTTGCAGGTTCTCTTGAACAGATTGGCCAACCTAAGGTCATACATAAATTGCTATCATATAAATATTTGACTCTGTTGTGGGTAATTGTCAACTTCTTGTCACACAATTCTTGAATATAATAGATGGACAGTTTATACTGCAGGAACACAAACATTACTACCTCAAACCACAAAGCAACCACCATGTCAGAACATTTTTACTTTTTAGCATCAACACCTCCAAAACATGTCAGGAGAAGTCAACTCTAAATGTGCTACCAGGGGATCTGATGTCATTGCAGGCAATAATGCTTTCTTCTCCTGCTCTTGATATCAATAATTCCTAACTGGCAACATTACCTCAAGAAATGCAGCTGGCTCTGCGTCGACTTGTTTATAGGTGACCAATACTAAATAGTACTGTATGTCCCCAGATGCTGAACTTCTAAAGAGGCAGACGTGGCAAAACTGAATTATTGCTTTCAGTGTTTGTTTCGCTGTGCTGAAGAAGACATAAGGCATAAGGATGAATACAGATGGAAAGGAGGAGAGAGCAGTTCAGTGCATCATGAAACGTCTCCCAGCATTCTAGGCCTATAGCAGCATGACTAAGGGATGGTTCATGGGCTCACCTGAGCCAGCCCTAACTAGAGGAAAGTCTTAATCCTACTCTTAAATGTGGAAACGGTGTCTGCCTCCCAAAGCCAAACTGGGACCTGAGCTTGATAGTTGAAGGCTCTGGCTCCTATTCTACTTTTGGAGGATCTAGGAACCTCAAGTAACCCTTCATTCTGGGAGTGCAGTGTTCTAGTGGGATAATAGTGAAGAATGTGATGGATATATATAGCTATTAGCCTGAAGTTTAAAATAGAGCTTATACAAGCAGTATTTATTTTTCACAGTTGGTCACAGTGCCACTGACATCAATCGCTGTTTATTTGAATTTGTCAGATTTGAGACAATTGATAACATTCTGCATGTATTTTCATTTCACCCCAATACGTACTGAGTCACTTATATTATTAGTTCAGCTATTACTACATTTTTAACCTTTGTTTCATGGAAAGAAATTAAGAGATTTATATATTTCAATTTGCTGTGATCATGTTAAAACGAGACTATGTACCTTTCGAAAGTTCAACCTTAACACTTTCTCTCACAAATTAAAAGTTGTAGCTAGTTTTAACAATGTTGTACAGTTAGGTAGTTTAGTCCAATTGCTCCCAACTCAGAGTCTGGGCCCCTCCAAAGGGTCATGAGGTAAATCTGGGGTTGTGAGATGAATAAGTAGCTATTAATACAACAAGTGTATTTATAACTTTAAAGCCTTTTAAAGTTAGATTGTGTTACTTTTGCTGGACACTGTGGCCACACATTACAATTACAGGATAATGATACATGCTACATATTGTGACCATAGCAGAAGTAAAGAAGAGTAGTTCAATCAGGATGCAACATTCACACAATGTTCATTACAGAGCAATATCTACCAAAGGTTTGCTAACATTAGCCAATATTAGCCACCAGAAGCTACTGTTCATAACAGACCAAGTGAGACTAGCAGCAAAAGCCCATCAGCAATACTGTATTGAACTAAGTAAGGGTGTGTTTTACACACATTGAAAGTACATTTACACAAGTATTGTGCCTAAATATAATTTTAGATATTATATAGGGTCTCGGGTGTCTGAGCTTTTGGAGCTAGGGATGTCACAATACCAGAAATTTAGTAGTCAATACCGATACCAGTAAAATTCCACAATTCTCTAAAAATGAAAATAAAACAATAAATCCCATGTACTTCAACATACACTCCTTTAATAAAAACATTTGACCATTACAAAAAACAACTTCCAGCTATGAAAGTTGTGAGGGGATACCCAGTACAGATGAGATGATTTGAGGTACAAGGTAGTTTATTAGTCATTATACAGCACAAGGCTGCATAACGAAACAAATTTAGTAGTTTCTTTATGCTACACACACAATATATTAAGTGTAGGCCTATATTAAAATATGGTAACATAAAATAAAACAGGATATACAGTTATTTACATTGATGTCAATATATTCATAAATGAGAAAGCTATTGAAATTACAACCTTGCACTGTGCATATTTAATAATTATATTAATTACTAAATTTTCTTAACTTTTCTCTACAATCTCACAGGTGTCAAATGTTTAAGGGTGGCCACTATCTATATTGGCAATTGTCTGAGATTTTTATATAGAAAAACTAAGTGAATAATTGAAAAGTTATTGATGATTGAAATGGACTGTATTGTACTTTTGAAACCATCTCCAACTCCACCTATAGTAACAGGAGCCTTGGAAAGACAATCAATTCTTAGCGCTGCAAACTGCATCATCATCATGAAAACTGTAAAACGTCTGCCTAAATTAGCTCTTCAACTGTGAGAAATTGGGGCTTTGACACGGAGCTATCGAAGGTAACAGGTAGGGGGAAACTAACTTCCCTATATTTCCTTACTCTTAGGACGAGTAAAGGCGGAGCTGTCGCTGCTGCTGCACTTGTCGCTATCTTCTACGTGTTGGATCTCCTGCACCTTCAGTACCTAGCAAAGCAAGTATCGACATGTTTTCAGAATTTTGGTATTAACTTGGTAGTGAAGTATCTGTTTACATTGATGTTTACATCTTTTTTTAGTATTTTATATCTCTATCTCTTATTGTAGGCACACAAGAACTTGAGAAAACTGAGGAACATCTGACAAACATCCCTCAGGACATCCCTAGTTGGAGGCCCCGCCCCCAAAAATTCTCAGCATATTTATATTTATAAGATTAGAGAATAGTCAGAAAAATGAAAACATTTGTGTAGCAGATCTTCTGGATTGTACATTCCTCCCTCAAAAGTGACAAATTCAAATGCATGCAATACAAATACAATCTCTGCCGGTCCTCTATTTCCATATTATTTATCTACTATAGGGGCAGTTGATTGAGCATGCATGCTCTGTCCAGCAACTCCCTGCTTAACATGCACACAATTACAGTACATCCACAGCTGGGAGCTCCCCAGTACAACCACAGCATCGTATTGGTGAACACTGAGCAGCTACACTGGAGCAGTGTGGGGTTAAGGGCATGTCGACACTAATTGTTGAATAACTCATTAACTTTCCTCCCTTATGGCTAAGTTCCCTGCTGGTCGAAGGGTTTCTAACTATCAACTATGGTCACGATCCTGCTTTTCTGACCTGTGGTCTTCTGCCTCGACAGTCATCCTCAATTTTTTGATTCGCACATGATGTCTTATACTAGTAATATACATCTCAATATCAATAACTCCTAATAATAACAAAATAATAATAATAATAAAACCTGATTAAATAATCAAACTAAATAACTAGTGGCCTTTACAGATGTTGCGTGTGCTGCTTTCTTTCAGTGCAAATACTAAATTTTGTAGGTATAAAAAGAAACACAGCCTTGCCTCCATGCTCTGTAAAATCGTGAGTACACAATTATGTAAATTGTTTCTAACAAGTTTTAGGGATTACTACAGTTGAGTGCATTCTGAAGCACCAGACAAAAATAGCTCACAAAATATTCTTAAAACATTCATAACGTTCAAGGGCCTACAAAGCCATTGGGAAAATATTTTCACAGTGAAAATTTGCCTAGCGATGTACTTTAATCATTGATTTGTAGACAAAACATCTTTTATCAAAAGAATGTGAAGTGAGCTTAATTAGTTTAACATCTCCACGATATTCAAGACAAAATGAGACACTCTTTTAGTGATGTAACAGCAAACAAAGAATTCTATTTCAGTAGTGCAGAAACTGGATTTAAACTGAAGTAATGACTACTGTATAAGGTTAAAATGGATTTATAAGCGTGATAAGTGTCAGACTCGGCTTTTTTTATATTTATTCCACAAAGTTTAGGACACTGCAGCAGGACAATGATCCTAAACATAATAAGACAAGGCAGCTATGGTGATATGAAAGGGGCAAAACTGTTCTTGACAGATCCATTGTTATGGGCAAAAAAATGCAGAAGATGCAGCATTAAATTCTATTCTCTGATAAGCTTCACTGCTCCTTACAATTTTGAGTCTGTTGTGCTTTTTTCACCAGAAGGGAATAAATAGGCTCATTCTAATGTCAGCCCTGTATTGACAAATATACTGGGGGGACTTGTGAGTGGAAGTAGAAATTGGTAAGCAAGAAAAAAATATATTGTCAATCTTCAATCATGGTGCAACTGGTGCAGCAGCTCATCACGGAATTTGTGGTGCCCTGAATTTCATCCAACAATGTCATTAAAATAAAACAGAAATATTCAGCCAGATGCCCTTCTAGTGTCCTCTGGCGACGGGTCTGGTTCTTGGCAATATCAGTAACGTGGCCACAATCCAACTTCACTTTCTGAAGACCAGAATGAAGGCAAAACCCTCTGAAACAAGAAAGAAGTGAAGATGGCTACAGTTCAGGCCTGGCAAAGCATTGAATACACCAGGTGTCTGCTGAGGTCAGAGAATTCAGATAGCTACTGGCTGCAACAGATTGACAAGGGTTAACATTCCTAAACTTTTTAACTAATTTGGATGTAAACAAACTCAAATTAAAGCTGAGTGTCACTGTCCAAATACTGCCTGACCTTCACACTCGCTGGCTAATGGCGAGCAGTTGCTAACATTATCCAGCGCAAAGTTGATGTGCTTTCCACATTAATTCACCAGCAAACGTGACGCATATTACTATCCTGTGTACCCCTGGTATTATGTCAAAGTGTTTATTTTGCAAATACAAAGTACAAAACAAATGTGGAGGGATTTGTTTATTCTAGCCTGTAGTGATGCAAGACAGGCCGCAAGCTAACATTAGCACGGATCTGCCGCTGTTTGCTTCGTAACGTTCAATTTAGACTTAGACTTACTGTTGTTTAAAAATATTACTGTAACATTGTAGTGGAAGTTTACTTGAGTTTTCAGCACGTTGTGTGAAGCTGTCTCCCTGTCTGTCTATTTGATAGATGATTTATGATGATGATTTATTGTCCCCAAGGGGAAATTTGGTTCGCAACAGTAGTCAGTACACATAATAAACCAAATAGTAAATAGAACACATACACTGAACAAAATTATAAACAACATTTTTGTTTTTGCCCCCATTCATCATGAGCTGAACTCAAAGATCTAAGACTTTCTCTATGTGCACAAAAGGCCTATTTCTCTCAAATATTGTTCACAAACCTGTCAAAATCTGTGTTAGTGAGCACTTCTCCTTTGCCGAGATAATCCATCCACCTTTTACTGTGAGGTGGATGGATTATCTCTGCAAAGGAGAAGTGCTCACTAACACAGATGTGTACATACAGAAAGTCTTAGATCTTTGAGTTCAGCTCATGATGAATGGGGGCAAAAACAAAAGTGTTGCATTTACAATTTTATTCAGTGTAAGTACATATAACATACAATAGGTGTTATCAACATACAGTAAAGCTCCCATGAAATATAGAGCACCATGTATCCATCATTCCTGTGTGCAACAGCCTATATAGCCGCTTTCCCACTTTCTTTCCCGGAGTATTGTGCCAAAATGCGGCTCGCTGCGCTGTATGACAGGTACAGAGCCAGTGTTGATCTGCCTCTGAGCTAGCAACATTGAAGGAACGTATTTCCGCGTTTATTGCAGCATCTCTGTATGAAAGCGGTTGTGTTTCGGATTATGCTCACTCCTGAGTTCAAGCCTATGGTTCAAGCACGCGAGCACACGCCTGGTTGCACCGCTCGTGGCTGCTGAAAACTACATATTACCCCTTTAATATAAAGACGTTTTATATTTAAAAGCTTAAAAGAGTGTGAGAGAGACACATTAAGGAAAGATGGTCATAGTTTCACTAGAGCGCAGAAATGAGGTGCAAACAAAGTTAAATAGGCAAAAAAAGCAAGAATAGGAATAAAGATATTACTTAATAATAAATATGTTGTAAAGCAGTGTTATGTTGCTTTCAGCAGCACACTAATGAGCCCATCAGGGGAGAAGTAGTGTGGATGAGAAATGGTTTAGTGCTGACGTTCATTTGACAGCAGCCTCACTGAACTGATTATTCCATTCATTATAGAGATGAGAAAAATAACCTTGTTATCAGTGCCGCCACACCGATCTCACCTATTTGTTTTTATAATGGACTTTTGACCATAATCATGCTGAATTACGCCCAGTGTCGTGCTCGCAAAAGTGAAGCCTTATGAAAATTTGTCACAAATCTCATGGCCAAGTTAAAATGTGTTTATTTTCATTAGGTGTGCTGTTGTGTAGGTCAGTGGCATTAAGGCATGAAAACTGCTATTTTCACACCAAGCAGCATCCAACACAGCTTAATGTTGAAGCCAGCAGGAAAATGCATTATGATGTAGTTCCTTTAAAGGCCCAGTCCAGTAGCCTTAGTAATTATGTCCATATTTATGTCCATATTGGCTGTTTCTGAAAGTAAATTTATTTAAGTTGAAGTCAAGGTGGTTACATCAAAGTCCAGTAATTGGCATTTGCCTGTTTATCTTCCCCTAACTTTAACCACGTGTTTTAGTTGCCTATCCAAACATAATAGTCCAAAATACTCCTTTATCCATACTCTCTAACCCTAACATAGTGTTTACTTGCCTAACCCTAGTATATAATTTGCCATAACCATGATCTTTACCTCATCATTTGAGACAGTTTGTTGCTTTGGATTTTTCAAAAAACACTGTCACTGATCGTAATCTGGGGTTTTGAGAATCATCTTAAAGTCAATGAACTTTTCTGGTGTTAAGGTTGAAAGACCTTAATATGCAAACTCTGAGAAAGTCACACACAAGAATTACAGTCAGTTGGGAAAAAAATACTTCTCTCCAGAAAAAAAAAACTAAAGTAAAAAACAAAATGTTTTAATAGCTAATTTTACTAAATTGATCTGTGGTTAAGCTTTGACTTTAAAAATTACTGTCAAACGATCTAAGGTTTAACAGAGTAGTACAGTATGTTAAAGGTTTTACCCTACTGCCCTCTGGGTGAAGGTAAAGAGCAGAAGAAGTCTGATCCCCTCAGCCATTACAGCCTTAAATAAAAGGCCTCGCTAACTGACCTGAGAGTGTACAGTTGTCTGTCATTGCATGTTGTTACTGTGTGCTGTTAGCAAGCAGCTACTTTGCATCTGTTGTCCCTGGGCAGGTAGTCAAAACAAAAGAAAAGACACAAAACAACCACTACACAACAAATACACTACGTACAATTACAAAATACATTATATCCATCAACGTGAAATTGATAAAAACTGTTTGAAACACACAATAAATACAAAATACAGAAAATATAATGCAATCATTAATGGTGACACTCTTGTGCTGACTTTAAAGCCAGCTTCGAACTTTGGCTAAACACTGCAAAACTTCCTAAGTTTATAATGTTTGTGGGTATGGAATTCCACTTCACGACTACTTTAATAGAGAAAGCGGATTGACCAAAGGCTGCCTTTCGAAATTGCGGTACAAGTCACCCCAAGTAGATTTCCTAGTTCTACTGGCACTGCCAGAATGGGCTATGCATCCTCTAAGAGGAGGGGGTGCAAGATTATGAATAACTTTAAAACATTAGACATGTACCCGAGTAAAATAAGAAATGATCAAAGTTGAAAAATTAAATTTTTTCAGGATGGTTACAATGATGATAATCCTTGGGCTTTTTATCTAGAACTTTTAGAATTTGTTTGTAGAGCGAGTGAGTACATGGTGTCTGATATGTACAGTGCTGTAAAGCAAACTTCCCCTTGAGGACAATAAAGTCTAAGGTGCTTTGGTTGGCAGGTGTTTAGCCTGTAACATGGAGCCATGCTGCTTTCCACTTTGCTCGACCCACCAAGGAGGAGTCCAAACAAATATGAATCCTGTCACTTTAGTTCACTACAAGGGACCTGATTGTGCACTTTGCTATAATTCACCACCTGTGTGTTTACATTACTAAAATCTTTCAGATTTTTCTAGTGGAGATCCACTGTTTTTCAGGGATACAAATACAGTATGTCAGGCTGAATTCCAGAAGAATGTACATAACATTATGCACAAGACATCTAAAATATTTCAATTTGATGTAATGCTGCAGCCATAAAAACAGTATCTTGGGTGTAAATACTTAACTCACTGTTAGCATTATACTGTAGCTTTTATTAAGTGCTGTAAAAAGCAGATACAGAATATGAGATAATTCTTTTACACTGTGGAAATATTTTTCTGTTCTCGTAAAAATAAATTTTAAATTTAAAAAAGCATAAGGGGAAATCAGAGAAAATCACAAGTTTAACAGTTTACTGAACACATATCATTGAATCTGAGTATCCCTCCAGACTAACCTCAGTTCATTTTGTTCTTTCCAGGATCTGCTTGTTATAAGATATCAACATGTGCCCTATAATACCTATAAAACTGATTGCACTTTGGCATTGCTTCCTACTGTCGGTTTGTATTACATTGTCAGAGCTAGTCAGCTACACTGTTTGAATTTGATTCTTCTCACTTGTCCAACTGATTCAAACTGAAGGAGGAATAATATACCAGACCTTGAATAAACCGTTCATACACGCCTGAAGTGAATGTGGACTGCATGGGTTAGGGGTTCTTTTACCACAAATGCTTAAGCACCACTTTGGATGAAAGCCTCAACCAAATAGCAATTTAACAGCATTTGGTCATAGTCAGACTGTTGGAAAATCATCCTTTTGCACTTTTGGCATGTTGTAGTTCAAGTGTCATTCCTGCATATAATGGAGTAGGACCACTTACAGAACCATGACGATGAAGGCTTTTTCTGTCAATGTCAAAGTACATCTCAAGGTAGCGAAGTGACAGAATATAATATCAGGTCCACTCTGCTAATATGACCCTCCCCTCTCCTCCTCCCAATGTGCACGGACCATTTCATTTGTAATGAAGCCTGTGCATCCCACACTTAAATGGATTACGGACTTGTGAACCATGAACAGCACAAAGAGTGAAAGGTGGCAGGGTAGCCTAGTGCTCGAAAACATGTACCTGTTATTATACAATTACAAATTAGATCCCCAGAAAAGGTGTGCTATTCTTTTAGTGTCCTTGAGAAACACTCCAGACTGCTAATTGTTAAATCATGTCATTCTAGTTAAGACGTTCAGCTAAATGCCTCAAATGCTGGACAGATACTTCTAAAGTCAGTGTCTGCATGTCATCTAGGATACCAGATTTTTTCAAATGTTACATTAACACATGCTGCATTAGGCATCCGATATCTGTAACTGGTTTTCCCACAGATGTTATGTCATCTAATTAGCAGTTCAAATGAGCACAGATTTAACAGTCCTCTCTTCTCCAACCTATCTCGGCCATTTGCACACTATCGTGCCCCATGATCTTCCAAACGTCATCAATGCTTTCCATGCAGATTTGACACGTTTGGGGAGGTATCAGTAGATTTTCCACATCACAGTGGATAAATATGTAAGTTGTGACCCAGAGGTGGATCATGACCCTTACTGACTAGATCAAGGTCAACGGCGGGAAAAAATGTGGTTTTCTAATATATGGTGCAAGATGCCACACAGAGGGTAAAAAGATTTAACTCTAATATGGGGCCAGTTGAAAACAGATATTTTTATTGTACACTACAATCATTCAATCTAATCAAATGTCTGGAACCAGACTAATCGGTATTGTTCTATCCCACTATATATCTATGTACTTATAGATTATCTGTTCCTCTCTGTATCTGTCAAGATGGCGCTGCGTATAGCTGGCATGTGTCCAGCACGATTTGTTTTATTTTATTTGTAAACTCAGTTTTTGGCTGTGATTCCAAGAGCTCTTTTGCCAGAGAAGAGCTCATGACCATAAAGGAAACACCACCAGCAAATTTATATCCCAATTTCCTTGCGTCATCAGTGGAATGATTACATTATGATGGTTAAGGGCACACTCGCTTTTGTTCAGGCTCTGAAGCGAAGGAGAAGAGGTAAACCAGCCGGGTCGCTTGTGTTTTTCCGAACTTCAGCTACTGGTGGGGAAAAACAGAGACTTTAATTCATCTTCTGTTATTTGCTTCACGGAGACGTGGCTGTGTGGATTGATACCGGACTCTGCGCTGCAACTGGCTGGCTTACAGAGTGGAACTCTCCGGCAAAACAAAAGGTGAAGGTGTCTATTTTTACATCAACAGTGGCTGGTGTAATGGTGTGACAGTGATTCAGCAGCACTGTTCTCCTGATCTGGAATATTTACTCATAAACTGTAAAACATTTTACTTTCCCTTCCCTGTTTGTTTGCTTCGTTCCGTCTGATCGATGTCTACATTTCACCACAGGCCAACATGCAGGAGCAACAGCGCATGCTTGCCGATCAGATACAGTACTGTGTGTGGAACTGACAAAGCCGGACTCCCTTGTTATTGTCTTTGGTGACTTTAACAGGGGGAATCTCAGTCAAGAACTACCAAATACAGACAATTTATAAAATGTCCGACCAGAGAGGAGAACATTCTGGATCACAGTTCCACAACAATAAGCAGTGCCCATCACGCTGTCCCCCGCTGCTGCACTGGGACACTCTGACCACTTGATGATCCACCTGATTCCTGCACACAGGCAGAAACTAAAGCTCCGTAAACCTGTGGCGAGGATATCAAAGCAGTGGATCAGTAAGGCTATAGAGGACCTTCAGGTGTGTTTTGACTGTCCTGACTGAGATGTTTTCGGTACTGCTACCAACAGTCTGGATGAGTTTACAGATGCTGTGACGTTATACATCAGTTTCTGCGAGGACAGCTGTGAATCAGCACACTCTAGGGTGAATTATAACAATGACAAACTCTGGTTCACAGCTAAGCTCAGACTGCCAAGGCTGGAAAAGAAGCAGACATTTAGGAGTGGGACATACCTTTGCTATTACCACGGACGTAAAGTGATGTTTATTTGCACATTATGTCTGTTTGATCCAGATAAAAGCAGCTGTAGTTGTAAAGAGACTGGGCAATAACGTTACATGCTGCGCACGCTCCCGCGGACGGCAATCAGTTTTCGGCGGACGATCCCTTTTCGGCTCGACACCTGTGTGCTCTGCTGTCCAGTCTTTCTGGCCATGTAAAATCTGATTTCAGGTCGGTTAACACCTTATACAGTCTATGATTAACACACAGTTAAAAATGGGAACATTTTCTGGGACAGACCCCTACAATTTATATATTTATATAAGTCCCCCAAATCCTGTAAAATGTTACAGTAAATCTGTGTTAATGTAAAATACTAATTGGCAATAAAGCTCTTTCTGATTCTGATTCTAAAGAGTATTTATCTTTACACAGGTAACTAGCAGATAGCTTGATATCCAGCTATCAAGCTATCCAGCTAGCTAGCAATTTTTATACATGTATTTATTATTTCTATTTACTGTCATTGTATTTATCATGTATGTATCATATTTCTCCGGTGTATCTATATATCTGTGATAGGCAATCAATAGATACACTGTAGCTATACCAACAGCAAGCTATCTATTTATTCAGCTCAGCAGAGTTCATCTGCATGCATGTTCAGGTGCATTGACAAAATACGATTCATCTCCAGAGATTTCCCATCTCTGTTTGTACAGGCATAGGTGAATGCAAGTGTGTCCTCATTAGTAAAATATACTTCCTCAACCTTACCACCCCTGCCCACCCCACCTAAACCCCCTTCAACAATCCACAGACACCCTTGAGAAGATGAGGCGGTCAGTTTCCTGTTTCATTTGCCTCCAGTCATGCAAGGCTGCGTCAGTGTCTCTGGCCGTCTCCCTGCACTAAATCAAAGACAGAGTCAGGCACCCAGCCGTGGAGGTGACTCCTTTTATGATTTTCTATAGGATCTCAGTCATTGAGAGGAATGAAATGTATGGCCACTAAGACTTACAGATCCTGCAGGGGTCATAGGAGCTGGCTTGCCTTGTGAATCATGATCACAACTACCAGTCAATTTCTTTCCATCTTCCTGAATTGTATCATTGGAAACCCTATTAAGCAGCAACATTAGAGAACTTAGTGTTTATTCTGCTCAACTTTCTCCAGGTTTGTTATCAAGCTGTGACAGTTTCCATTTGCAGGTGTTAGATACTGCTTCTACTTCCTCTCTTCTCTCCCTCCCATCTCTTTTTCTCTCTTCCTCATTGCAAACATGACAGTGTCACCAGTCGCTGATTTGCAATTTTGTGCAACCCCAGCCAACGGCTGATGTTAAAAAGAGTGAGTTAGCTCGATGGTTACAACTGCATTGCAGCAAAATAATTTTAAGGAAGTGCCCTAAACCACAAAACATTCATGTGGAAGAGTCTCAGCATTTACATGAAGGCCATTCCAGATTGTTAAAATTACATCAGAAAGACTTTAATGCAAATCTGAGGTACTGTCAGGTTACTCTGTGGTCATGTTTATCTCAATGGTCAGAGTGTGAAACTAACACTTTCCATGGGTAGAAACTAAATTCTCTGTGCAGTTCAGAAAGCAGCAGAAGAATGATACAAACCATTGTTGCTGTTTACACTGCAAGTAATACAATCAAGCCAGTGAAAGACATTTATGGAGATGAAGTTTGCTGTTCAGTCTTACGACATCTATTATCCCACAATACTTGCATGGAAAATGAGTGGGGATGAAATCTGCTTTGCGTCTGTTAAAGTCTTCAGACGTGCTATCATCCGCTTGAGGTTATAATGTTTATTATATACAATAAAAATAGTGCTGAAAACAAGAAACATTACACTGACAATTTTGCAGTGCTTCCAACCTAACCACGAGTGGGACTAAAATGTCAATTACAGAGGGAGGCCATAAAGGAAAATCTGGATTTATTTATCTGAATTTGTCTAGTAAAATACATTATTAGATATATAATGTGCAAAAGTGGCAGCACTGGAGAAAGCCAAAAATACTTTCTACTGTTTTCTGATGGGTTCTTCTTTTGATATAAACTAATAACCAAGAATATAAGATTAATTAATCAGCAGCCCTACAGGTAACACAAAGTTCAATGTCAGGTGTGTAGAATCAAAAACTCTACTGTGAAGAGAACAAAGAATCCCATATCTGACAGTCAACAAGTATAGAAGATAGATTAAGGAATCACACAAATGATTCATTATCACTCTCTGGAAATCATGAACATCCATACCATCCATACATGTTTTCTTAGATTTATTACTCATTTTACTTGGATTTGTTAGCTGTTTATTGGATGAGGCTTTACTTAATAGCAAATTGTTTGCTAGGTGCTGTTTGGATGGTAATCACAATGTAACATTGTTCAAAACTGTGTCCTCTCACAGTGTCCAGTTGCTCAGCACAGACCAACTCAACAAAGTTGCTAGTAGTATGAATGTGGTGTCATGCTGCCAGAGGTAGGGCTCGTTTTAACACTGAAAACAATCTATAAACTCATGTTACAGTAAAGTGCTTTGGTTAAAAGTATGTTATGAGGATTTGATGATGTCGGCCAGTTCGAAGGCCCACAACCACACACACCCTTTCCACACTCAGACACACCGGTTGCAAAATGGGAGGTTGTGGTTTGTGTGTCTAAAGTACTCACCCTCATTGTATGGGGTCATAAATATTCATTTAGCATCTATCAGCCTTTGGGGATTAATCCCAGTACGATGGATAAAATACAGAACACAAAGCTACACAACCAGCATGTTAAGTCCATTATATACTGTAAAGTACCAGGTATTGCCCACAGGAGACTAATGGCTTTTTATCAAGGATCCCTGGAGGGCTGCAGCCCTCCACCTCCAACAGCACAACTTCCATTAACGCAAGGCAGGTTCAGTTCAAGAGCACATTTTCCAAAATGCACCTGCTTTAAAAGTAAAATGAGTGACATTAGTGAGACAAACAACCCACGCTTTGGCTCTTTTATTTTCACAGAGAGCCAACTTCAAGACTGTGGTTCTGGTTGCAATAAAATGCTTCTCTATGTTGTGGTTCTAATTGACATAATTGATACGATTGCTTTTTGTGTCTTGACAATAAAGCTGTTAAATGTCACACAGCTGCACAAATTTTTTTTTGGTAAAAGATCTGAATAATGAGTTGAAATGCTAAGATACAAAATTGGCAGTGTTGAAAAGGGAAATTATGTCCAACAGCATCTGGTCTCAAGGTTTCAACATGACGTCACGATAAAAGGTCATTTAATTCAACATCCTTGTTAAAGCACAAGTACAAACAGACTCATCAATAAACAGCTGCTTTCAAGTGAGGAACATTTACATTTAAATCTAGGTCATTACGCACAGACACTGTAATCCACATCATGTTTTAACAGAAACAGCAATAACTGTAACACACGCTTCAGAATAAGAGGTTTAGGTTTACACCCTGTTGGCAAACAAAACTCACAACACACAGATGCTGTAGTCAGGACACGACTGTGGTAAGGCACCTTGAGCAATAAAGTTGAGAAAAACGTATTTTGACAGCTGCAGAAAAAAAGACTACATGGGGTTTACTGCAGTAGAAACGATAATTGAAGAGGGCTGAATCACAGCACCTTCATATAAGTAGAGGCAAGTTGACTGTGACTCCAGCACCCTATTTATTTCAGTTATTATTAGACTAAAAGCTGTATATGATCAAAAATCAGAGAAAATGAGCACATGATAATGTTTATTTCTGACTGCAAAATACTAAATATTTTTTTATTCCCCAATTCTGTCTTTATATTTCTAGTGGAAACTGATACTTGAAAAGTTAATATCTGTGATTGAATTGAAAACAATTGCAAGTCTGTGGTAATTTTTTTCTTCCTCTGTCTGTTATGGTATTGTTTTGTTTGTCTTCTTAGTATTCTTTGTCTGTCTGTTGTAATATCGACCAGGTCTGACATTGGTGGGGTTCCCTTTTCAAAGAAAAAAGAAAACATATGTTATTCTGTAATTTGAAAACTCTATGATGCCTCAATGTAACAATCAACATTAACAGAACAGCAGCAACAGAAAAGGTCAGAACAAACCAAAATCCCCCCTGTCTCCACAAGCACCACTTTTCTCCAGCCACCATTACTGAGAGGGACCTCTATTTTGTTCTCAGCGGTGTGAGCCTAGCCCCAGCAGTGTCCAATCTATCCTCCACTTTACCTCCTACCTCTGTCGGCACCTCTCTGCCTTTATTGTGCTGGCTGCGGTCTCGCAATTAAGCCCCAATTTAACAACCAAAAAAATAGAGGTGGCGGATGATGAAGAAAGTTTCTCTTTTGGAAGTGACGTAAAAAAGCTTCTGTCATGTGGGATGTGTCCAAACATAAGGGTCACGAGCGTAATAACTATTTATTTCAATTTTTAAAAATATAGATGATTTCATACTTTAATTATTGTAGTTCAAAAATATTCAACAATCTGATTTTTTTTTCTCACACCAGCGACAACTGATGTCACAAATAGTGCATATCTCATTCTGAAAAGAAACTGTCAACCTTTCTGTCAGAAATGCATGAATCAGCGTTATCGTTCTAAATGTCAGCATTAACCAGCATCAGCCTAAGACACATTCTTCCCTGTTCTTGTGCAGACTATAACAAATTTGAGTATTTCTAAAGAAGTTCTATCATTCTTAGTGGTACCACGCATTAAAGACGAAACATCAAGTCCACCATTTAACACCTTGATATTCATTTTAAAAAGCATTTTGTTAGCCAAGGTCAACAGTTACCTACTTTCTGGTAAAAAGCACTGTAATTTCTCCTCATTATCTACTATAAGTCATTTAGTGAGAAAATATACAATACTTTACAAACTGTGGCTGAAATCTTACAATACAAAGCAGCTGAGAGTAGGTGATGTCTACCGGTTTCTCACCAGTGAATCACAGGAGGAAATTGGCTTTTTAGTTGTGTTCAGGGTCTATCTTGTTTTAATTTGTGCATCTGCGATCAAGAAAGGTGTCCCTGAAGGATGTCATCTGAGTATAATTATTTTTCCTCACTAATTAGAAAAGCTTCAGAATTACAGCTAATTGAATAAACCTCTGTACTGCTGAAGTGATGGCAACTGCTTTGAATACATTACAGCTGCATCGAACATCTTCTTTCACGGCCAGTGAACACACACAAGGTCTGGTTTTGTATCTTAAAATGCGGGCCTGTACTTTCTTGTGTAAATTATGATCTGTACTTCAGACATCTCATATACTGAAAACGCTGTGAAAATGGTTTTATCTAAAACATTTCTTCATCACAGTCCAGGGCATGTGAAAACACATCATTAAAATCAAATGTTAGTAATAGTATCCTTTAACCTCTCTGCAAATATTACAAGACTAACACACTAACAGCTCTGTGATACTCTGCTCAGCGTGCCAACATGTGCAGAGTGACATTGCTAACATGATATTGTTTAGGAGGTATACTGTTCACCATGTATTAGTTTAATGTGTTGGCTTTCTGACATTTGCCAATAAGGACTAAACATAAAGTACAGCTGGGGCTGATGGTAATGTCATTGTTTTAAGGTATTTGGTGATAAACCAAAATATTGAACACGTAAAGATGGCACTAGAGGAATGTTATGGTAAGTTGAGGGACCATTAATTATTATTTTATCCTGAAGGAACCATATCTTCACCAATTTACATAGCAAAACAAGACATTTCACTCAACTAAAAATGACAACATGCTGGTGGTGCTAGAGGGAAGGTCACCAAAGTCATTAGAATTGTTCATCTAAAAACTTTAAATGTCTGTAGAAATGACTGTAGCCTGACAACCCATTTAATTGTTGTTGCTATATTTCAGTCTGGACCAAAGTTGTGGTATAAACAACCGATAGACAAACCAACATTTACACCTCTAGAGCCATGTTGCTAGCATAGCTAACAATTAGGCTGATATAAGCTACTTGCAGATAAATCAGCATTGGCATTATTATTATTATTAGTAGTAGTAATAGTAGTAGTAGTAGTAGTAATAGTAGTAGTAGTATATTGGTATTTTTTATAGTTTTGGTGGCCCCCACAATAGATACACTATTTACTTTAATGTTCATTAGTGGTAGTACTATACAATTTATAACAAATCAGCTGTACTTTTGTTCAAAGTACAATTGAAATTTTTTTTATGTCGTGGTATCTACGAATGGTCTCAACATAACAAATGTTAGGGATAATCTTTGTTTATGTTATGAATTTCTTAAAATGGGAGGAAAAAATAATATCAGCCATGGTATCGGCATATTGGGTTTTAAAATCCTCAAATATCAAAATCGGTATCAGATTTAAAAATCCCTTATCAGTTGGGCTCTACTAAAAATTGCTGTAAACTTTAGAAAAACATGGTTTTCACTGGACAGCGACCCAACACTCACTGTGAAAACATCCACTACTGTGTACTGTAACTTCCTTCCTACTTCAGCAGTTGAATTATTAGAGTAGTGCATACTATAATGAATAACCATTTTATTATATCTCTAAAACTTTAATAGCTATTGACAAAAAATGTGGTTCGCTCACTCTGCTCAGCCAACAATTACCAAACAAATTAGATTCTGTGATTCGGAGAAGCACAGATGTTTGTTGTCTATTAAAAGCAAAGATGACTCTTATTGGAGAAATGTCGCAGAAATTGAGGGAAAGCCTCATTATCAGGTTGGTTTATTTGTTTTCAGCATGGTCCCATAATGTGAAACAGCATTTTAGATGAGCCAAGGACTCTGCCGTGGCTCTGCAGTCGGCAGAACAGTGTCCTTGGTATTGTCATGGGAAGCGGTGTATTCGGCCTTCATGCTCTATGTAACTTCCTCCCCACCCCGCCAGCATGAAACTTTCCTCTCCGCTAATGAGGCTGAGGCAGGAGTCAATCAGCTGTATGGGCTAAAATGTGCTTCTGAGGGGTTGCAGGGAAACCTGCCCAGCCTGCCAATTCAACACTCAGCTTCTCTGTTGACTTCAATCAAGGTAAAACTTGGGTGTCGGGTATGTCCGTCAAGTCCCGGTGAGTTCCACAGGAAAGAGCACTCAAAGTGGAACTTTCACAGCGGGTGGCTCTCGCGCCCTGAAAAAAATTCCTTGACATCTTTAGAAAAAAAAAAAATCACCTCTCTTCATTTGAAAGTAAAACCACACAGCAATTAAATGACAATAATACCTTGAGCAGCTGGATTCTGATTTGAATATTCAGAATACCCCTAATTTGAACTCCTCACTCTGCCGACCCCTCGTTTCAGTGTTCTCGTTTATTATTCTTTTCCAACATATGACTAAGTTTCCGGTCTGCATTTATAGTGTGCTCTGAAGGGAGAAGGGGCTTTATGGTGACTATAATACGCCACTGACACTCCTATTTCAATGGTTCACCATTCTAGCTATAAACTTAGCTCCATTAAGTCCAATAAACAAAATACTTTATGATCCATCATCACCCTCTTTCTATTTTTGGCCTCTGCAGCCAAATATCTGTGAGCATCATTCCAATAAAATTGTCCAAGTGAATCAGCAAGCAGAACAGCAGTTAGTGTTGCTGTTTAATGTATGGAGGGGTCACAGAGGACTGGGAAATGTAGAGGTGTTGATAGTAGTGCGGGGGAGAGAAAGGTGCCAGAGTTGCCGGCGCTTCATATCAGAGGAATAATTCATGTAGAGGGAAAAAAAACCCAAAAACAATCTGTGACATCTGCCTCTGGTAGTGATTATTGTAGATATTTTCACCGGTGCCACATCCACTGAGCAGAGTGGTGTCTGACTGAAAAACCATCTTACAGACATAAGAACAACAGTTTTGATTGATATTCTGGGTGTGGTGGTTCTTAGTGATAAAATTGCAAGTCTAAACAAAAATGTGGTCAATTGAAATTCTGATTCAGGCTTGCCCTAGTTTTCCCTCATATACATTTATATTGTTTGGGGCGGGGCTTGGGAATAGGGACTTATCATGACAGATATTATCTTAAACAAGTGTGTGCGAGGCAAGTACCTCTCTGTGTTCTTTGGTGCTATGATATCTCTGGATGCTAAGAGAGACAGGCAATCTAGATAATTCTTCCCTGTAATCAGCTTTTTGTTTGCACTGCTGACAGCAGCATCACTGGTGAAGAAGTTCCACTACATAGCAAAGATAAACATAGGAAAACCTGTGTGATCATGCAGAGAAAATGACATTGTAGGTAATTCTCTGTGCTGGATTCATTTTGCGGGGAAATTGTGGTGTTATCATGAGGGAAATGGAGTCCGTCTCAACGTTGTGTTCCCTACTTTAACTGCATATCTGCTAACATTTAATTTTAGTGATGTGATTTTGTAAAAGATGCCAAAATTAATTGAAGAGCTCAGTGGGCGGTGGTGCATAACAAGCTTATGAGTTCATGCCTTGAGATTGAATGTGACTCATGATATGTAGTGAAGACATTATGGAGATGAAATACTCAGAAAATATGACTTCATTTTCTTTTTTAAGACAGAAAAAAACTTAAATGTACCTGAAATGTTTTCAAATGCTGGTCACCGATTCATCAAAGAGGTCATCATTAGACAGGTAAAATTGGGAGATATAATGTGTCCTGCTAGTCTCATAGGCTTTTATTTCACGGTTTGCATTAAATTGTTGTTGAACCATCCTGGTTTAACCTGGTTTGGACATACAGTAACAGCCAATCAGCAGCACTGCACTCCTCTGATTATATTAGAAATGAAATTGAGATTGCACTAAATTACACTGCTGTTGAACTGGTTTCAAACACAGTGCTGCAAGCAAATATTTATATACTCACTGCGACTTTGACAATTACTGATACTCCACGACTCCTTGCCAGATGGGGTTGCTTGCAAACTGCAACTATGAGATAGACAGGGAGAGAGTTTAGAGTTAGAGCAAATAACAGTGAAAGTGATTAGGATACGGGAGATCTTGTTGATCCTGATTGAAATCTATTAAATAAATGTTGAGTATTAGTTGAGATGATGAGCACAGGAAGAAAAAACGTCAAGATATTAAATAAACCAGTAACATCAATTTTTTTATTAAAAGTTAAAACAAAGGCCTGCCTGTAAAATGAAAGGGATGCTACAACTGCTGTTCCCACTAAGTAGTATTGGAGAGATCCTAAGGTCATAAGGTAAATGGCTGCTTATATACTGCTTTTATTCAAAACACTTTTATCCAAGTTTGCCTGTCATTCCCACATACACACGCTGATGACAGCGAGCTTCAAGGTGCTGGCCTGACTACTGGGAGAAATTGGGGTTCAGGGTATTGCTCAAGGACAGGAGGAGCTGTGGACTGAGCCGCTAACCC
This sequence comes from Micropterus salmoides, assembly GCF_014851395.1. Classification (NCBI taxonomy): domain Eukaryota; kingdom Metazoa; phylum Chordata; class Actinopteri; order Centrarchiformes; family Centrarchidae; genus Micropterus; species Micropterus salmoides. The sequence continues at coordinate 7,263,967 of NW_024041039.1, forward strand.
TGTGATCAGTGGACAATCAGCTCTACCTCCTGAGCTAGTCACCCCACACCAAGATGTCATTTGTACAGTACACTACCTGTCCTATATGAAATGTGTAAGTGGTTGATCTGATCTGAGTTAATCTTGATCTTTTGCAAGCCAATAGACCTTTAATGGGATACTTTGCTTCTGCTGGATGTGTAAATGTGTAAGTTGGCAGTTTGTTTCCTAACCTGTTTTTGTAATGAAGACATCTTGAGGTGAAATTAACTGTAAATTGCAAGACAAGGCATTCAATGGACATTGACTTTTTACTTGATATTGTTCGCAACAATGCAATCTAACATGATGATGGTATAATGCAGTTCTTTGCTGTTTTCAAGGTCACGAATGAACCTTGTAAACTCAACTTTCAAGCATATATCAAGAAGTCTGAGTCTCCATTTCCATGGCAACTACCTTGACATGTTACACCACTGACAGCTGCAGTTGATGTATTTAGGGACAATGCTAGCTAAACTTGCATAATAAGTGATCAAAGCTAGGTCAACACTTTATTTTAGTTGAAAGCCGGACATTTTGCAAAAATGTACATTTCGATGTACCAGGTATCTGACAACATCATGCAAAGGATCCCTACAATTAACACCCCTTATCTTTAACCAGAAACAGAAGTCTCGTTCTGAAATGTTGTGAGAGGCGAGATGTTGCAGGAAGAATCTGGTAGAAACATGAGTCAGAGTTGGAGACTTTATGTACAATATACAACATTGTAAAAGAGTCAATTTATACATATATACACACACAAACATACATATATATACACACACACACACACGCACGGTTCAGCGTCACTATTTTTTTTAACCTTGACATATGTTGAGCTACTAATTCTGCCTTATCAGCCCTGGAACAGCAGCAATGTTGTGAAATAGTCTTCTTTTGTGCGGTTGACGACGGGACAAAGGCTCTGACAAGACAACACCACAACACTTTGGTCCTCTCTTCTGTTCAGGACACGCTACATGAGGTTGTGACGGAAGGCCTGGTTGGTTCATTCAGAGATAGGCTTTGTTTGGATTTTAAATATTCTCCTAATAAAAAAAACATTACTGTGTAGTTCTTGTGCACATTAATTCACTAAGTAGTTAGGTGAATGTGGTTGTTATACCAGGAAATACAGGTGAACACAATACTGGTGTATAAAAAGATTTTTTACATTTTCATGACCACTAACAAATGTATGACACATACGGTTTCTTCCTTATTTTATAGGTATTTTACAGTATTTATTAGATGTTACACTAAATGACACTAAATGTCATGAAACATGTTGCTGAACTCTGCACAGAATATTTTTCCATTTATTGAACAAAAATCAGAAGAATCAGAATCAGAAGATTTATTGTCAAGTAGTGTTTTACACATACAAGGAATTTGCTTTGGTGATAAGGTGCTACAAGCAGACAGACATACAGCTGACATAAATAGATGTAGAAATATATAAATATGTAATAAACAAATGCAAATTATATAAGAATAACAGAAGAACAGAGAAAAATAATACAAGTGACAATACAAAAAAATAAAAACAATTTAACAACAACAATTTACAAATAACAAATTAACAACAAATATGTGCAATGTGCCAGGTTTGTGTATGATATGACATGATGACGTGCTATTTACATGTGCAGAGACAACATCCATCCATCCATCATTAACCGCTTATCCTGCGTACAGGGTCGCGGGGGGGCTGGAACCAATCCCAGCTGACATCAGGCGATAGGCGGGGTACACCCTGGACAGGTCGCCAGTCCATCGCAGGGCCGCACATAGACAAACAACCACTCATGCTCACACCAAAGAACAATTTAGCGTCACCAATTAACCTAGTCCGCATGTCTTTGGACGGTGGGAGGAAGCTGGAGCACCCGGAGAGAACCCCCGCAGACACGGGGAGAACATGCAAACTCCACATAGAAAGGCTGGGGGCAACCAGGGTTTGAACCCGTGACCTTCTTGCTGTGAGGCGACAGTGCCAGCCACCCAGAGACAACATGATATTACAATTTAGACTATGCCAGATCTATCATTAGACAGTCCCAGTAATTTCTCACATGTACTCATTGTTGCCTGTGGTCTGCCACCGTTGGCATTATGACCCATGATTGCCAGCTGGGTATGGGCCCTCATGGAGTCATATCTGAAGTGCACCCTCTTCTGAGCAAATTATCACAAATGTTCCTACAACTATAAATAGACAAAGTGTCTTCTAGTTGGGTGTAAGAGTAGCAGCAGTGTTAGTACTATTAGTGTAGTGCAGATAGTAGAACAGTGTTACTCGTCCTCACAGCAGTGGCCATTTTTTTTTACTCAGTAGCTGTTGAACAGCATAGGTGAACTTCAGTGAAACAAATCTGACTATATACAAAAGGCATAGCAGTGTGCTTGAAATGTCTCATCTGCTTCAGGTCTCGAAGGAGATTCTTGTCCATCAAAACTGCTTTGAGAGACTGGAAAACAGGTGAATCTGCTTTGAGCCACTTCTTTCTTCTCTGTTGTTCCTCTGTCAAGGCTGGGTGATGACAGGTACTCAACACATTCTCCCCCCATCTCTGCACGTCACACATGATTCAGCAGCGACTTCCACCGATGCAAACACATTTTTCCTTGGCAAACTCGCAGTACAGGAAAAGCCTATGTTTAGAGTATGTATCTGGGACAGCAGATTATGAATATTTTTTTGACTTTTGGATTAACAGAGACAAAAATATGAACAGCATTCGTATCCAGTATCCTATCGATAATTTTTCATACAACAAAATCTCATTATTACCTCCTGATCACCTTCACATTACTCCCATGACCAATAAAAGTGGTTGAAGATTGATTTCAGCCATGGTTGGAGATCTTTGTTGTCTTTCTTACTTGATGCAGCCAGTTTCTTCTTCACCAAATAAAAAAAAAGTTGAATAGGATGACGTATGCAACGTTATACATCTAATCAATGAATTGAAACCGGTTACGAACTAAACTTTGTTAATCTTCTGTCTGTGTGTACAGCAAGTGGTTGAGCCCCCTCTGGAATTCCATGACCTCCATCACCATAGAGCTGGATGGTTCTGCAGCCTAGAGAACAATAATAACGTCTTATCAGATTTGTCATATGAACAGCTTCTGACAACCAATTATCTTGGTAAATACGGTTTGTAACAGAAGTGGCGTTTTATTTTAACATTGGCTAATGCTGCACAGTGAATTACGTCGACCAAAATGAATGATTTCCTCCGTAGCATCGTCTTGAAAAGAGTATGTGGAGTATTTGCTACTGTAACCTGGGTAAAATAGTTTATTGTCATTTTACTTAAAATGACAATAATAAACAAGAAAATCACATTTAAATGAACAAGTAATATTCTAGGTAGGACTATATCATCTGTCACATCATTGCCAGTAAGATTCTCTGATATCTCATGTATAGGTTTATGCAAATGTAGTCATAAAATGGTCCTATAGGTCATTCACTAGGTTAGAGTAAATCTTTCATTTTTAGATCACCCACATACACATTGCCAACAATATTACTATTATATATTATCAAAATGTCAGCTTGGTGATATCATTTATTTAACTACTATGAATTTCAACTGCTTTTCCAAATGCAACAATACAAAGTTGAGTGTGTGCAGGAACTGACTTGCTGAAAATGGGAAATGATCTACATAGATATTTTATAATCAGTCATGACTCAGTTGATATTTTGTACATACTACTGGCTTATTTAACTTTTTCCATTATCCTGCCATGCTTGTGTGTGTAACATTACTGATGGCAGTTCAACAAAATAACTTTAGGTAATAACATTTCCTCCACTCTGTCTGCAGTGGGTCTCTCCAGTCTTGAAACTGGATTATTCTTTAGGAAAAAATGCTTAGATATGGTATTTCTTCTTTGGGTGGCAGCAGTTATCCTGTTCAAAATGGTCACTGCAGACCCGATGGTCTTTGAGGTACAGTGTTAGCATCCATTTGCGGTGAAACTAGTCACAGCTTTAGCATTTCCATATCCCACAAAGGTAGTCTATGAAAGCTGTGCTTTGTGTTGCGCAACAGTTTGTCAGCACAATTAGGAAATGTGCAAACACGCATTGTTCTTTTAAAATTTTAGCTACAACAAATACACTAAGCAAAGCGTTCTGTAACGTTACTCCAACACAACAAAAGTCCTCTCTCCAACTCTGACTCAAAACTACAAAAACTCGCCTCTGAAGATTTCAGAGTGAGAATTCTCCTTCAAAACAAAGGGTGTTACTGGGTGTTACCAGGTGTTACGTGTCATACTAGGTCATGATTGACTAGCACTTTTTTGGATCTAATTTTGAAGGGTGCTGGCTGAAGCCATCTACTACACGGATTACAAAACATTTTGTACACACTACCCATCTCGATCTTGACAATACAGAAATCAAGCTTTAACTACTATGAAAAAAATTAACAGTCCATATAAAAATTCCCACATTCCTAATTCACATTCAGTTTAGTGGAGTCATAAAGGTGTGTTGGTAGTGTAAAACATGCATCTCACGGCATGTGTTTTCCTATAATCACTAGTGTGGGCAATTTATGCATCTGGCCTTTGACTGAGTAATGATTGAGTAAATGGTATAGATGAATAACCTTATCAAACTCCCACTGATACAATATGAACATTTGAGCTGCATGAAGTAAGTGAAACTGGAAAAGAACAAATTAAATTTGATTTGGCTTGTCGTGAATTAGAACAGCTCAGGCTTTAGACATTTATCCTTCAGTTTTTATGAGTTTATGAGCAATTGAAGAGAGAGGGTCAGGACAGTGACACTTGCAGCAGTTTCTCAAAAGATTCACTTCACCAAACCAAAGCAACAGAAGAATTTTCAAAGAAAGCATTTCCACTTCATGTAAGACCTAAGTGCAGCAGATGAAGTAAAGGACCACCGCCAATCTGAGAGAAAAGACTGAAAGGGTTGTTCAGGCAGTATTAATCTTTATGTAACTGCATTCTGCAAAGCAGCAGCGTAGGAGGGATCCTGCATGGCTGCAACAGGAATATAGGGTATCAACAACAAAGCATTTGAAAGCAGTTATTGCATACAGATTATGGTTGCAACCCCTTTTGCCTCAAAACACAAATACACCTCTCAACAACTGACCATTTGCAAAACCTTTCCCCGAAACAGTGATTTGCAAATATAGCTTAGCAGCTGCCTAGGCACAACGAGTCTGCCAACCTGGTTTTCTAGGCTTAACAGAGTTTTATAGAGAGTTTCAGCTCATTGTTTAGCTTTCCTGCCTGCAACTTTACTGTTTTGGTTCATTCTCACTGTTAAACAACTCATAAGGTTGTTTTCGACTCTAAAAAACCAAAACAATGTGAGTTTTGAGAGTGAATGTGAGACTTGATAGCATATCTACGAGTTGTTGCTCCAAGATACTTCTGCTTCTCTTACCAGACGACAGCAGGGTGAACAGGCTGTGGCTTTCTTTAGTATTGTTGATGTTCGGTAGATGGGTACCACTTATATTTACTCATGTGGCAGATGCTTTTATCCAAGTGATTTACATTTGAGGAACAACATACAAGCATAAATAAAGCATCAATACAGTAAGAGATCAACAGGTGACAACAGCTACTAGTAAGAGCAGCAATAAATACAAATTGTCCTTTGGGTGGTTTTGATCACCTGAGAGAACCATGACAGGTTATCTGTGATGCAGATTTCCAGGAATCTAAAACTGATCACCTGCTTCACTGGTGTAGACAGGGGTGTGTATCCTTGGCCACCTTATTGCAAAAATCAGGTCCTTGGTTTGAATCGAACCCATATTGCAGTCTCGGGTGTACAGAATGAACAGGATGGGGCTGAGCACTGTCCACATTTGAACTGTTTTTACTGATGGTTTAACCCTTTTTATCAACTGGGTGTAAGTAGGCATGGATAAGCCGGAAAATATGGTCTCATATACCAAAATGGGGATTGGAAGGGCTTTGTAGTTGCCACAAATATTCATGCAAGGTCCAGTGTGTTTGTTTCTGTGTTGGGGATGTGGACATGCTGGTGGAATTTAGGTAACAGTTCTGTTTGATAAAAATCACCAGCTACAATAAAAACATCATCTTGTTGTTGTGTCATGTGACTGCTGATGACCTCATACACTTCCTGTGTAGTTTTTTGAATTTGCTTATGGAGGAATGTAAACAGCAACAACAAAAACACTGGTGAATTCTCCGGCCAACATCTTAAAAATAAATTCATTAAATTCAATTAAAAGATTCCACATGATTGTCCATCCACCTCATCTGCATTTGAGCACCAAGCATCATAAATCTCCTGAGTCTTGGTCTTATGTTCTGACAGCATGGAGCATGCTCCATCGAGTGCGATAGCTTGATGCGGGTTATTGTGGTGCAGCCAAGTCTCAGTAAGTCTCAGTCTTCCTCTATTTAAAGATCTCATGTTGCTGAGTTAGCCGAGTCTTATTTCATCCATTTTATTTTCCTGCAACCGGACATTAGCCAGGAGTAGGCTGGGTAGTGGAATAGCCTTAGGTCCGACCTGGGTTAGCTTAGAGCGCCGAGAGCAGTGATTGTCTCAAGGTCTGCTGCCCTGAATCCATTCACTTCCTTTTCTGACGACGATGAGTGTATTTCTGTCATGAGTAATACTTGTGTCAGTAAAAAACAAAAATGTAACGAAGTTTAAGGGAGCCATGTATGAATGTACCACTGTTACCAGGGTCAAAAATTACTAGGATTTTGAGAGGTAAATCTGCCACTGCTATTACTATTACTATTATTGTAAACTGTATATGTTCCAATGCAAGAATGGAGAGCTTAGCACACCTAGTATTAATTACAGTGGGCAGGGCTGAGCAAAGGGTCAATTCTGATCTGACTGCACCTTAATTGACCTACATCTGGTAAATCGCATCTCCGCTAGATCAGAGTAGTCACACCTGCAGTTGTCTAAGAGAAAGGCACATAGAGCGATCAGCTGACTGGAGCAATGCAGCACACAGGTGCAGAGATAATTTGAAAACAATTCTCTTCCTTACAGAGACTAAACAAACATTCCTGTCTGCCTCCACCATTAAGGTGTCAGATATGTTTAGCACTGAAGGTCATCCTGAGGCATGCCTGGATGCTCTGGCTTGACCCTGTGATGCAGGTCGATTCAATTGAAACGCAACAAAATGAGACTCTTCATGAGCTGCCTCGTGTTGCCCGTCTCTCCCCATTCCTCATCTGCGGAACTGCCCACAAAATACATCAGAAATGATGTGTGGCTGAAATTGAGTAAAATTGGTCTTGTCGGACAAAAATCACACATCTACAAAAAGTATGGTTTTCAAAGAATGCTCATTTTTCCATTGGCACCTGCTGTAGGAACTACATTTTAGATTACCCAGTAGATTTTATAGCAGGTCCCTGAGCCAAAAAAACTCACTCTACACTTAATTTGCTGTGTAATAACTGCTACATGGTTGCTTTTATGACAGCAGGAAAATTGTATGTGGCTCAAAAAAGTTCACCATCTCACACTTTATTCTGAAGAAATAAAGCAGTATACAGCAGTGAAAACCATGTAAGCCATATAAATCAATATATTGTTCCTTAACTTCAGAGCTCACATTACTACCTCAATGCAGATCACCCAGGGGTATAACCTGATGTTTCAGGGACACAAGTGAAAAGGGAATTTCCAACACACACCAGTGGCTTAGCATTAAAAATAGCAGACTTAACACCTCAATGAATACATGAATAAAGAAATAACCTATAACAGACATGATTACTACAAGGATAAGTGAAATGCAATAGTTGAGGTTTGGATGATGAAATGAAACCAAGTCCATCTGTCCATGCATCGATCCATTAAACCAGTTCACTGCCTTCAAAGTGCTTGTAAACACATCTTTCTGCTACTGTCCAAAGGCCACTTTGAGACATGATTGGTGGTTGTGGCACCACACGCAGTGATTGGCAGGACAACTAGCACTACTACAACCTGACCGGAGGCTGATGTAGTTAGTGTCAGATGGGTGATTTATGTATCTGAAAGATGGAACTCAAGGGCCAGTGAAGTCAAAGTGTTTATAACCCTTATAACACTGCATAAACGTTATACGGAAGTTACTAGGGGTGAGAGGCTTGACTATATACACTGTGAGGCAATATAAATTTGTCAACTGTCATAAATTCTGCCATATGGTTTAAAACAAATACCTCAAAGTCTGTTTACAGGTATTGGGAAGTACCACTGAATATGTGAAAAACTTGTATAAAGCCTTTTCAGGCTCCAAAGGGAGCTGCGAAAAATCTGATAAATTCAAACTCTTCTAGTGATTTTACTTGAGGAGGGTTTACTTTAACCGGCATATGCCAGCTTTTTGCCAGAGTCATATGAAGTTTGGCAGATGAAATATCAATGGCCAAAATGTTCAGGGGGAATTTGCCAAATTGATTAATTAATTAACAGCATATCAAATATCTAATCTAATATTGTGTGACCTATTGAGAAGTCATTCCACAAATAAACAGACATTTAACTATAAAGGAAGGAGTCTGTCTGAGTCGGTGTATGTGCATTTACTGCAGGAAGAAGATAAAATATTGTTTATTTGTTAAATGAATACCAACTATGCCTATACAACTGATGCTCCACGTTAGATTATTTATTATTCAGTGGGTAAATAATACAGCAGCTATATAATCAATCTATTGCTGTCCATTGGCATCATGCGTAATGTGTACACACTATTATAAACTTCCAAAAGATCTTGTGAGAGTTCTATAAAATATACTGTACGGCACTGGTTCAGTGTGTGAGGGTTGGGAATTGCACCCCCCCCTACCTAAGTGAGCAGTATAGCTAAGGTGCCTGAGACAGGACAAAGATGCCATCTATGAGATAAGAGATTGCCAGTCAAGAAATTAGGTTTCTTTAGATAGATATGTTAAGAAAATATATAAATTATGTAAAACCATGTTTTTTGAATATTACTGTTACTTTTTCATTAATAAACAACAGCCACATGAAGAAATGAAGTGCTACATGATGTCTCATACTCCTGTAATACATTATTTTACATCTTAGGTTGGCTCATCTGGACTAACATACCAAAGTAAATGAAGAAATTCTCAAACACTATCACATCTAGTGTATCAAGTATGACCACTGACAGATAACAGGACAATGTAAGCCTCACTGCTTTTGCACCACAGTCCATTATAAACCACATAATACATGAAGTTTACAAAGGCATTGGCTGGTGAGGATAAAGGCTCCTCTCACTTTGCTTAATTAGATAAACAATCTGCAAATATTACCAAAATGTCTTTTGAATTTTTTTAAATACAACAGAAACACAAAGTAGTACTGTAAGCCATAATTTCAGCTTGTGGTAAAACGGTGCAACGATTTAATGGGCATTTAGCATGTGAAAGTACAAATTACATATTTGTGTGCACAGTCGGATGCAATATCCAATAAAGAATTTTAATGCAAATTCGGAAAGTATTTATTATTGGTCACTTGATAGGCACAGGGTCTTGTTATATATCACCATTAGCAGTAAAAAGAAATACATGTTTTCCACCATGGCAGTAAAATGTGAAGTTTAGCTGCTGATCTGAGCTTCCCTGCTGTTACCGTTTCATTACCAATAATATTCATCAGCTGTTTGTCTCAGGAAGGTAAAGGCGCATTTCTGTAAACTTAACAAAGCCATAACAGAGGCTGGAGAAGAACTACATGAAATTACAATCAACTACGTTTAGCTGGCTGATCTGAGCTTCGATGCTTGAAGCTGCCCTTTTATTGCCAATTAGCGATCAGCTGATTCTCAGGAACATAACACACAAAGCCAAAACAGAGCGCTGGAGAGAGAGAGAGTAACTACATGAAATTAATCCAACTAACATAACACCACAAGCCAAAGCACAGCGCTGGAGAATAAACCAATCCAACTAACAACAAAGTTTTTTCTACCAGTCAGTAAAAGTTTAGCTGGCTGATGCTTCCATGCTCTAAGCTAACTGCTAAGCTAACGTTACTGATCAGCTGATTGATCAGCTGATTGTCTCGCTAAGTAACCGGCAAAGCCAAACCACAGGCTGGAGAATAAGTAGTCGCCATGAAATGAATCCATATTCACACCACTGACAGGGGAAACATGTCACAGCTCTCTGTGATTATGGCCAGCTTCTAGCTATCAAACAACAGTTTTCATTTGCATCGCTAAAGTCTGACAAACAAAGTTAATTACCTGTCCAGCAGAAAACAGACAACTTCAGCACTGCTTTGAAAACATCTGTCCCACATTAACGTTATAGCCTTCCATCTGGGAAAATCCACAAAATCTGTGATTTCTGCAAGCCAGTCAGCTGTTTGTCCGGACTCCATCTGGCTGTCGGCTCTCGTGCTAAATAACACCTGTGTGCTCCTTCAGTTGTCCAAATGTCACTTCTCTTCTTACTTCTAATAAACCAGAAGACTACTCGGGGACTGTATATTACTATTAATATTATTATTAGTCCCTCTTCTTCTTCTTTGTACATATTCAATGTAGTGACGGGCGTCTACACTACCGGAATTACACAAGCAGAAGAAGAACACCGTGATGCTCAGAACACGTGCTCTGTAGCGCTGTTTGTTCGTTGAAAGCTACGATAGAAACATGACGACCCCCTTCTTTGGAGGTCACTGTAGACCTCCAAAGAAGGGGGTGCCCGCGATTATGTAGATATAAATGTCTCATTCTAAGTTGATAAAAACATTATGGTTCATTATGTGAGGTCTTTATACACCACTGAAAACATAGTTATGGATCTTATATTGCATTTCTGTCAATAGAGCCTCAGAAATATTACACACTGGACCTTTAAAGCATCTAGAAACTCGCCCTTGTACAGTAGACCACATAGGATCGAAAGAGACAGATCACAGTCTACAGACATTACATTTTGTATGAATGTGGACAGAAGATCAGGTTAGGGAAAAGAAAGAGAAAACCTCACACATCAGCTGAGCTGAACAGACAAGTGTATCAAAAAAGAACCCTCATTTACATACTGTAACATTGTTAAGAATTTTACTCACCAATTGGCGACCTAATGAAAATGGGCCTGCGACCCATTCTGGGTCACAACCCTATGTTTGGGGAAACATGGCTGTACGGTATAAACCAAGACAAGCGCTGTGTTAGAAGAATGCAGAATGATTGACCTGGAGAACAAATACAATCGAGTAAATGAGTAAACAGTGTTGAGGCTTTTAGCAATACATATCTTGGGATTTAATTATTACGCTTTTTAATTTCAAATAAGAGCATTCAGATATTTTCAGTGAATATTTTGAACTCAGAATTGAAAGGTTATAAGGTTAAAGTTAGACACTTGTTTACCGTGCCTTCTATTGTTGCTAAGCATACACAGGTTGCTTAGCAACTTTGAGGCAAGCGTATCAATTTAGAACAGTGATTATATTTAAGGGATAATCCACAACAAGCCATACAGTCTGGAGTGGATTATCCTGCCTGTACAACTGTTACTTCAATGAAAAGTGTTTGTTAGAAACTGCTTTGTCAACCATAAAAAAAACCCAACCACATTGTCATGACTTTAATAATTAGCAGAAGCTAAAGCCTTTCAGCTACAAGCATTAATTTACAATAGTGATGAGACTGTGCGGTTATCTGTAAAAGGAAATGTTCTCCCTGTCCAATCAGACTGAAAACTGTTTTAATGGACATCTTCCAACAAACCAAGAAAAAGTATTCACCCAGGCCCTGATAAAACAGAAAATTAATTATTTAGTCAAGAGTCTGGGTTGGTAGCAAACTGCCTGTGCTGGCCACCTGCTGGGTTTCAATGAATGCAGAGCAGGGTTTTACTAAACTTTACTGCCTTTAAAAGAAATATCTGGCCTCAAGTACTCATTGTTAGATCTGTGATGTTCAGTGCCTTCTGGGAGGCACTGATTTTGTGATGGAGTGTTATAGTCTTGTGGTGTACCCAATGTCCTTCAACCTGCCTCGCCTGCTTTAGTCCGACAGCCTCCAGAGAACGAATGTGAAGTTGCTTCGCTCTGCTGTGGAGGCGGAGAAACCGATAGCATTAGAGAAAAAAAATCTTGTGGCTGACTTCATGGCTTACGTAGACTACAGTAGGAGCTAAAATTGGTCTCTCTGCTGCTTCAACAATGGATTTCTCCCTGTATACTTTAAATATCTTGAGAAGGGGGATTCTTGAAAGTAGAGCTTCATGTTTAATTCTTAAGGACTGGTCCTACCAGAAAGTAGCACAATGAAATTCATCTGTGCATTTTCATGAAATATTGACCACTCACAGAGCTTGGTGGTGAACTACAGTAGGTGGTGAGCTAACCATTAATATGCTAGCCAACCAGGAACATGCTGTTGCAAGAGTGGACTGTCTATTCAGATAAAAGGAGATTTATCATCTATCATCTCTCATATCTAACATCTAGCTAATAACCTACAATTAGCTTCCTCCATTTTAAAATCTCTGGTAAGATGACTATTTGTCAATAGCACAAATTTGAACCAAAGCTGACCTAGACAAAAAAATCATGCAAATTAACCTAACCCCTGTCGACTGAACAGAGATTCCATTGAAATTAATTTATTTCACCAAGACATTTTTCAGTTTAAAAGCTGATGTGCTGCACCGTTTTGTCTGGGGTGCCATATCGTTGGGGGAACCATCAATAAATCAGAGGGCTCAGAGTTGCACAGGGGCCCTGGTGTTCTGAGCTGGTTTTGGGGATTTAAACCAAAATATTGTAGCATGTCTAAACTAGCTATGAATTTTAATACATTTATGAGAATTAATACCCAATTATGAATTTTAATATTCAAAAATATATTAATCCATAAAAAGCTCTCGTTTAAAAAGGGGCACCACCGGAGTTGTTATTATCCTAGAGTCTCCAGACCTCTAGGTAGCTTTTAATAATTATACAATTATTCACCAGTGATCAGTTAGTTAATAATCGCTCAATTATCTTAAATCAATCAGTCAGTCTCATGTCTAAAGGGTCAATTCTCTTGTCAGGGACGTAGAAATAGGCAACACACACAATTCCTTGGTTACAGTGAATTTATTAACTAAGTAAGGTCATATAAAAAGGTGGTTAAATACATCAGGGAAAATAAGCAAAGGCTAAACAATGAGAATGGAGGTTCGATTGTGGTAAGCATTTGACTCTTACGGCAGAGGAGAACTAATGAAAGTAAGCTATGAGTTTAGGAGCTAAAAGGACAATATTAACACTATGGGACCTCCCTGACAACAGAATGTTTTGTTTGGTCTTACTGCTTGTCGGCGGCCTGCTTTGGCCTGTTGCACGGGTCCCACGCTAGCTGCCCAATCCTGGCTTTTGCTAGGGATTTCTCCGGGGTTCTCCGTGTCTGAACAAAAACCTCAAGGGTTGGCCGTCCTCCGTCATTAGGCTGTTTTCAGGTTTCCTTCGTTGCCGCTGGTGAGACCACTTGGTCTTGGTCTGACCTCGGTGAAGTTGGCTCGACGAAAAAGCTTTAAAAAAAAAGAGCTGGGTCGCTCTTGAATGAACTAGTGTAACTTAACGGACTGATAACTTTTAACAAACGAAAAGAAAGGAGATAAAAAGAAGTACAGTTGCTGGAATTGAGGGACAAATCGATGTCGCGACACTTCGCGTGTGTAGCTTCAAGCGAAACTTTGTTGCGCTGGTCGAATTCTTAGGGTGTTGCCGGGAGAGGCACGCCGGACGCGTCCAGAGAGCAGAGCGGAAGAGAAGAGCACGAGGAGAAGAGAGAGAATGACGTTGTGTGTCGCTCTTTTGTGGTCTGGGGCGTGGTTACCCCAGGGGGCAGTCCTTAGTTCCCGCAGGGGCGTTTCCGGTTTCCCGAGGGCCTGTCTTTCTAAACTTTTACAGTCTATAAAAGAAAAGAAATTCGATTTGCGCGTATTATAATCAAATATTTTCCACAATCGAACCTCAATGTTCAAACAGTTGTACCGTTCTAAGTTAAGCATTTGGTAACAGGAAAACAATTGTCAAATTATTGGTCATGATAAATGAGCGACATTTATACATTAACGGCATTTCCGACGATGGTATGTAATACTTATTTCGTCCACTTGGGGGAGCTCAGGTTACATGAGGAAAGCTTAGATTAATCCAAAACAATCTTTCCCTAGGAACTGGGGAATTTAGTTATTTAGCCTTAAATTCAAGCTGGCAATTAATAGAGTATAGTATGACATTTCTTTATCATCATTTCTAAAGGAATTGTGTGAGAAAGTATTGTGAACAAGCATTGGTTACACATAAGATGAAGAAGTGTGCTTAATCTTGCTGAAAATAAAAACACTGCAAAAGTAACTTATTTAGATTCTTTTCGGCAATAATATCAACAACAGATAGCAACAACATGGTAACATAACTACTCAAATAGAGGCAAACGTAATCAAGTAACTAAAAGATTTAGTTAATGCTTTGAGTCTTTGGAGACTGCAGTCTTTGTTTACACAAAGTTCAGGGCTGTCCTGGATTTTGTCACTTAGGCGTGAAGGGGTATCACTTTGATGGGGTAATGAAACACAGAGCAAGGTCAGTTGTGTGTGTGTGTGGGGGGCAGTTTAGGGTTTCCTGCCCCCCTGCAAGGAGAGTTCTGATAGGCTGTTTGTAATCTCTGGTTAGTTTCTTTGTCATTTTAACAATTCAGGCACCGAGAGACTTATCTCGGCTGTTGTCAAAGGTGGCCAGTTTTACGATCAACTGCTCATGAATAGCACTTAGGGAAAGTGACCTTTCCACCCCCATTCTGTTGGGGTCTCTTCAGCCGTCTGTTGAAAGTTGATCTCAACCTTCCTGCTTCTCTCTCTCTCTCAGGAAGAGGGGGATAGTTTTGAGTAGTTCAAATTTATTTAATATAAAATGCACAAATCCACACTGTTGTCCACTACAATATAGCACCTACTACAGATTTATTTAAGAGTTGTGCTGGAAATACTGACATTTAGTCAGACATAAATAAAATAATACCATGAATCTGCAATGTCATGAGTTTGAATGCAACTCATGACTCTGACTGTCATGCCTCACATACCTCTTTCTTTTCTTGTTTTGTCTCTAAACACCATCTTATGAACCAGAAATGCCATAAAAATTGTCTTAAAAACAGAAAGAGCAGTATTCCATGGGACTCTCTTCAAGGGTTGAGTGAAACGTCACCCAAATGAAGAATGGCAGCGATACCCAGACAGAGGACAGCTTCCTCACTCTCCCTGTTTTTCTGAGCTCAATAAATCAGCTCAAGGTTCCTCAGTGATCCTCTGTGTGGCAGTGGAGGGGGATTTATCATTCTCTGATAAAGGCCTGGTCCTCGTCAACGTTCGCTTTCACCCTCTGCCAAGAATTTATGAGATCTGGTGGCATTGTGTGTGCAGCCTACCTAGTTACACAACAGAGCGCAAAGGGCTCAACAACAAGACAATTCATTGTGTTAACGCTATTAATTCCTACCCTGAATATGTTGTTCGGACAAATGGTGCTTCACAGAGTCATTTGCAACAATGCAAAGTAATATACAGCAAAGGTACAACCATTGTTCATTTTTGCCATTTATTTTATTAAAAACAATATTGCTGCTTTCACATCCAGATGTCTACAACACCAGTAAACGCATAAAATCATTACTACTATTACAATTTAAAACAGTGTAACCTTTTCTTTCATGCTTCACCCTGTTTGCCAGTTACCTGCAGTATAAATAAATGCCATCTGTGTGACTTTGTCTATGCAATTACCTAATTACATCTGTTAGACAGACATAATTAACCTCTGCTAATGCTATTAGAGCGCAGTCAAAGAGTAAATTCCATTTTTTAAAACTCAACAATGTAAACAAAGAAAGTCATTTGTAAAAAAAAATACACAAAAGGCCTTCCCATCTTTTGGCATCTCAGGCTTGTAAAAGGAAATAAGGAATGTTGGTTTGGGAAATGCATTAAAAAGATTCATGTGAGAATCAAGGCTTTCACATTCTATGATTCTGAATTGATTAACAATTCCAAAAATCAATACTTCTATATGTGTAATGCTGTGCTTTCTCCTTGATAAAAGGGGGCGACGACATGAGCAAGGGTAGCTGCTAACTATATTGCTACAAAGGAGACAAAAATTGAACGGTTTATCCTTGAAAAAGGCTAGCGTTTGGATGAAGTCACGAAAGGCGACTTAGATGAGCTATATTTAGGTTACGTTCTGCAGTTTACCGCACACAAATAAAGAGGGCTTTACTAAAGATTTTTATACACTGCATTATAAAACATAACTGGCAGGTAAGCTGACTGCTCTTGCTGTAGTTTTGATTCAAGAACAAATCTAGTCTCAATCATATTTTCTGGAATCTGGCAATATCCAATATTTTTCTGAGCCCATGAAAAGCCCAAAACAAACAGTGCATTGATCCTACTAACAAGTATTGTTTGTGCAGCCAAAGCCTGATATATCTTATTCCTTTGTGCAATAGAGCTACATTGTTGTCCAAAAACTATTTTAAAAAACATCAATGAGCCACACCACTGCACTGGGTGTCATGTTCCTTCATTACAAAAAACAGGAATAGCAGCAAACAACTGTAGTTTATTTAGAGTCAGTCGCACAAGGTCCTGCTGCCATAAATACTCTATAGCACTTTGTGAGTATTCATTTGCAGCTGAAAATAGTATAGCTGATAATAAACAAATACACTACTTACTCCTTTTTGACTGACTGTTTTCTAAAAACTACAGTGCCCAGCTGTTTTAGGAAATTGCTGAGCCTTTTTATGAATCTATATATTTATGACTTGTTTTTTTAAAGATTTATGAAGTAGGAATCGATGGACTCTGGGCTGAGTTCAATAGACAAGGTAATTAGAAAGTATTGAGAGGCAGACTAAAGTCCCTCTATGACCAATCGAGGAAGAGAGACCCTGCCCCCGTCTGGAGCCAGGTCCAGAGGGAGGGCTCACCAGCGAGCGCCTGGTGGCCAGGTTTGCCACGGAGCCCGGTCGGGCACAGCCCGAAACAGCAACGTGGCACCCCCCCTCTCCATCCTTTGGACCCACCATCCATAGGAAGATCCACAAGGGTCGGGTGCGCTGCCACATGGGTGACGGTGAAGGTCAGGGGCCTCGACGGACCAGACCCGGGCAACGTCACCTCTCTGTGGGGGAAGGAGCCAGGACTTGTGCGGGAGATTGAGTGCTACCAGTTGGATCTGGTGGGGCTGACCTCCACGCACAGTCTCGGTTCTGGAACCGTACCCCTTGATAGGGGATGGACCCTATTCTTCTCTGGAGTTGCCCAGGGTGTGAGGCGCCAGGCGGGTGTGGGGATACTCACAAGCCACTGGCAGAGCACCGCTACGTTGGAGTTTACTCCGGTGAACGAGAGGGTTGCCTCCCTACGCCTTCAGGTTTTGGGGGGGAAAACTCTGACTGTTGTTTGTGCATATGCACCAAACAGCAGTTCAGAGTATTCGGAGAGTATTCTATGAGACCCTGAATGGAGTTCTGTATGGGGCTCCAGTAGGGGAATCCATAGTTCTACTGGGAGACTTCAACGCGCATGTGGGCAATGATGGAGATACCTGGAGAGGCGTGATTGGGAGGAATGGCCTCCCTGATCTAAACCCGAATGGGTGTTTGTTATTAGACTTTTGTGCTAGTCATGGATTGTCTATAACAAACACCATGTTCGAACATAAGGATGCTCATAAGTGTACGTGGTACCAGAGCACCCTAGGCCGAAGATCGATGATCGATTTTGTAATCGTTTCTTTGGATTTGAGGACGCATGTTTCGGACACTCGGGTGAAGAGAGGGGTGGAGCTGTCAACTGATCGCCATCTGGTGGTGAGTTGGGTCAGGGCTTGGGGGAAGACTCTGGACAGACCCGGTAAGCCCAAACGGGTAGTGCGGGTGAACTGGGAACGTCTGGAGGAGGCCCTTGTCCACGAGATCTTCAACTCACACCTCTGGCAGAGCTTTGTTTGCTCTGCTGTGGCAGATGCAAAGCAGCGGGTGTGGGAGAAGTTCGGAGAAGACATGGAGAAGGACTTTTGGTCGGCACCAAAGTGCTTCTGGAGAACTGTCTGCCACCTCAGGAGGGGGAAGCGGGGAACCATCCAAGCTGTGTACAGTAAGGATGGGACTTCAACTGAGGAGGTAATTGGGCAGTGGAAGGAACACTTTAGGAACTCCTAAATCCGACTGACACGCCCTCTCTAGTAGAGGCAGAGCTGGAGGCTGCAGCCTACATGTGTTTTGTAGATCTGGAGAAGGCGTATGACCGGGTCCCCCGGGAGATACTGTGGGAGGTGCTGCGGGAATATGGGGTGAGGGGGTCTCTTCTCAGGGCTATCCAATCCCTGTACATCCAAAGTCGGATTCTTTCCAGGTGAGGGTTGACCTTCTGGGCTGTGCTTTGTCACCAATCCTATTTGTGATACTGAGACAGGATATGTATAGTCGTGGTGGGGAGGGGTTGCGGTTCGGTGGGCTTAGGATCTCGTCATGTTTTGCTAATGATTTGGTCCTGATGGCATCATCGGTCCATGACCCTCAGCTCTCACTGGATCGGTTCGAGTGTGAAGCGGTTGGGATGAGGATTAGCACCTCTAAATCTGAGGCCATGGTTCTCAGTAGGAAACCGGTGGAGTGCCAACTCCAGGTAGGGAATGAGTCCTTACCCCATGTGAAGGAGTTCAAGTACCTTGGGGTCTTGTTCACGAGTGAGGGGAGACTGGAGCAGGAGACTGGCCGGAGAATCGGAGCAGTGGGGGCGGTATTGTACTCGCTTCACCGCACTGTTGTGACAGAAAGAGAGCTGAGCCGTAAGGCAAAGCTCTCGATCTACTGGTGAATTTTCGTTCCTACCCTCACCTATGGTTATGAAGGCTGGGTCATGACCGAAAGAACGAGATTGCAGGTACAAGCGCCCGAAATGGGCTCAGGCGGGTGGCTGTGTCTCCCTTAGAGATAGGGTGAGAAGCTCAGCCATCCGCGAGGAACTCAGTAGAGCTGCTGCTCCTTTGCGTTGAAAGGAGTTGAGGTGGTTTGGGCATCTGTTAAGGATGCCTCCTGGACGCCTCCCTAAGGAGGTGTTCCAGGCACATCCAACTGGGAGGAGGCCTCGGGGAAGACCCAGGACTAGGTGGAGAGTTTATATCTCCGCGCTGGCCTGGGAACGCCTCGGGATCCCCCAGTCAGAGCTGGTTAATGTGGCCTGGGAAAGAGAAGTTTGGGGTCCCATGCTGGAGCTGCTGCCCCCGCGACCTGACCCCGGATAAGCGGATGAAGATGGATGGATGAGAGGCGGAGTAACGCATTCTTGGTTTTGGTCTTTTCATAAGATTTTTTGACAATTAAAATTTTGAATTACACTGTAATAACTGTAATTACATTATGTAATTAATGTAACTGAACTGCAGTCCACTTACCAAGAATCTAATAGTTTAAATGTTCGATGTTTGAATAATACATTGACAACAGCACAATGTAAATTGTAAATCCCACCTGCATTGTGCCGTTACAAAATTCATTACTAGCATGGAAGTAAAGCACTTCAGGCATTACTCAAACTTAAGAAACTGCTTTCGATGATAGAACCCATACATCCATCCATCCATCGTCAACCGCTTACCCTGCGTAAGGGGTTGTGGCGGGCTGGAGCAAATCCCAGCTGACATCGGGCGAAATGCGTGAATGCGCCAATCCATCGCAGGGATGATAGAATCATTTATGCTTTTTGAGGTAATGATTGATTCAATTTTGGGAAACTAAACATTTTCAAAGTACATTCTAGACTTCTGGCATGAAACCCCTCATTTACAGACTTATGTGATTTTCCTTTATGTTGTTTTTTCTTTCTTCTATTAATGACGGATCATTTGCAACAGACCATCAACTGTACGCTACAGCCTTGTCGTCATATCATGAGCTCTTAGATTCTTGAAAAGACATTGCCTGCTCATTAGCTGATATCCTGAGGCACAGCTGTCTCTATTTTTGCTTGTGAAGCTTTTGTTGTTGACCTCCAGGTGCTTTAGCCACCCCTCTCTTTTAACTCTCTTCTCATTCTTCCTCTCCATCTCACGCTCAGTTCATCCCTCGATTCCCTTCGCTCGCCTCTGGCCAAACAGTGGATCTTTTTGTATCTCTCATAAATGTCTGTTTATGAAGCTGTGTATTGAACTTTTAAAGCTGTATCATTATTAGGTCATGCTGGTAATGGGAAGAGTATGAATACAGTAGCTGCCATAACCATGTAGGTGTTGTGTTTTTAGGGTGTAGCCATATCTTAGCTTTTCAAGTTTGATGTATTTTTCTAACATCTGAAAAAACCTAAAATGTTCCTATAAGCCAAAGGGGGAAATAAACTCGATCTCATTGCTGTCATCACTGTCTCTCCTTTGGTTTGGCCAGCTAAAACACTTCATTTTCCAGCCTGCTCTTATTGTTATGACAGTGAGGTTTTTGTTTTCAGCTGACTCAGGTTACTCTCTGCCTCACTGAGTCATATCTGCTGAGTCACTGGAGAGCTGCAGGACCTCGCACCACATCTCCTGATCAAAGGGGCTTGACCATCAGCAAAACAGCAACTTTGGATATATCCAGCAGGCTAACATATAGCAGCAAGATCGATTTCAACTGGTACTGACACTTATGTGAGTGAGGATACAGTAGATGAGCTGTACGCATAAAATCTGACTCATTTTGTTTTCAGACAAGGCTTTTGAGATATATCAAACCTCTCTGTCACGAGGCCTGGTCCTCTGAGGTTTTTCTTTGTATGCCTTTCATTCTCTTAATTAACTTTAGTTTTAATACTAATATAATAATACTACATGACCGATCAGTCAAATTTCAACTCGAGTCTGATGTGAATTCTCGAGGGTGAAATAAAATCTGCTTGCTCAACAGGTACAGCAGTCAAAAAAACCCATCCATATTAGGATATGGCAGCATGCTCTTGTTCACATGGAGATGTGCCATATAACATTAACCCCTTGCCCAAATTTATGTAATGCAACATTAACCTAAAAGCATGAAACATAACTGATGCCTCAGATGCAACAATAGTCCATGCTGACATTTAATCGGTTTTAAAATGGATCTTTTATCATGGGAAATGTGATAATGAGGATACTCATTTACATCAAAGGCCTGATGGTGTAACTACATACACTCATCCAAACATAGCAGTAGATTGGACAGACAAACAAGATATTTCAAACCTGCCCCACTTTGTAGCTCTGGTGCAGTAGCAGGGAGACTAGGGCCATATGATTTCCGCGATGCGGAAAACACAGATGGAATTGCAGAATTTGCGCTAGGGGTTCAGTGAATAATCAATGTAGTCAAAAAACGGACAATGAAATTGGTTGCCAACAAATTTAATTCTAGTTTTTTAATTCATTTCAAAACACTTTATTCCGTCCTCAAGGTGCAATTCATGGAAAGTGAGTGAAAAGTACACAGTACAATTCATTCACACACAAAAATCAAAATAATAATACAGTAATTTAATTACTTTTTTCTATATCTGTGCAGAAAAATGCTGAACATGTTCAACTGCTGTTGAGAGATGCGAACATATGCTTTCTCTACTTTACCTTGCCAAGGATTTAAACCAGCAACCTTCTAGCAACAAGTCCACCATTCTCACCTTCAGAGTAACTTCTACCCTCATTAAATGGCCCAGCGCTATTTGTAGCTCTGTTCTTATCCACTGTCAGCTACAGTAAATGGGAATATATTGGCTTGGGGATGATGAGGGCATATAAATGGGATAGGGAGGAGGGAGAGCATGGAGGGGTGGGGGCATGCAGACCTTACTCAGCTGAATGGACCGTCAGTGACACACACTCCTGGAAGTGGGTCAAGAACACAAACCTCCAACCCGAGCCATGCAGGCAGACAGAGCCTATTAATTCAAAACCGTAAATAAGCAAAGCGCCATATGACTCGCAAATTATCATAATATGTAAATTGAAATAAAGTAATTATTGTAGGCTATAGAGGTACATGATTTTAAGCCAGTTTTGCCTTAAGTATCGACATTAGCTCAGTACAGCGTGATCCACAGCACGATAATAATGATAAATAATCCCCCCACCCTGTAGAGCCAAAAATACTCCTCCTCTAGCAATTCTAAAACAGGTAACAGACTCAGCTGTTAATCCTTTAAATGTGAGGAACAGACACTTATATATATTCATGCATATTAATGCACTGCTGCAACCCAACCTGACAGGGGAGCTTATTAAATTCTGGTTCTTAAAAACCACCACGACATTCAGGAGTCTAAATCCTGTCCTAACCTTGTTAGCTTGTGTAAATAACAACGATGTGGGGGAATCGTAACACTGTGCCCCTCGACACAACCAGCCAAATTAAGATGTGTTTTGGCATTTTCACCTGGGACAATCAGTCACAACCCAACTGAGAGGGTGTACTTAGATGCATGAAAATCAGCCAGCAAATACTAATAATAAAGGCACCGCTGGCTTCTCTCAGTAAAGCAATAAACAGTGATGTAACAGTATTATTGTGTTAGTAATACAAATTCATACTAAAAATTAGAATACAACAGGCACAAAGAGACAAGGATTCATCAAAAAAATCTCTTCTCTGTCCTGAAGAAGAGTTGACTGAGATTTCTTGGCAATCAAAGTTTCAAGGACCTGAAGGAGTCACATATGTTCAAAATCAACGGCAGACATTAAAGCGCTGTGTCCCATCAGTTTGTTTCATGTAAACTATGTTATCAGGCAGCTCACACAAAGGCCCCAATTCTGAACCTACTAAAGTATAATAACATGCCTTATAATGAAGAGGCACTTCCTGAAGGGCACTTCATAAAGTATGCAAATCTGCAGGCAAATAAAGTGCCCAAGCTTAACTGAGATAGTGTGAGGTCGAGAGCGACCAGGGAACATTGTGGCCCCCTTTTCACTTTCATCCTCCTGATACCAGAGGAGTTTCTTTATGCGTCTCTAAAGCAAAATATGATCAAGAAACCAACCTTGCACTCTCATTTTTATTTCAAGTGTGGCTTTGACAAGTTGCTGGTGTTTATTTATTCGTTAATTTATGGTTTGAAGTGCAGTCAGTGGGTCGAAAAAGTGCAAAGACATCTGATGGCACATGCTGAGGTGAGTCAAATACACAAATACATCTCTGTGTGCCAGGCTGGAGCAAGCGCTCCGAGCAAAGTAATAAACACATACGCTAAGACTTCTGCCTCATTCTTCTGCTCCACAAGGTCAAAAGGCTTTGCAGAGCCTGTAGGGGATGTTCAGATTGCAATTGTACACTTTCCAATCTCTGCATTCATCGGGGGCTCTGAAATCCAAACAGAGTCAATGAGCACTAGAGGGTCCCTCACAAGTAGAAAGTGCAAGCAACCGCTTATAGTTTCTTACACTTCACAGCAAAATGGCTCTGAGGAACGAAAGAGTCAAGCTAATGAGTTTCAAGAGAAATTATGTAACTCAAAATGCTACAAGAGAAACATTAATACTTGAGGTTATAATAGTGCAGGGTTTCTGCAGGTTTCACCCAGTCAAATTTAAGACTTTTTAAGACCACTGTGTTTGAAATTTAAGACCTATATCACGATATCAAACAAAATTGGCATTGGATGTCAACAATGAAACACCGGGATGGATGATGACATTGATAAGCTACGTAATTAACAAGCTGGCATGCGGTGAACCTGCTGCCATTAAAAAAGGTTGACGGGTGGAAATATCCAGAATATTAAAGCCACATGCTTCAGGGCGGGATTATCTGTGAATCGTTACTATGGTGACTTGTCAATCAGGCTAGAGTAACTTGTACCCACGGCACTGTGTAAATTTAACCAGTGCTGTTGAAAAAGCATGTTAGGACTTGGCTGTTCACTTTCTCTGGTGAGTACATTTAGAATGTTGTTGACTAGACAAAATTGTCAACCCTGTTAAAATAAGCTAAGCAAGCTAGCTAGCTCCATACACGGCCGTTAGCTCCACCGTCTCGTCCAAATATGGTCACTTCCGGGCACTTCCTTATTTTATACAGTCTATGCGTCACTTTCTGCCGCTCTCTCGCTCACATTCACTTATCCTTTGAAGAATAAGGAGAGGAAGACAGCCATGCATTGAGTGTTACCGTAGCTTACTGAAAATCATTAATGATCAGGTGAAATTTTAGTAGCGGCGCTCATTCATTAAGCAGCGACAGTAGGCTTCAAATATGTTGCTAGCGACTGATTTTAACCAAGCCCTAAGTTCTGTTTCTTTCAGGCAAGAGTCACTAAGGTTGCATTTTCACACAGCTGAAGAATAACAGATTTGTTATTAGAAGAACATATCTGTTTTATATCAGTGGTACAATCCAATAAGACGACAGCTGCATGTTGTAGTCGTAATACATTTTGGACTATTGCACAAGAAAAAACTACGGGAGGAAAAAACATTCTAAAGTGTTAAGACTTTTTAAGGCCTTAAATTTTGATTTTAAAATTTAAGACTTTTTAAGACCCCAAGGAAACCCTGATAGTGTATTAGAAAGTTCAGATTAGAGGTCTTCATATTAGACTTCCGAGGAACAGAGACCTGACCCAGGACAGCCCAAAATTCAAGATTTATAACCTGCGAGAACCTCTAGTTCAAGTGTAAACACTGTAGATAGAGGGGAAGAACATTGTAGCCCCAGTATTTGGTAAGTAACAATTTATGTGATATGAGAAGTATATCAGATATGTACCCATAATTGCAAAGGCAGTAAAAACACAAAAGAGATTTTTTAAGAGATTCTAGAGCTGACTGAGAACCTGTGTAGTAATCTTCGTGAACTCTGACTGAACTTCCATGAACCTCTTTCATACAAAGGTGTATACTGCACCTTTTATTTTTTACCTGTGAGGCATCCTGAGGCATTTGCTTGCTCCCTCTGGATTCATAAAAAAATAAATAAACTCCTGATGAACCTCTCACTTTGAAAATGTCAAATCAAGATGCATCTGTAATGATGGTATCTACAAATTAAATGCAATAATTGTTCCACTGGCTCGAGAATCATTACGGGGGTTTAACTGTACGTAATTCACACAGTATAATTGCATTTTGCAGGGGGGCTTTGGTTTCATTACCTCTGTTAAAGCCACATTCGACATGCCTGTGAAACAGAAAGGGATTTGTACAACTTCACAATGAAAAGGACATTAACTATTCTGTGGATTTGATGGCTATTACGCTGTAATGAGCCCAATTTTAGTGGGAAAATCGACAGCGTTACATCTGTACAAAGTAAATGTAATTCATACTTATGGTTCTCAGGACATTTGTAATGTATTGTTGTATAATACAACACCCTGTTGAGCAGGACTAAGAATTTCACAAGCATAAATGATTCTATTAAGATATTCAGTTATACAGCTCCCATTTTGGTTGCGAGAATAATCAGTTATTTATTTATTTATTGAGAATTGTGAACAAACAAGTAGTGTTGTAGTGCCCAGGAAACAAAACCATTACTACCTTTAGGGCCCACTTGAAGTCAGGTTAATGGTGGTATACGTCAAAGCTAATCTAGGAAACAGCCTGTCTGACAGCTAACCAGAGGAGCAACCTCTCAGCAAAAATCCCTGCCTCTGAGTCTGAAAAACGCTGACTTACAGTGCATTTAACAGTTATTTAGCATGGCAAGTTGACTAAGAACACAGTCTAATTTACTGCATTATGGCCTGGGGGGAAACATGCATTCAGTCAAACACACACACACACACACACACACACACACACACACACAGCTGGGAGCTGCCTAGGGTTACACAAGCAATGTATGAGCCACGAAGCAGTTTTAGGAGAGGGCAGGATGTTTGTGCTTTCCTTGCTACAGACTTTGTGGGTAGAAGTTTAAAGAGGGATGACTGGAAGGTGCACAAGAGGTTCTGTTCAAACATAAACCAATGTCCACTAAGTGAGTTTTTTTAAAAACAGAATGTGTTAATCAAAGACCTATTAAAATTGTCCAACTTGATCGCATCCTACTTGTTTGAAGTGAAGAATGAAGAACTAATAGAGAAAACACGTTCTGGAGAGGTGGATTGCAGACACACATCAAAGACAAAATATATATAGCCATTCTGAAGAAGCCAAAATGCAAATCAACTGATAAATTAAAAAAATAAATAGATTGAACTGAAGTTATGACTGTGTGGTATAAAGTGGCTGTTATGGATATAATCCCTATCATGGTATCATGTTTACTACTACGTCCACTCGTTTCTGTAACTCAGTGTCATTATCGGTCATTTGGAATAAATGAACCATGTTCCTGGGGTTTACATATTCTTAGACAAAACAAAATCCACTACAGCAGTCACTGGAGGACTGACTGACTCTTACTGCAAACAAACATTGAAAAAACATTTAAAGCTGCAAGCATATAGGCCTACTGCTGAATGTGAACATTTCAGACATTGTTTATTCCTGTTATTACTATATGTAGCTATTGTGCTGTAATTAGCTTAGAGAAGACAACAGCTGCGGCAGCCACTGTTTCGACCTGACCTTTATTTTCATCATGAGATAAAAGAATTTACAAAGTTGCTTAGAGCCTCCAGCTGCAGTAGCACATGGATCATGCGTAAAATTAGTAGTGTCAGACTTCATCCAGCCAGAGGAAACGACCACCAGTGCGTCGGTTCCACTGGCAACACAACCCAACCTCAAACCAGAGGAAATGATCACTGACCCTCCGCAGCGAACCAGGTCGCTCCTGCGACCTTCTCTCCCTCGCCTTGTATGCTCCAGCGCCCTGCTCCCTCTCTGGTAGAACTACTACGGGTTGTGTTGCCAGTGGAACCAGCGCACTGGACGGTCAGTGTAGTCGTTCCCTCTGGCTGGATGAAGTCCGATGCTCCTGATTTTACACATAGGCTAATCCATGTGTTACAGCAGCAGGAGGCTCGGCGCAGCGCCACACAACTTTATAAATTCTTTCGAATCACAAAGAAAATAAAGTCAGGTCGAAACAGTGTAGAGAGGCTGAATGAAAGTTACCCGAACATTTTAATCCATGTATGATTTGTTAATATAAAGCTTGCTGATTTAACTAATAGCAGTTCATCAGTTTGCTGTGTACCATTGAATGTACTGACAACTATCACTGAATTAATTGGATACTGAAAAAAATTTACAAACCAGAGGATTCTTCGGCAACTTCTGTCCCAGTACTAGTGAGTTACAAACTCAACGTTGAGCCTATGTTGATGTTCAAGCTCATCTTAATTACATTTAATCAGGCACCACCATCGCCCAAGTGTATCTGCTGCAGGTTTATCAAGTGTAACACACAAAGCTACACTAATCAGACACATTAAATATCAAAATCAACGTTTTTCCGTTTTGGTTTTAAAACAGAAAAACAAAAAATGATGTCTGTTTTTTTGTTTTCCGTTTATCTGTTTTTCCTTCTGGTCTGAAAACAGAAAAACTAAAAAGCAACTTGTTTTTTTGGTTTTGAAACAAAATAATCAAATAACGACCCATACATGGATTGTGGACATAAAAGTTGTGCTGTGTTGTGGAAGACAAGCCAGCTCTGACCAGCCCGGCAGTGCGACCCAGAAAAGACAGCCAAGGCCCTCTAATGAAATAAGAGCTTTTACTTGGAGCTGAGACAGTGTTCATCCATATATTTCTTTCTTTTGTGCTTCCTTGTATAAATTGTAAAGCGGTAGGAAGTCTCTTTCAAAATATACTCCTGGGGATATTACCACCAACTGTACCTGGAGAATAAAAGAAAATGGTCATACATTGTAAAGATGACGTTCGCATTAAACACCTTTTCTCTCACTTTTTGTCATATCAGTATATACAGCAAAAGGCCTTCTTTCTGACATATCTAGACATATGGCTCAACTACATTGTTGTTATTACTATGTTTAGTCAAATTACTTCTTTCCATAATTATTCCCTATTTACATTTTTTGCCCCATTTTGCAGTGAAACTGACTTTACAGTGCATCTGATGTTTTTTAAGCATCATTTTCAATTTGTGATTAATGCTTTGGCATGTAATCTAACACCCTCAGAAGTCTAACTTGGTTACTACCAACATCTTCCAATACTTCCTGTATATTGGCGACAAAGATTCATGAAAACCTTGTGCAGGCAAACTACAAAGCCTGACTGTTCTCAGATACATTAGACACCTCATTAGGTTCAAACAGCTGTGGGTCGCTTCAGCTTCGCAATGCTGCTGAGGCAGATTCACACATTTATAACAGTAAACAAGAACCTTTCAGTAAAGCTATTGTTCTAGAAAAATACTGTTATTGAATTAGATGTGTTGCTACTTCATCACAGCGGCAACCAGGCCAGCACTCAGCATGTTCAACAGGTTAATATCAAAACTTTTTACTGTGGAGCTTCACATATAGTACAGATTCTTCAAAGTAGCCACCTTTTGCTTGACGACTGTGTTGCACACTCTTAGCATCATCTCAATCAGCTTCATGAGGTAGTCACCTGAAATGGTTTACAATTACCAGGTGTGCCTTGTCAAGAGTTAATTTATGGAAAGTCTTGCTTTCTTAATGAAAAGGTGTGACGGTCACGAAGGTCAGTCAATCCGAAAATTTCAAGAACTTTGAATGAATCCTCAAGTGCAGTTGCAAAAACCATATGATCCAACCAAACGATATGATAAAACTGGATCTCATGAGGACTGCCCCAGGAAAGGAAGACCAGGAGAAGTTAGAATTGTACCAGCCTCAGAAACCACATATTAACACCACCTCAGATTAGAGCCTGCATAAATGCTCCACAGAGAGTCAAGTAGCAGACACATCTCAACATCAACTGTTCAGAAGATACTTCATGAATCAGGCCTTCATGGTCAAATTGCTGCAAAGAAGCCACTTCTGAGGAAGAACAGAAAACACAAGGAATGTGTTAATTAGACCAGTGGAAATCTGTCCTTTGGTCTGATGAGTCCAAATTTGAGATTTTTGCTTCCGCCCGCCATGCCTTTGTGACATGCAGAAAAGGTGAGCGGATGGTTTCCACATGTGTGGTTCCAATCATGAAGCATGAAGGAGGAGGTGTGATGGTGTTGGTGTGCTCTGCTGGTGACACTGTTGGTGATTTATTCAAAATTCAAGGGCCAGTTACCAGTTTTAAAGTATCCAGTGGTATGTAAAAGTTAAGGTTCCAAACCACTAAAACTTTCCCTTATATTGTTGCAGCGGTATCAGCAGGTTTTTTTCCCCAGAGATCTCTCTCTCTGGTGCATCAACACTGAAATAACAATAATAGATTTTATAGTGTATTTCATATTTTTAGCAGCAGTAGTATGTTGTTGCTTCAAAATAAAATTGTGTTCAATACATTTTACAGCTTTAATCACAATAACACGATACCTTGAAACCATGCATTCTGCACTGACATGCTATGCCCATATGGTTTGCGCTGAGGGGGACCATCATTTGTTTTTCAACAGGACAATGACCACAAATGCACCTCCAGTCTATGTAAGGGCTATTTAACCAAGAAGGAGTGTGACAGAGTGCTGCGTGAGAAGACCTGGCCTCCACAATCACCCAACCTAAACATTTTATGTCTACAGTATTCTTATTATTTTCTAAATTGTAGATTTAAGGAAAAAACATTGAATGGGAAGGTGTGTCCAGACCTTTGACAGGTAGTGTATATGATAGCTCAACATCCTGACTTCAACAAGCTTCAGATTTAGAAACAGAAATTAAAGGGGTATTGTACTGATTTTACACAAGATCCGCCAGTCGTGAGTATTACTCAGTTTGCAAAAATTGTTTTATAATGTTTGTGTAATCTGTGGTGCTGGAGCTATCTAAGGTCTGAGAAGATTTCCCAGAGTGGTGTCATGAGGATTATGTTTGTATTTAGAGACTACAAATTTCCAACGGGAAACCTGTGTTACAAACAGGTGTGGCATTTGAAAGACATGGTTGTTTGCCAGGCAGGGAGCGTTTAATAATAATAAACTATTTATTTGTGTTGTGGAATATTCAGGATTCAAGTTTTCTCAAGCTAGAACCATAATAGGCATTGAAAGTAAACATATTTATCTGCCTAGGCGCCATCAAATTTTCCCAAAATGTATGGAAATGCAATACCGGAGTACTTGTTTAAAGGAAAACAGAGGTTTATTACAACTGGCCTTTGGTTCTGTTGACATTATACTCACCTAAGTAATTGCTGGGATCTCAAAACATGGCAACATTGCCAAAATGAAAAGTGTAACAATGCAACAAGCACAAGCAGCCAGACAATAGTACAGGTCATCAAAAAGCCAACAATTATAATAAAATAAAATAATTCCTCATTACACAGGAAAAACATGAGTGCCCACATTGTGGGTAAGTTTGGTAGGTCAAAGTTGAACTGGGAAGTTTGTCTGTAAACAAAGATGGATGTTTACAACAGGGAGTTGGGGTAATAATTCTACAGTTCAACTTTGTTTTTTCTTTCAAATAAAATTTTACCTAACCCAGAGGCGTGTTTACCAGCTGTATGTTTGTATGAACCTTGTGTTTGTTGCGCCATAGGACACATTTTTAGTGGTGTTTCAGCTCAGCAATTACTTTCATGAGCACAATGCTATCTTAACTGATGATCTTCTTGTTGTAAGAATTAGTTTTCCTTTAAAAGATGAACCAGTGAAAATAATGACAATCTGTGTCCTACACAGCAGTGAGAAAGAACTCACTAGATACACACCATCACAGAGCAGTTCTTAAAATGAATTTGCTTTGAGCAGCTTCACAAAAAAATGAAATAAAGCTGATGTTTAAGAAGTTTACAGTTCATCCCTAACAGCCACCTAAGGTGCCAATTACAGAGTTTACCTGATGCCATGTAAATATTCTTTCAAAATTTTTTAAACAAGGACCACAATTTTTCCATAAACCACATTTATTATCGTCACCATAACTTTACCTAACATTAACAAAGTAGTAATTTTAAACCAAACCACAATATTTCCGTAACCGTAGTAAAGTACTTAATTTAACCCAAACCTAACCGAGTCATTCTTGTGCTTTAACTGAACCCTAATCAGTGTGACATCATAAAACAGATCTATTGTTTTTAAGAGTGATTTGTAACAGTTTTGGAAGGCACAAAAAGAAAACAATTTGTGTATTCCCATTTCAGTGCAACTCCCTCCCTCTTCTGAAGCTCCTAGTGTCTTCAGTCTACCTTGCTTTTCTGTGTGAATGAAGCCTTAATTGCCCTGATGTGGTAAAATCTGCCATCTTGGCTCTGCGATCAGTCTAAAATAACCACAAAGTATTTGAACCTGCCTTTATACAGATCTATTAATCCACAGAAGATTGTAACCCCTGCTGCTTGCTTTGAATCTTTCTCCTTTGTTGTGTGTCGACAAAGGTGATAGCCCAGATTTACTGTGACATGGTCTGCCAGACTATCAAAAAGTCTGATAAGCACATCAGCGGCACTCCTTCAAGCCGTGCACTGCTCTCAGATGAAATCCTTGCTTCTTTAAAAAGTCTACTTCTCAGGAATTTTGAGGAGTCTTTTACACTGACATTTTTATCAGTTCATGACACTTTTATCCTATCAATAACTAAATAAAGTTTCTCTTTCTGTGTAAACACGAAAATTCCCAGGATTGAAGTTTTGAGGTTTTTAGCTTTAAAAACAGCAGCAGGGTTCTCATCAAAAAGCAGCATTGCATTTGTCACGGCGAGGCCCCAACCTCTGTTAGGATGTCACGTCAGACAGGAATGTTTGTAGTTTCTGGGCAAGGCAGAGCCAATGAAGATGAATAAATCAATCAGGTGTCACAAACATCAGTGGAACGCCCATGCATGCATCCTGCAGCAGTCAGCTCTATTTCCACACAGAACTTCAGCTTCAGAGATTTGTTAACAGAAAGGAGGCAGTAAGATGATGCACCTGCTCTGTTCACACATACAGGCTTAAAGTACAAGGCTCCTTCTCTCACGGGAAGCTTGCAGACATGTGACTGCATAATTACATACACAGCTCTGATTGGCCAGTTATTTTCACTCATTGTCTCAAACGTTGTACTCAACAAAGTAGTTCATTTCCTGAGTGATATGTTTTCATTAATAATAAAATTATTATTAAGTCCCAGTTGCTCATTAAAGTTCTATCAAAGTGAAATGCACTCTTCTCTACTTACGTTAGCAAAGACATTTACGTGTATCTCCGCGGAAGCATTATTCCAGGTTTAGTTTTATTTAAACATAATTTATAGGAGGAGACAGTTATGGGTAACGAGGTTCAAAATGAAGACAAAAACAGTGCGTCAACTGTGTTTACAATTTCCCAGGCAAAGTTTTATAGTGAGAAGTATGTTAGCCAGTTAAAGGGAAGCAGGACGAATTTTAATGTTATATTTTGTGGTAATGACCAAAACCGATCCTGAATTAGTACTCTTCCTCCTAATAATATACACACTATAATCAATATTTAATTAACATTCTAGGAAGAAGTAAAAAATATATAGACTGTATAAACACTATATACAATCAATATATTTCTCTTTTACACATTTCATTAAGAAAACGACATGAAAGCACCTTTCAGGATTTGTGCCCACACCACACAGTCCCTTCCAAAAGTATTGGAACGGTAAGGCAAATTCCTGTTTTTGTTGTTCACTGAAGACATCTGGGTTTAAGATCAAAAGATGAGTATGAGACAAGAGTTCAGAATTTCAGCTCTCATTTCCTGGTATTCATCTAGATGTGTTAAACAACTCAGGACATATCACCGTTTGTATTAGACCACAGCATTCTTAGGTGAGCAAAAGTAAAAAGAACAATCTTAAAGTAAATAAAATTTAATATTTGGTGGCATAACCCTCAATAACTGCCTCAAGCCTGCGACCCATCGACATCACCAAACTGTTGCATTCTTCATTTGTGATGCTATTTCAGGCTTTTACCGCAGTTTCTTTCAGTTCTTGTTTGTTTCGGGGTGTTTCTCCCTTCAGTCTCCTCTTAAGGAGGTGAAATGCAGCTCTATTGGGTTAAGGTCAAGTGATTGACTTGGCCAGTCTAAAACCACTTTTTTCCCCTGATGAAGTCCTTTGTTTTGTTGGCAGTATGCTTTGGTTCATTGTCCTGCTGCA
Organism: Micropterus salmoides; assembly: GCF_014851395.1. NCBI lineage: Eukaryota > Metazoa > Chordata > Actinopteri > Centrarchiformes > Centrarchidae > Micropterus > Micropterus salmoides. The sequence continues at coordinate 7,297,200 of NW_024041039.1, forward strand.
TGATAAACTTCCTCCCCATTAGTTTCAATGCATTTCTCCGTAAATTATCAGACAAAATGTTTCTGTACACTTCTGAATTCATTCTGCTCCTACCATCGTCAATTACATCGTAAGTAAATATTAATGAGCCTGTTCCAGAAGCAGCCATGCACGCCCAGGCCATGACATTACCTCCACCATGCTTCACAGATGAGCTTGGATGCTTCGGATCCTTTTTATATACAGTCTACGTTCGGATCAGAAGCAGTTCCTTTCTTCCTCCACACTTTGGCCTTTCCATCACTTTGGTAGAAATTAATCTTGGTCTCATCGGTCCATAAGAGTGTGTTCGAGAACTTTTGTGGCTCATCTCTGTACTACTTCGCAAATTTCAATCTGGCCTTCTGATTCTTCCTGCTGATGAGCGGTTTGCATCTTGTGGAGTGGCCTCTATATTTCTGCTCTCTGAGTCTTCCTCGAACAGTGGATTGTGATACCTTCACGCCTGCACTGTGGAGGTCGTTGGTGATGTCACTTACTGATGTTTTGGTTTTCTTCACAGCTCTCACGATATTTCTGTCATCAACTACTGTTGTTTTCCTTGGCCGACCTGTTCGTCGTCTGTTGCTCAGTACACCAGTAGTTTCTTTCTTTTTCAGGACTTTCCAAATTGTTGTGCTTGCTATGCCTAATGTTTGTCCAATAGCTCTGGTTGATTTTCCTTCTTTTCTCAGCTTGACAATGGCTTGCTTTTCTCCCATAGGCAGCTCTCTGGTCCTCATGTTGGTTTATCCTCTTTAACAGGAAATGCAGTCTTTATCATGCAGATCTATTTAATGTTTGGACAATCAACCTAAAAGGCAACACCTGGGCAACAAGAAACATCTGTCAGTCACATGTTCCAATAGTTTTGCTCACTTGAAAAATGGGTGGGTTCAAACAAAGGGTGGTATGTAACACATCTACTGTAGATGTGAATACCAGGAAATGAAAGCTGGAATTCTGAACTCTTGTCTCATACTTATCTTTTGATCTTAAACCCAAATATCTTCAGTGAACAACAAAAACAAAAGGAATTTGCCTTACCGTTCCAGTACTTTTGGAGGGGGCTGTACGTTCAGAAGATCTTGTCACTCTTAGTGCAGCTGTTTGCAGCCCAACACTGCACCATTATTATCAGTCCCTAAATGTGTTTTTCTTTTTCTGCTTCCTCTTAGATATTCAAAAATAAAATGATCACCTACAGCATTGTAAGCTTGAGAGCAGACTCCGATCTGACTTGCTCAGGGCTCCTGAAGGACCAGCCATCATTTAGTAGAATTGCTGTGACCTAGAGTAGCTGGCTGATTTGGGTTGTTTTCAGGCTGTAAATCCACATAATAATGAGTTCTTCACAAGGAGCTTCTCTGTTTACATAGTGCAGATCATGCATCTTTAATATTTTAGTACTGTTCTGTTTTGGCATCTGGGAAAGCATAGTAGAAAATAGCACAGAAATCACTTCCTTTTTGTGCTTACTGAGTTTTCAATGAATAGGTGAAATAGTAAGTAAATAAATGCATGCATTGAATAACTTCACTGCAAAGACATAGGTTTGCAAATGGATGGAAGGAACCCTACCAATATCTGAGGGAACTCATTCACATTATCTTTGGAGTAAAGTCATTAGATAACTCTGATGTGCCCTCCTAAAGGACTCATCAAATTATTGGCTGCAATACATGGCTGAATGGACAGTGCTGAGAGAGAGAGCGCTGCAATCCGCGAACAGCTGTTTCTACAGGCTTCTCTCTTTCAATTTATGAACAATTCTGTCAAAATCAGGAAGACTATTTAGCACTTTTTATGTGAGCCATATTGCATTAGGTTGTTGTGTCCCTATCAATGGTGAGACCAAACCTACGCCCTTGCTATAGCATCTTAAATCAAACATTTCCTCTCTCCTCTAACAGAAGAAAATATCACAAGTTTACAACCGCACAACTCAGCAGCCACTTTGCAACAATCTATAAACATGAGGTTAAAACAACCTTATGATCGGACGTGAAGATATACAAAGTGATACCTGGAACTTCATAGCAGTCAACTACTGCAGTGATCAAATTCAAATCTAAATATGAAACTGTTGGCTAGCTGGATGCAGCGAGATGTGATGTACCAGTTTACATCAAAGTGTCAAGAAGAAATGTTGAGCTGACAGTGGTGTAATAGATCCCCGAGTGATTCCCAACCCCAGCCCACAGTCTAGTGCTTCAAGTCACTGTTGACTTTTTCAGTATTTAGGCCTATCCATAATGACAATCTTTCCCCAACCTTAACCAACTGCTTTTAGTGCCTAAATATAACCATAAAAAAATGTTACCCATGGTTTAGTTGAGCATGCATATTGTACAGAAAAAGTAATGAAATATGTCGTAATTTTGTGTTTATTAAAAGTTTCTTCATTTTGTTGATAAATATGTAATTCTAATGGAATGTGGTCTCAACAAATATTTGCAGATTGAAATTAGTTGTATATAATTATATACTATAGAATGGATGTGGCACGTCAATCAAATTCAAGGTGTTTATGTTGTTCCCCATTTTCACTGTAATTGCCATAAAGACCTTGGAATTTCTAACTTAGGATAAAACTGAAGAATTTCCCAATATAAATGCAGTTAGGAAAAAGTGTCATCCTAAACTGAGATAAGATAGGATTTCAGACTTGGGATGTTTCTGTAATGAGACCTCTGAACAGCTAAACAGAAGGGTAAACTGATTAAACCTGGTGGTTATACACCTGCCTATACATTGCAGACCAGGCAGGCAAAAGCATTAGCTGAATTATAAACATTTCATTTTAATGTCTGTTTCAGTCTGCTTAGAGTCTGAGATATGGAGGATTTACCCTGCTGGACTATCCCAGGAAAGTAAAATAAAAGTATATCTACTTTTCAGTGCCTGACAGCTTGACTGATGCTATCTGATTTGTCTTGATGCACTGAACCGCACTACATGAAGATTATAGGAAACGTTAAAACGATTTGTCACCACACCAGCTTCATGCTCAGATGTACTTTTCTGAATCAGTTTTCCTTCCACTCCGATAAACTCTCGGACAGAGAAACTGTTTGGTCACCATCACTAATAATTTGGTATAAGATAAGTCCTTCATCATGACACAGCTCCTTCAATATCAACAACATCCTAAAAATAGCATTGATTTCCACCAAACATTTACTCACCATATGTGTGAATAATCTGTGGAACCGCTCCGGGTGATAGTTGGAGATATAGAGGCAATTACACAGTAATAGATTCAATCTCAGGCCAAGAGAAACATAATTGGAGAGGGAGCTCTCGCCTACGGGGCAGAATATTGTATATTGTCACTGTGATTATAGACACTTGGCACAGCGTGGTGCTGTTAGCAATTTAAAATCAGCACATGAATGGCTGACATTAAATAGAATGCTTTAGATCACGGCTTTGATTGTGCTGTAATGTTTGTCTGTGTCAATTTCAAAAACACCCTATTTGTTTTCCTGCCTGGCCAGTTGACTGCGATCAAAAGGAAATAGCAATCTATACATAATCAAATGCAAATGTGACAAACGGAGTGGATACCCAAAAGAAAATTAGGTATTCAAAGGAAAGAATGAGGGCTTTGGTATATTTTAAAATCTTATATTCCAAGCTAGAGCTTCTCAATTATGGCAAAAATCATAATCACAATTATTTTGGTCAATAGCAAGAAAATAGGGAGCACAACCTTAATGTCAGTAATAATCGGTCAACAGGTTTTCTGTACAGTATGTCCATACCATTGGCAAATAAGTCAAAGTTGAAGCAGGAAGTCGGTCTGTTAACTGGATTGGATATGAACATAGTAAAGTTTTCTCTTCTAAAATAAATATGACAAACCTGAGGGTTTGTTTGCTATCTGTACAACTGCCTTGTTTTGAGATCTCAGCGATTGCTTTGGAGCACACAATGTCATCATAACCAATGGAAATTGGGGCCAAGGCTGTGAAAAACAAACACAAGTTGTATTAAACTGTAGTTTTTTCGGGATGAGCACCAACTAACAGATGATAGTGGTTGCAGTCAAATTGTCAGACTGCACATGTGGGCAGGGTTTTGTTGCCAAACTGATACCAGAAGATTGATGATCTTCTGATCCTGAGCTCACAACTTCCTCTGAGAGTCCAGTCTAGATATTTGAGCCATGTTGGTTTATAACTGTGACAGGATACCTCCACAAATGTTTGTAAAATGAGTCCTAATATAAAAGGGTATAGTTGTTGCATTTAGGCATTACAGTAGCACTGACTCCAAAGAGTTACTGCTAAATCTCTCTGGTTGAATATTTAAGGCTTGTTTCACCTGTAATCAACAGTCACATGGTCCTGGAGTACACCTGTACATCATTGCAGCAAGCACTGCCTGAGCCCCCTGTATTGGCACACCTGCTGCGCTAACAATGAAGAGAGGGCTGTATTATTTTTCATGTAGGGCTAAATGTGGCCTAAGGCGTATATGGTATATACGCATCTCTCAGTAATTATAATAAATGTATAACAGCTACAAAATATGAAGAGGTTTGGCTATCCACTGCTCTCCTTCTGCAAATAAAAGAGAAACCAAGGATCTTATCCTTTTATAAACACAGTATGAGATAACACAGTGCACCACAGCACTGGATCTATTCTTCTTGTACCAAAAAATGGAAGTAAATCACATACTTTCATGCTCCGATTTTTAAGGAATGAAAAGAGCCGGCGGGCCACACAGTGTGAAACATTGCATATTGTGAGAAAGCTGCAGTGTGACAATCACTGAGCAGTGTGCAGGCAACATTGCCACAGGACCAGTATATACACAGCTGCAGGACACTTGTTTCCCAGAGTTCACGGCGGCGCACTGTCATAGAGGGTACAGACATGACAGACTGCAGAGGAGAAAGAACAGATAGATGTGTGTTGTCCTTGTGTTTAAGGTTGTCTTTCCTCACGGCTATGCAGTATATTCAGACATGTACAGTATGAACGCACACGTACAAATTTAGAGCAGAAATGAGTATCATTAACCTAAATTACAACATTTTTTGAAGTGATTGGCCAGCAGCCGGGCATCTGGTCAACATCAGAATAACCCGCTGAGAATCTCAATGTAATACTAATACTAAACATGTGTTCAGATGAACTGTTACATTAAGGGTGCCTTGATCTATTGTTGAGCAGTGTTAAAGTAAGCAACAGCACAAAACTAATAAAAAACAAACAGAACACATATTCGCTGTTCGGGTCAATCTGTTTTTTGTCAATTTTTGTAGGCCTCCAGATTGCTCAAAATTGTGTGTGGGTGGCTGAAACAGGAAGGTGGGGGTGCAGTTTACTTGATTGGTAGTTTCAAAGCGCCAGAATACTGTAGTGTGAAAGAACATTCCCTTGTGAGAAAATTGCAGCCTTATGGCAGGCTCAAAGTGGTAAATATTACATTTTTGATACTTAAGTTTATATAATATTAATGTTTTATTTGTGCAGCCTTGATTTTAGCATTATCATCCACAAGAATTACATTAGCAACAAAACATTAGGCCATAAATGAGACTGCAATAAATACATACGTTAGCAAGTTATTAAACCTAATGTTCAAACTCCAACTTTTAGCTGGATTCTTGATAACTATTTATGAATCCCATTCCCCATTTATTTTCCACCATAAACAAAGGTAGTTGACTGGCCCTTGGAGATCTTCCGACACTTGGATGGACACAAAAGTCCACATGAATCACATACAAACAAAGAGCTACTTTGAGAAAATGTTCCTTAAACAATGTCAGAGGGACAAGACTGTGCATATAAGTGAGAATATTGAATTGTATTGCGGAGGTGTTTTACAGTTGAATCAACACCTTTCAAAAACGTTCTCAAAAACCGACTGTTATTAACCTTCATGAAGGTAGGATTTATTGCAAGACTGCTGTATTAAAATAGTTTTAGTCAGATGTACCTTATGAACTGGCAACTGAAGAAAAAACTGAAAATTTAAACATCTGATATGCTGAAACCAATGAAAGTTTTTCTCTGTTGATCAACAAATCGATTAATTGACAAATATTTTCTGCTCTACTATTTTTATCCTTACAGTAGCATTAATTGTTTAATCGTACATTTACCACTCTGCTGAGGTCGCCAGAAAAAAAAGTCAAATGAGAATACTTTACTTCTCAGCTCTATTTCCTGTTCCTAGTGGCCACGAGCAGTTGTTTATGCTTCACAAGATATAAACTCCTAAGATAGAAATGTTTTACCTTGTCTAGTATAGCTCTAGCTCTAGCTAAGTGAAATAGGAGGACAAAACAGTTGTTGTTGAATATTGAGATTTCCTTCGTAAAACTAGAATGTAATTTTGGGCGGTTTTCCTTTTACAATGATGTGACTTATTCTGAGGGCATTCTTGGATAATACACTTCCAGTGGAAATAAGTGGTATGCTCTTGCCTCAATGAGCTGTATTTACAATTTTCGCAACATTTAAACAAAAAGAAAATACTCAGTGCCATATTAAACAGCTTTTTAAGATGAATGTGTTTAGCTGTTAACATGCAGGATGCTGCCCGGAGGGGTCGTTTCTCTGTCTGTCTAGATGGAGATAAATGCCCAGTGTTGCCCAGAGAGAGGCGGGATGCTGACTGATAAAGGCTGTGTTTGGGATGAAGCTCAGCTGTTAGTGTTTACTTTAATTGTCCTGTAATCACCAGGTTTCCGGAGGAGGGAGATGTTCTCCCGCCGAGCTGCACCTGGACCCTGTTCGGACCGATTAAACCGGTGGTGGAGGAGATTCCTGTCCCAAACACAGTCCAGTCAAAACACATCAGGAAATGGGGGAGAGACAACAGTGACAGAGGTAAAGAAGTAAAATTATTAAGAAGCTCACAAATTCAATTTTTATAGGAGTATATTGGCAGTGCAGACATGTTTGTGAGAGAAAGAGAACTGGAGAGGTTAAAAGAAAACTGAGAAAATGTATAAATGTGTTTATGTATGTGGTAGAAAACAAACAGAGAAAGAAAACGATAAAAAATAAATTGACTGCATAATTGGATGTGCTAGATGTAGCAATTTAACATCAATAAATCATTACATGAATAATTTGAGTGTCAGTATAATTAGAGTAAACAAACTGGTCCATCACAAGAAGAATTAGTAGGCAACAACAGTCTAGCACAAGTCTCAGCTTTACCTAGTGTACATGAGGGTTAGATTTGACAGGAAATGTTAAGGCAAAAAAAATAATGGTAGCAGGGTGCTCTCATGGTGTAGACACTGTTTATCACGTTTGATCTAACTAATTCTTCTCAGTAAAGCCAGAATGAAAAATATTTTTCTGTCTTGAAACGGAATTTGTTGAAATTGCATTGACATGGTAACCTGCGTACATTATATGTTTGGAGTTTAAGTGGTTCAAGTTGCAAGAACACCTCTGTTAGGCTGAAAAACCTTCATGAATGATTTTGTGTTTTCCTCATGTCATGCTAGGAACAATGAATACAAGTTGTTGGAAAGGTAACTTCCAGTGGCATTTCAGACATGCTAGCTGTGTGGCTCTAACAATGTTGATCACTAGGTCCAAACACCATTTTGGTCCAGGCTGAAATATCTGCTGTACACAGCGATGCTTTAAGCTGATTGCTAATACATCTCGTGAGAAACAAGATGTTAGCATCTCAGCATGCTAACATCTTGTGTGAAAATGTCACAGATTATTAGTTTGACAAATTAATTGAGAGACCCAGTATATTCCAGAAATGGTGAGATAGCGAGACAGAGAGGGGAGAATGGAAAAGATCAGGAGAGAGAGTTGTTACACAATCCATAATAAAGAAGGATGGGGAGGACAGAGAAATTGAAAAACCAACAGAGAGCTGGTGTTTAGAGAGAAAAAAAAATCAAGTGTGGTGGAACAGAGAGGCAGCACAAATAGACTGTGTATATGAGCCTACAGTATATATGTGAAAAGACAAGAAAAGAAGGGGAGGAAAAAGGGGATATAAAGACAACAGAAAGACCTTGGATTATTGAAACATTACTTAAACCTGCAGAGGCTGAGCACTGCACATTAAGAACTTCCACCAACATACAAAGATTTGTTTTGTCTGGATAGTCAGCATGTAAATACAAGGAACATCACACAAAACTATAGGTAGGTATGATTAAAGCCCTGTCACTGTCACTGAAGGACTTTCTTTTTTGGATGAAATACTGAATAAAGTGCTGGAAGGAGACAATAGAAGGACAGTAAACTCTGAAACAGTGCTGTAGGTAAGTGAACTTTGTAAAAGCGAGGTGAACTTCAAGCTTCGGCTCTGCACTGCATGAACTGACTTAAAGAACAACACTCTAAAAGCATCTTTGGGTTTTCAACTAGCATTTTTTAGCCGTGCTAGCGACATGGCTCTAGGGAAGGCAATGTCGGTTGGTCAGTCAGGCCACCACTATGTAACTACTGGATGGATTGCCATAAAACTCTGTACAGACATTCATGATCCCCAGACGATGTATCCTAATGACCTTGGAAATCCCCGGACTTTTCCTCTACCACCAGCAGCAGGTAAACATTTTCACTTATCCAGGGAAATAGCTTAACTGACAGACCCACATAAGCTTGGTCCAATCAGTTGTGATGCACAAATTAATTACTCAACAATCCTACAATGTCCCCACCTCGTCAAGTTTGAAATAAGAAAAGGTCTGATGAAGGAAAAAAAAAAACAGTGAGTGTGAGTCCTCAGATTTATGTAAAAGGACTACAGTGAAAGGTTGTTAATACAAAAACCGCCAGGCTACTCTTAGAATTGATGTGATGGATGAGGTTGTCAATACTAAAATTTATGGCTGGAAATTTAAGTGTCTGAGAAGCATGTGTGTGGTGTGGGAGTGGCCTTTTATATGCAACAGTTCATCTCTGACATTTTTTCCCCCCTGTCCTCCGTTTCATGGCCATGTTCAGACAATCACATGATTCTGGTGCTTCTGTTATAACACACTGTCAAAGAAACAACATGACATCTGAAAGCTAATTACCTTTGATAGCACCACTTTGACAGCGCCTGTCCTCCTAAAACTGAAGAAGCAGTGTGATCTGTGACATCTGCTAAGCTTGTGGAAATGTAATTGTGCTCCACTCAGTAGTACACCCAAGAGATACACTCCATAAGGTCCTTCGTAGAAGGCCAAGAGGTATTGAATGTGGAAAGAAGTAGAGCTGCTTTGGAGGTGCCAAAGGAGAAGGAAAGAGGGAATTGTGGAATTGCTGATGAGAAGGGCTTTAGCAAAGAGCTGGAATAGGAGGTAATTGCTGCAGTCAGACTGAAGGAGAAAGGAAGTGCAAGAGTGTGAGAAAGAACATGAGAATCAAAGAGAAGCTTCGAATAGAGCACTGAACAACGCAAAGGAACAGTGCAGACTTAATGTTATCTATAGAGGGCCACGTACATCACAGGTCTTGCACTAGCCCTCTGCACCGTACATGGGCTCCTGCTGCATTCCTGTATGTCACTCGTCTTACTTAATTAATTTCACTCGATATCTTCAGAGCATGAACCGAAGACATGGACTCTGTAAGGTCCTTTGGAGTGGGTCAAGAGGCATGGTGAGAAAAATGAACTTGTGCAGCAGGAGGGCCAATAAAGATGAGGAAGGAAGACTGTTTCTATAAGAAAGAAAGAAACAGATAGAGAAAGCAGAGAAAAATACACAGCACCTGTTTTTATAAAGTATGCTTCAATCCACCTGTTGTGGATAACTAAGATCTAATTATCCTAATTCTTCTTCTGTAAACTCAATATGAAAGAGGAAAACTAAGAATAAAAAAGGTCACTGAAAAACATGCCACCTGTGTTTCTGCAAAAAAATGAACAAAGATAGAGATAATTATACTATGTGTGTGTGCTCCTTCTCTTTGTGTGCAATTATGATGTGAAAACCAGTGGAGGACTATGGAAGTGAAGACCCTAGAATGTGATTGGTGTATTGCAGCTTGTGGAACTTTTGAACCAGAGACAGTTACACAAGCACCAACAACAAAACCCACGACACACTTAACGTAAAAAAGATTACAACAATATTTATAACAATAACTGTATTTTAAAAATATGTAAAATAGAAGAAAGGGAGCATGTTGCTCTCAGGAGGAGGCTGGCTAGAAGGTACAATGGCATATCTGGCTCTGGCTGAATCTACTTTTGTCTACTGCAGAGGCACTATCCACAACCTGGAGGAGTAACTAGTATAAATGAGTGTATTAGTATAGTAGTAGTATATATCAGTATAATCTTCATTTAATAGTATACTGTAAGTATAATGTTAACAAATATAATGTCACTATATTCATTATAATTTCATGTAATAGTATACAATATAGCTTACAATATTAATACCAGTTTTTTGTGGGTTGTTTTCATTCATTAAATCCTTCTGCAAGGAAAATGATCTACATTAGTCTTGTTTGTTGTAGAACATTAAACTATACGGTAGGTTGTAGTCTTTACTTGCTCATTAATTATTTTTCCGGTTTGCATGCATCTTCTTTTAGAGGCATATGAGAGTGAAATGGTCACACTTAGAGCCCTGCTTGGGATGAGTTGCTATCCCAAAATAAAGTTTCAAGTGTCTTGGGGTGTGGTCATTGAGTAATGTGAGAGCCACAGGTGCCTTCAAATTAATTTAGATAGTTGCAGTGATTGGCCAGGATGTGCATGCACACCATGAAAGCCTTCCAGGAGAGTCGGAAAGTGTGTGCTGTTATCGCCATTTGTCCATCATTGCATCTCGCCCCTCTCTGTGATGGAGAGCTTTTCACCTCGACCTTTAAGTGTGGCTTCAGAATAGGTATAAACACTTGTGCCTCAGATATGGTTAGATGACAAGCATAATTTAGTTTGCTTCATGCATGCTGACTCGTTAAGACGGAGAGTGAGATTGCAAGGTTGACAAGCAGATTGGTGAGACATTGGCAGGACCATCATGTAAAGAGAGCGCTGAACATGTAGCTGAAACTCTTGATTTACCAGTCAATCTAAGTTACACTTCTCACTTGTAGTCATGAGCTTTGGGCAGTGACAAGCAAGGAAATCCAGAAGGAGCTCGGAGAGAAAACTTTTACATCGAAAGGAGCTTGTGGAGGTGGTCAGGCGTCTGATTATGCTGCATCCTGTAGGACTTTCAGGCACGACCAACTGGGACGAGACCCCAGCACAGACCCAGAACACTCAGGAGGGATTACCTATTCTATCTGGCCTGGGAGTGTCAATCAGTATGAAGATGGAAGTGGAGGCGTCAAGCAGGGAGGCGAATAAAGATGAAGAGGAAAGTCTAAGTCACTACTTAAAGGAAGAAAGAAAAAGAGGAGAAATATTCAGACTGCTTGTTCACATAAATATCACGTTGCCATTAACATCTTGGTGACATATTGAACAGTGGTCTTGCACTCTCCTTTGCACTGCATGCGAGGCCACACTGCATCTGTTTACAACACTACTGCCACCTAATTTTGCTTGACTGAATCTTGTGAGGATGCACCCAGGAGACTGACTCCTCAGGGTCCTTAAGAGAGAACCCAGGGGTTGTAAGCGAGGCAGAAAGTGGAACTTCTTTGGATGGGGCAAAGAAAGACAAGGCTGAAAGAGCCTTAGCAAAGAGCTGCATAGTATATAATTGGCCAAACAGAAAAATAAAGAAGGGGAAAGGGTGTGAGAAAAGACAGTTACATGGTCATTTGCACATAAGATTGTTGACTGAATTTGTATTCTTACAGTGATATGTCATTTTTTTTCTATGTCCCTGTGCACAGCATTTGTTGGTGTCACAAGCTTCATCTAATTAAGTTCCACTCGATATATCCTGCAAGTGACGGACTCCACTGGGTCCTTTGGAGGAGGCCAAGTGGGATAACAGTGAGAAGGAGGTTCTTGCTTTCGAAAAGGCCTTTAGTTAGAAGCTGGGAAGCATATAATTGCCTCGGCCAGACAGAAAGGAGGAAAAACAGACAAGGGTAAAGGGGGGAGGATAAATAGAAGTAGGAAGAAAGAAATTAAAGAATTAGAGATCTAGTGTATTTATTAAACTTGGAGGATAAAGTGAATCTGATCATGAGCGAAAAGAGAAAAGAGGAGGGAGATGGAGATACAGATGAAAAGAGAATGGGAAAGAAGATTGAGAGAGGGAAGAAAGAGGAAAGTCAAAGACAATAGGAACCAGGCGAGAGCCAGTGAGCCAGTTCCATTACCAGGACCTCTCTAATGGGAGGAGAGGCCAGGCTGGAACAAATGGACTGTAATTGCACACAATCTGTCTTCAGAGCTCAATCACTTTGCCCTGCGGGGACCATTGGTAAAACACTTCTCTCACACTAATCTAATAACCTTCTCCCTCACCTTCCTCCCCAAGGAGACGTTACCTTTCACCTTCAGCACAGACGTTACCCTGGCAAAGAACTGAGACAGTAATGTGAACACTAGCTGTCATTAACCAGCCACATAATGAACCATGCATATATTTGCAAGAGATATCAATCACACCACATTGTAACTGCAAAGTGGAGCTGTTTACCGAGTCTGGAATTCACCTCATACAAGCAATTTTTTCAGACAGACTTAATAATAATAATATTATTGCTTATTTGTCTTGTTTCATCACTAAACCAGTAAATAATGAACATTGCATATATTTACATACTATTTATTAATCAAACCCACTTCTAACTGAGTTGTTTTCCAAGTCAGGAAATCCCGTCCTACAGCATATTTTTCCACACAGACATTTATATATTTTTGCCTTTCAGATTTATTGTGTTTGCATGTTTTTTATTTTGTATTGTATTGCTTTTTTCATTTATTAATAATTTCTTGTCTGCAAGGCACTTTATGACTCTTTAATTTCAGTTAAATTTTTATTGTCTGGATCTAAATAAAAATTTCTTGAGAATGAGACACCCTGTTCAGAAATGAAGACACGTCGACAGCAACTGCTTATGTGAAATGGAAACTCCATTATGGAAAACTTTTTTCAAGTCACACCCCCAAAATGATGACATTTGAGGGCAGCAATAAACTCTGGTCCTATAGGATGATGAATTTTAAACAAGTAGCTTGAAGATGTGAAAGATGTATTTTAACACCACCATCTGTGAATTTGAAATACTATAAAATAGCTACCTTTTCATTTCATTATTTTCAAATTACTAGATTTTTTGGAAAGCAGGATTGTATTTAGCTAATAAATTCACTGTATATCATTTTGGAAATATAAAGTATGTATATACTCTATATACTTGAATGTACTGATTTTAACTGAATTGTAGCAAAACAACATGCATCAATATTAAGATCCTGTGTAAACATATTGCCAAAATAAGAGGAGGTGACATCTGTGGCCTTTCATAGCTGTTACCCGCTGCATCATTTAGCAAAATTCGAACCTCATTATCTTTTGGATTTCAATTTAACTTCTTTTTCTAAGCTGTTTAATATCATTTATAAAGAGTAATATTAACAGCATTTTGTGCTGATTTTGTGGGCGTTGAACTTGGCCGCCTGCTGTGCATCACTGTCAAGTGCTGGCTGGGTGTGGGTTGATATCTTTGTGCATAAACATCTGTCCCTTTTTGACTTTCTCTGAGTATGCATGCGAATAAGATTTGCATTTGTGCTGTGCCTGCATCTTTGTTTGTGTGTCTAAACCTGTTTTTGCGTGTGCATGTATGTTGGTATGACGCATATGACAGTTTTTATGTCAGCTAGTGTGTATGTCTGGTTTTATGTGCATGTACAGGAGACAGGCACATCCAAAGTACAGTGTGTCTCTGTTTTGTTGATGTCTGTGTTCTGTTTTTCTATTCATTTCATTTCCCCTACCAGGGGAAAAGGTCTGAAAAGGGTCTCCTTGCACGGAGCCCAGGTACTAGGGATATTAGGAGCAGTGAACCAGCGAGGGTCACTCATGCGTGCTGACTACAGAGAAACATACATAGCACTCCAATAACGTTAGTCCCTCCGATCTAGTGAAAATCCCTAGTTGTTTTCTTTGAGGGGTTGAACAGAGCTGTCTTTTTGGTTAAGGACCAAACCAGTATTCAGTGCAGACTGAAAATATTTAGACAGTAAAATATTTTTTGTTTATTTGGTTGTATACTCCAGCATATTGGATTTGAAATCACACAGCAATTATGAGACCGAAGAACTAAGTTTCAGCTTTAATTTGAGGGTGTCCACAAGCATGGGCAGTGCATGTAGGGGGTTATAATGGGGCTATTGAAATTGTAGTAAATACATTAATAAACAAGACTAGGCACAGATGTGTTGCATTTGAAAGTCAATTTTAAGTATCCCATACCTTTTAAACTAAACCATAATAATCTAGTCCACACATTTGTTATTTCAAGGCTGGATTATTGTAATTCTTATTATCAGGCTGCCCAAAGACAAGACAATTAAGAGTACCTTAAGACGAGAAGATGACAAGAACTAGGAAATATTTTTATATTAAATGTTTCTCCCTTATTAGCTTCTCTGGCTCCCTGTAAAATCTAGAATATAATTTAAAATTTAAAATCCTTCTGCACATCTACAAAGCCCTTAATGGTCAGGGACAATCATATCTTAAAGAGCTTATTATAAAGAAACAGAAATTACATAAATATACACCGGTCAACTTTGAAAACCTCAGAATACTGAAAAATTCAGTAGAACAACAGAGGAGCTATGGAGCATACATCTCGACAAACAAGCAAGAGAGTCAGGGAGTCTTTAGTGAAAAGGAAAGTCAAGTCATTTTTTATTTTTTTTATTATTATTTTTTTTACACTGAACAAAATTATAAACGCAAAACTTTTGTTTTTGCCCCCATTCATCATGAGCTGAAGTCAAAGATTTTCTCTTTGTCCACAAAAGGCCTATTTCTCTCAAATATTGTTCACAAATCTAACAAAATCTGTGTTAGTGAGCACTTCTCCTTTACTGAGATAATCCATCTACCTCACAGGTGTGGCATATCAAGATACTGATCAGACAGCATGGGTATTGCACAGGTGTGCCTTAGGCTGGCCACAATAAAAGGCCACTCGAAAATGTGCAGTTTCATTGTATTGTGGGGGTCCGGAAACCAGTCAGTATCAGGTGTTGCTGTCATGCCATCTGCCCTGTACAGTGAAAACCAGGATTCATCCGTAAAGAGAAACCCTCTCTAAAGTGCCAGACACCATCGAATGTGAGCAGATTTTTTCAGATTTGTGAACAATATTTAAGAGAAATAGGCCTTTTGTGTATATAGAGTAAGTCTTAGATCTTTGTTCAGCTCATGATGAATGAGAGCAAAAACAAAAGTGTTGCGTTTATAATTTAGTAGATAGTGTAGCTATAGACCATTATCACAAATCACAATTTGCCTCAAGTGGCAAATGTTCCAGTCAGGAGTCATGATGAGAATAAAGCTCTTTTGCTGGTTGTGGAATAAATGCGGGGGGTACTTTGGGTGCCAGGTTCTTCCTCTGGCTGCCAGCAACCTAACATTGCTAACAACACTGCCAGAAGTTAGTAGAAGCGTCAGATATATTGTAGCAACTCACAGGTGGTCTACCCCGCTACCCGCTGTTCTAACTTTCTTTTGATGCCTGCCTTCACTTTCCCATTTTAACTAGTTTCAGGATACTCTTGACAAGATCATTTAATACTGAAACAATGTAGTTTCATCACACTAGCGTACCAAAGCAAGCTAAACAAAAGTTGACATAAGTTGTGTAACATGAGCAACGTGAACCTGCCCAGGTGATTCCAGTGCATACAGGGATGTAATGGCAACTGGGGAACTCCTGGACCAAGTCAACTGGAAAATGGGACAAACATCAGCAAAATAAAGGAAAATCAGGTTTGTATGTTTAATAACATGTTAAAATTGTTTTTTTGATTAAGGTATTGTAGTTCTTAGTGGGGATATAGCCCTTCTAGTCACATACTAGCTCCACCCTATTGCCATCTAGGGTGGACATATTAAATGTAAATATTATGTCCTCACATTTAATATTCTGTAACAATATTGTGGTGTCCTTTGGAGTCAGTCAGTAACTGAAGTCTTCCCTGCTGTCACTCTGCAAGGCCTGCACTGCATTAATTTCCCTTCTTGCCTGTTTTGGGGGCTTGTTGTCTTTACTCTGATCTTCGGCATGTGAAACACACAAAGCACTAAAAGCACAAAAGCACTAAATAATATAAAAATACATTGTTTCTAATGAGTAAATTAACACATTTTTCATCCAACACTAATGATGGCATTCTTGAAACTACAGGGCTGTGTGGGATGCGTTGCTGCTCCACTTTCATCATGTTAGGACTGTGCTGTGACTGAGGCTTATAACAGTGTATGTACATTTTTGAGTGCTTATTAATGTTTTACTTTTTCCACTGTGCTATAGATTCCTATTCAGCAATATTCATGAGGATAACACCTCAGCCACCACCAAAAACACCCACGCTACATATACAAAACAACTGTGACTCTTGTTGCATCTGAGATGATTTCTTTCCATTCCAGTACTTTCACATCGATTTGAGACATTTTAATTCTTTTTCCTTCCCTGAAGGTGAGCGTGTGGATGAATCACAGTCGAAGTGCACGTCTCAGATGGAATGCTGACACTAATCTACAATAAGGAATATTCATGCATCCGTGTTAAGTGATCGGAGGAGTGAAGCAAAGCTGCTGTTGTAGCTACAAATGACTAGTGAGCCAGCCATTGTTTCTGCTGTTGCTGGTAGAAATGTACTCATTAGGATTCAGCGAGTTGCAGAGTACAGATGCCTGAGCACGCTGTGTGGAGAGTGAAGACTCCTGACTGTCAAATTAAGTCCTGCTAAATACTGTTTGGGTTATTGCTTTGCAGGCATACAGGTATTTTTAAACAGTCATGCATTGGTATAGCTTTTCCATTAGATACAAGCTAAGTGAGCAGAGTGATTTTAACTCTTAGTAAAGAACACTGGGACTTATTATATAGTACCGAGAAGTAGCTTTTTCAGGCAGTAAATTCAGTGTATTAATTTCCGGAAATGATTATCCACATTCATCCTACAGGATTACACTGCAGCATATACGCAGCGTACTTAATATAGATTGAGCCAATATATTTTACAGTAGAATAAATGAGGTCTGCCCCAGACTAAAGATTTTCCAAGCAACTAGAAGTCGTTAGTTCAAGGCCAATAGTCGTCTAGTCATCGCACATTTATGATATTCATATAATTATTTAAATTTGCAAATTGAGAGTTTCAGGGATGAGAAAGAATGTTATAAGCAACATTATTAACACTATGGCACATTATAGAGAAATACAGAACAGTAACAATGAGCCTTGAAAAAAATACATTTTTCAAGGGGCACGAAGTGAGCCGCCTGTTAACGACAAGTGGTAATGATTGTGAATGTGTCGTAACAACCAGAAAGTAGACTGAACATTTTGTTGTTTTATTTCAACACATTTATGGCATCACACGTCTTTTGTTGTTCAAAACACTGGAATAAATTACTTCCAACTTTACATGAACAAATACTTGCAGACCTGTGAACACGATGGATGATGTATAACGTTACTTACAAATGAACTTGCTACATTCTCGCTCCTCCCATCTGGAGTCAGAGTCCGCTTGCCCGATTCCCGTTCTGGTGCTCATTCAAGCTCCAATCCCTGGCAGCATTCCCCCCGGATCCTGCGCCTGAAAACCTCTTCCTCCCGGCGGTCCAATTCTCCTGTGCTAATGGTGTTAACAAACACCCAGTACTCTGAGCGCCAAGTCCGAGTAGAGATAGCTAATAGGAGCGTTAACTGAGATAACTAGCAAATGGCAGTCAAGTCGAGTTAGCAGCAGAGCGCCGTGTGCCGGTAAGTGTCTTCTGCGTTACAAGAGAAATGGTCCGTGGTGCAACAACCCTGATCATCTCCCAAATGTTGCTTTTCTGTGACTACTCAACTAATGAAAAGTTTGTCGACTAAGACTCTTCTCATTAACTCATTGTTTAGTCGACTATTAGGGGGCAGCTCTAGAGTAAACTACAAGCAGGCAACAGCTAATTAGCTGGAAAGATCAAAAGTAACAAAAGAAAGAGGAAGACAATCAAGAAAAAAGAGAGAAGTTAGGTTGTGAAGTTGACAGAGAGGAAGATGAAAAGGAAGAGAGCAGATGATGTTGCCATCAGGCAGTAAGAGTTTTAAAGTTCACCTGGTTTCTTGCTCCCATCTGTCCCAGCCTGGCACATCTCCTGTTGTGTCCAGGCTATCTACCAGTCATGTAGTGCACACAGGCAAGTGGAGCTTAACAAACCTTTTCCATTACCGTAATGACCTTCATGACTGAACACCTCGGTAGCGGAAGTCAGTACAGGACTGCTTCTACAGCACGGCCATTAACTCCCTTCCCCATGGGTCTGCTAAGATCAGATCAGCGAGAGAAGAGGCTACCGCGGTAATGCCGGCCACCATCGATCACGGCACCAGTACTAGAACAAAGACTCCAATTCAGCCAGTTTCAATTCAACTGAAAGTGGGTGCACCAAAGACCTGCAAAGTTATGGTGTAAGATCCGCAGTTTATTTTATTTAGTTTAATTTTTCCCCTGCTCATCATCTTACATACACACACTTTCTTCTTTTTTGTAGTTGCTGCCATTGCTAATCCAAACACCAAGGGTCTGGTAGGCCTTTCGTGGCGTTTCAAACTACTGATTTACTAAAATCAGGTTGCGCCATTAAAACTTAACAAAAAGTCTTAGCACATAAATACTTTTTATTAATGTGTAAACCGGTTGTTAGGAAAAAACACAAGAGCAATCAACTATGTAAACAACCATAATCATTAGCTAGCAAAACTGGCTTGCTAATATTTGTCAGTTATGCAACAGTACCATCTGGCAGTTAGTCATGACCTTCTAGTTCATGACTATGCCAAAAATGTGTGTTGTACCCATAATGATACCCTATTATCTATCAGATAATTCCGCAGGACTCGCAGTAGTTGACATTGTAACATTTGTAACAAATTTGCAATTCATTAAATTAACGAAAGTCAACTAATATGCCGTGAATCTGGGGCTTTTGGGGCCTTTGAGAGTTTGGGGCCCTGGGGCAGATAAAATGTCTGCTTTGCCTGGTTGGAAATGTAGCCTTTAGATATTAGCTGTAGTAGAATTAGTTTGTGTGGTGCTACTCCGTTTTGATGTGCATATCTCCATTAAGTAAACACTTTCATTATAATGAGGCTAAGTTTAAACTAAAAAAGAGCTACTGCAACCTGCTCCAGAGCTTTACCTGCAGAAACTGAAACTCCAACAATCACAAGAATCCTGCTGACAGGTGATCACTAAAAAGTGGAGCAAAAAACTACCACAGCCATGACTGTCTCATCAATAATTCACATCACTAAAGTACAGAAAAATGCATATTACCTTCATATGAGCGGATCATAATGATATTACAATAATATAAGGGGGGTCTCTATAGTAATACTTTGAATACAGGAAGTACAAATTAAGTACAATAAGCTCGACTCAGCATTTCTTTCATTATATCAAAAATTAATTTAGGAATTGTAGCGATGCTATATTTACCACTGATCACACAATAATTCCTATACATGCACAGAGCTGATGTGGATTTTATTTTTTAAATCAATCTGTGTTCCTAAGTCCAGACAGAATCTGTACTCTATATAAGATCAGGAAGATGTGACACATTTTTATTCTAGATTTGTAATCCAGGAAGGGTTTGCTGAGCATGCATTCTGCTTTCAGAAACAACCTGCTTCAAATTGATAAGTTGCAGTACATTCATACCTGGTAGTTGCCAGCAAATCAACAACCTCCATCAACAATCCTGTACTGTATTTGTGAAGGATTTTTATAAAAACCAACCAGCCATAATAATCAGCAATCAGAGCTAAAAACATAAAATCCATTGCAAGCATGTGAATTTTCATTCTGTTGGACCATTTCTAAGCTTTGTTTAAGGTCATCAGACCAGTGATAACAAACCAGAAATTGATTGAAATCGTCACCAGTTCTTGGTTTATCCTGTGGTTTGGGTGGATAAATATATAATTGACCCTTTGTGCTAAGCCATGGCTCAAATATACAGCGCAGTATAGGACTCACTCTAACTGAGGTCCAACACTTTCATGGCTGCACTCCACTGACTCGTACGCAAAAGGAGTTGTTTTCTAGCTTTTTTTGCTGTATTTTTCCAAGATATGGTCAAAGCTGTTCCTGGGGCACCCAGAGAGGTTGAAAGGAGAAATACGATTTATTCACTTTCCAAAACCTAAAACAAATCCAGGAAAATGTTGGCTATCTATTGTTTCTAATGTAATGTTAGTTAGCCAACGCTAGATAACTTACTACTGAATGTAACGTGATACAGCTCTACTGTTTTGCTTTTTAATGACTGTAATAGTGAATAGAGACCTACCCAGCTGTCCAGAAGCAGTGTTTATCCTTAATATCGTTGTCCTCTTTCTCAATAGACAATAATAATAATAATACGGTGGTTCACTTTTACTCTGTGATCAGTAGGCTTCTGTCTTTATTTTTTTCACGTCAGTTTGACAACCTGAATACAACCTTCAAATGCACAATGCAACTGCAAAACTGTCTGCTTCTTTCTGAGATTTCTTTTCCAAAAATTAGACCATATTTCTCCAGTGAGTGCAGTTAGACTGCAGCAGTGCCATGCTAAAAATCCAACAGGTCTGACAGTTTGTCGGACTTAGCAACAGTAACTAAGGGGGGCGAGGCTTAGCGAAGGGTCAAGTGTAAAAAATTTTTTTATAACTTCCATGTAGACACTTTTGTGTAGACTTAGCTTTGAAATCACTGCCATTACTCAATACAGTGCTTACATACAGTGCTTTGTGTCTCTACTATAAAAGATGGGGGACAGAATCCACAGTGCTTATCCCATAAAAAAGAAAAAAATTCTAAACTAGTATGAGGTTTCAACAGTTTCTCTATCCGACTTTCGTCTGCTTAGATGAGTGTTGCAAGTAGATACAAAATGTCCACTGGGAAGTGGAAAGACAGACAGCTTAGAAAAGAAAAAAACTTGCTAAAGGGGAGCTTTTTAATATACCCAATGATTTGGGGAAGGCCATTGCACTGTGGAAACACTATGGCCTTTTTGTGACAATAGATAAAAATCTCTAACCTTCCTCAACAAATCCAACTCTTAAAGAACATTTCAATCATGTCTGCACAAAGTTCTGTACTGGAATGTTTGGACTGTTGTTGTTCAGCTGGGAAAGACGTTTTGAGTTTAACAGCCACGGCCATCTGACTGATATTGAGAAAAATGAAGTTGATCTACTAACTATCATTTTGAGCTGTGTCACAAACTGGGAGTTGACTGCTATGTGTGTACTGCCACTAAACCCGTCTTATCAGCTAGTAGTAGCCGTTTTGTGCTGGTGTTGTTGCGCCATTTTCTGTGCTGTAAGATAATTTTATTTATTTGTGAGAAAATGATGAAGAAATAACAAAATATAGCCTCTGTCTTGGATTGGGTTTGGTTCTCAAGTTAAGCAGTGCCAGGCGGGTTCAGTCAGGTCGGGTCTGAAAGATGCAGGTATGGACCGGGTTTGTACTCATTCATGTAGGTTTACTGCCAGTATGGAAAGCATTTTTACACAGAAAGACTGGTGACTACAGTGGCCAGTAGCGCTTTCATTATCTGCCATGTGAGTGTTGCATTTACACAGGCTTAAAAAAATCCAAACCTCTCTTTTAACAAAGAAACTGACCAACAGGCCAATAACAACACCGCAAAACTTACAGTTCATTGGACCCGTTATGAATCAGAACATTCTGTTCATCTCATGGAAGAGCAGCATGTTAGGTAACACCAAAGATAGTAATTATTTGATGAACCGCTGTTATCCAACATCCACTGTCCTACTTTACAAATCCCTGTAGTGACTGAATCGTATTGCCCAACAATTTTCCGGCTCATACATGCCTTATTCAAGCCCAGCTTTATGGATCCATTGTCAAAAGTGCACCCCATCAGGTACCACCTTGTAATTTGCACCTTTTCTGGGAACTTGGATAACTAAAGCAGTACATTACTTGACGATTAGGTGTGAGCAAGCAGAGTCTGTCTCCAGAGCCTCTCCGACTGCTCTCAAAGCTTGGCATGTTGTCCAAATACAACTGTTAGGTTGTGTTAGGAATCAAACGTCAGTTTTTGTGGAGGGCATCATCAGCCAAGAAGCCTCTCTCCCTGGTCCCCTGTGGAGCCTGATGTGCTGTTGCTCTGAACCAACACACTCACACCCAGATGCTCTCTGAGAGTTGTTTTCTCTCTCAGCTGCTTTCTCCTGTACTATTTCTCTCTCGCTGCTTCAACCCCTCCCCTGCCTTTCCCCCCCCCCCCCCCCCCCTTCATTTCTACTCATTTCCTCTCCTCCCTTTATCCTTCTCTGCCTCTCTTGCTCTTTTTACCGCTCTCACATATTTCTCTCAGACTTTTCTCTCCTCTCCCTTTCTTCCTGCCTGTCTTTCATTCCTCCAACTCTCCAGAACACTTGCATTGCAATCCACTCACCATCTCTCACACTCCAAGGGGAGGTGTTCAGCTGGTACATTATGTCTCTTGAGCATTTCTCAGGCTAATGGAAAACACTCAAAATGCCTTAGCATTCCATCATTCCACCAGTAAAAGAAACTCTCAGTCCAGATATTGCCTCCGTAAGGGAAAGTTTCCACCAACAAGCTTCAGCAGCCAGTGGTTTTTCAGGAGGACTGTGAGCCCTTGATTTTCTTTATTTACTCTTAGGTTTTTGTTCTGTGGGCTTTTCCCATACTGCAGATTACCATGACGAAATCATCCATACACTGATTTTAAGACATTTGTATGATTTTTATTTTTGTTATTTTGTAAAGAAAAATATTCACCTCACTTCATTCAATGATTTGAGCTATTCCAAATGTGTTTGTGACTGTTTTCTGGATTTATTCACCAAAATCTACCAAAGTACTGCTATAAAACAATAAAAGTAAAGACTTGCCCGCAACGAGGCAAGGATAATTACACGAGACTTGTTTGAGGGATTTTGACAGGGTTACTGTACAAAAATCCACAAGCGAAGCCGAAATCCAAGAGCAGGCGTTTTACACGCATGCAGAAGCAGCCATAGCAAGAGGAGAATGGCTGAAGATGGAGCGCAGGAAATCTGTCCAAGCAACAACATATCTGAGATCGAGCACACAGTTTGAGCAGAAGCAGAGCAAATTTAAGCATAAGCAGAGTCTTTTTTAGTGCGAGGGAAGGGTTTTGGGGAAAAGCATTACAAAATCTGAACATGAAATCTAGTGTTGTTAAATTGTTTGTCTGTTTTAACTGTGCTTATTGTTGATGTACAACCAGAGACTCCTGGTTGTACATCAACAATAAGCACAGTCTCCACAGGGTGTTTTATTTTGAAAATTGACATTCTGTGTCTGACTTCCTACCCGGTTCATCTGCTCTGTGCTGCTTGTCACGGCTTCTGTCAAAAATAGACTGGCAGTGAATATTGAACTTTTAAAAAATAATAATCGCATATCAAATTATAATTGCAATATCTGGCAGAAAAATCGCAATTAGATTTTTTCCCCAAATCGTTCAGCCCTAGTGAAATCAGTCAGTCATGCTCTCGATTTTAAAGACCACACTTTTGAATATATATAATAATATGATCCTATATTCTTGATGCATATTACTTCCACTAACAAACAAATGTCAATACTTTGATCAATGCTGTTTTCATTGGGGTGACTTTTTTGATTGGCAGTAGAAAGATGAAAAAGAATGAAAAAAAATTGAGGTGGATGACGTGAAAAAGGTCCTGTTCCACATTCAAACAAAATACATCACAGATACACAGCTTGCATCTAAGCCACATGGACGCCTCAGTGTATCCCTTTGAAGATTTTATTTGGCTTGGAGACCATTTCTACAAGGGAAAATGTAGGTTGTTTATCAGAAAGATAAATGCAATGCAGTGGTTGAGACTTCCTTACTAATGATAAATGAAATATGCATGTCAAAGTGATTAGGCGTGTTCACAGATGTGATTTTTGTATTTGTAACGGTGTTTACACAAAAAAATTGTACTTGGATAAACTCACTTGGTGAGAGTGTTTTTGTCCATGACACGCCGATTATTACATTCCTGTTGGGATATTGACATTACAATCACCGTTCAGAAAAAAGTTATGTAGAACAATGTTACAGCCCAGTCTCAATCCAAGTAGCTGTCAAATTCATATTAATGACATCCATATTTGTTATGTGTCATATATATCTATATCTCTATCTCTATCTCCCTCTCCTAGATTTGATTCCCACCACCTTTTAACTTTGTCAGACAGATTTTGTATTTTCTAAACCAGCAAATGAATGCACCATCAGCAACCCCTGCAATTTCCACTGTATTACCACACAACACATTATCTTTGAAAATAGAATACTATGACCATGACAAATGTATCATGTGAAATTCTATTTGTAACATGAACGTTACTCAAGCTTCAAGTCTCAATTATCATTCATCATTTTCATGGTATACTGACATGAACAAAAACCAAAGGCTTCCTAGAAAGTACAAAAACAGGTTTGATGTATACACATTACTTTTGTATAGGTCAGATGTTGCTTCCCATTCCTTTCCCGCTGCCTCACTCTAGTGACAAGCTAACATTACAAGGCAGTTATGTTTCAAAAAGTCAGCAAACAGACGACGCACTTAAGGAATGGGCACAGCCCTCCACATGGCTTTAATGGGTCTTTTTGATATATCTAAACACTGTAATGTATTCTCACTTCTTACTTTACAGTTTCTAATAGCCTTACTGTACCTTGATAGTTACAGGCTTACCTAAACATTAAAGGATAATTTCAGTATTTTTACACCTGGGCCCTATTTTCACATATTTTGGTGTTGAAATGACAAACGGGCTGCACTGGCTGCAACGTATTCATTCAGGGCAAGTGTGCCTGTCAAGATTACTTTTAGATGACGTGTCTGACAACATCATGGAAAGGATCCCTAAGCATGACTCCTGGTGACACAGACAACTGAAGACTCACTCAAGGACTATTCTCATGGTAGGTGAGTTACTGCAGGAAATGACGGTGGAAACGTGAGTCAGAGTTGGAGAGGGGAGTTTGTTGTGTTGAAGTAAAGTTAGGAAATAAAAATTTATACCATTCGATATCGATAATTATCACGATAAATTTCAAATCATTATTTCTTTCAACTTTAAAGGCTGATTTTGGCTCCTAAGTGAAAATTGAAGACACCAGATGGATAATTGTGTCGTTAAATTATTCCATACATTCAGACTGTCATTCCATACATTCAAGGTTCATTCCATATATTCAGATGGACAAACTTCTATATATATATATATATATATATTTATTATTTCCTAAACGGCATGCCATAATATATATAATTTAAACAAATGATAATGATAAAAAGTTTCATTTAATCTTCATTCTTTCTTAACTGGCCAAAATTAGAGGCAGCCCTAATTTCATGTAAAAAGAGGGATTAAAGGTAAAAGTGATTCTGCAGTTGGATTGTTGTTATTTGAACTCAACTGCCAAACAAATACTTCACTCCCTTCAGTGCTTCCTCAGAATCACCAGCGTTAAAAAGCCTCCGCGTGGTCATATAACTTTATTCTCCGTTTACACTCTTCAGACCTTTCCTGTTTGGCTGTTTCATAGCCATCTCTCCTTCGTTACATTCCACATGTTAGAATGTGCCGGTGTTTAAAACTCTCTGTACCTCTGCTCCTGTGCATGACCACTAATGCCACCTGTTGCTGATGGGCTGGAACAATGTTGTGAGGAATGTCCACACCACTTTCTTTCTTTTCCGTTTACAAAGCCTGGGCTTTGTAGGAAAACCGGATTTTTATTCAGAGCACACACAAAAAAATTAGAGCTAGCAAACTGTGGGGAAATATTTGCGGAATTTAACAAAAAGTGTATTGGATTACAGTCACTTAAGGCATGAACACATGGGGCCACAGGCTGAAACTCCAAATATCCTATTTAGTTAGTGTTATTTTGATTTTTGACTCTAAGGCTTTACCAGTTACAATCATAAGACAGTTTCACAAATGACAAATGGTTCTAGACCTCTGTGAAGTGCATGAGTGGACAAAGGGTAGGCATACTGTAAAGCAAAACACTGCATGACCAAACCTTGGTTTAGAAGTACGACACATTATGTATATAAAAATACTCTGCAAATTTATCTGTCCTGATAATAAGGCCCAATATTCAACAATGTATGCACTCATGGTGATTGTGCATAAGTTTTCAGTTTCACCAGTTGACTCCTCCAAAATATTAATACATCTGAAGCAGCCAAGGACAGGCAGAGAAACAGGCCAGTGCACATTACTGCTAATGATCTCTCTCAGCAAAATCTCACACACACACACACACACACACACACACACACGTAGAAAGGAACAGCAAGACAGCCACGTAAGCACAGGCCCACTGACAAGACTGAGCATTTTGTACATAGAAATACTGTGCATAAATGTGCATATGTGCAGATGAAAAGCACACATACATAATTAAAAGTATGCAATACTTCTGTGTCACCACCACAAGTGCATTAACATATCCTTCCCAAGCAGGGAAGGAGCAGCAGTGTGAATTCAGTGTTCGCTGGGTGTTAATGAGGGAGGGACAGGGTCTATGATTCAAACCCAACAGAGCTGGCTCATCACAGCTCATTTTAATAAAGAGAATGCTCGGCGATTTATAATGTCGGGCTGTCACAAAATGTTATCACAGCAGTTTCCAGTAGACAAGCAGTCTGAAGGGGGTGGGGGGTCAAAAATGTAAACATTAAAAATAAGGTTGGACAACATAACGTATAAAACAAGACAATAACAATTTATTTTGTCTCATTCTATCCCATTCATACAATTACAGCTATTTCTTTAATATTGCTGTTTGTACTGTATTAGATACTTGCAGGCAAAGTTGCAAATCAGTAAGCTGCTTAGATATGCCAATATGTGATTTTTGCACCAATGCCATGAAGCTGACTTGTCAGGTGTTTCATTCACTGGACTAACAAATAAAGAGACATATCCAACGGTTTCTTAATAAAGTACTAGATGTGATGTATATCAACATCACAAACAGCAATATAGCTCATCACAACAAGGCAAAAGAAAGGAAGTTGTACCCTCACTAAATGATGCAATGGAAGTATAAGTCACCACATCCTCACACTGATGGATGTGCCGACCAATGACGAGTTGTTACGTAGTGCCACATCCTTTTGATACTCTGATGAACAAGCAGTTGACAGTAACATTATATACCTCTTTATATATGTTGCCTTTAGGGGCAATGATAGAAGCACAACCTGTCATTTCATTGTTATGTAGATGACCTGCAAATCTATCTGCCTATGAAACATAATGACAGTGATGCACTAAACTGCCTGCTTAATGGCATTAATGATATTAATTTGTGGCTCTCTCGGAACTTTCTTAATATGAACGAAGATAAAACTGAGTGTATTATCTTCAGTACTATATGTCTTTGAGCTTTGACTTGTCAAAAATTTGGGTGTTTAATTCGATTGCAGCATGAAATTTGACAAGCAGATTAGCAATGTTGTCAGAACGAGCTTCTTCCAACTTCGTCTCCTGGTGGAAGTTAAGCCTTTTCTTAATAGGCACGATCTAGAAAAGGCTCTTCATGCCTCTTAGTTCAAGGCTAGATTATTGTAATGCTCTTTATGTTGATCTAAGTCAAACATCCATCTCGCGACTTCAACTTGTGCAAAATGCTGCTGCTCGCTTAAATTTAACAAATATATCTAGAAGTGCACACATCACTCACGTTCTATTTACACTACACTGGCTTCCGGTGCGTTTTAGAATAGATTTCAAGATTTTATTGTTTGTTTTCAGAAGAATCAGAATCAAAAGGAATTTGACATAAACAGATGTAGAAATATATAAATGTAATAAACAAATGCAAGTTATATAAGAATAACAGATAATAAAATAATAAAAATAACAATGAACAACAACGATTTACAAATAACAAATTAACAATAAATATGTGCAATGTGCCAGGTTCAAGCATGATATGACATGAAATGATATTTACATGTGCCTCTTTGCCAGAGGGGAGAGTCTGAAACAGTTTGTGACTGGGATGGGAGACGTCAGCTACAATCTTTCCTGCTCGCCTCAGAGTCCTGGAGGTGTACAGATCCTGAAGAGAAGGAAGATTGCTGCCAATCACCTTCTCTGCAGAGCGAAAGATATGCTGCAGCCTGCCCTTTTTCCTGGCAGTGGCAGGAGTATACCAGATGGTGACGGAGGAGGTGAGGATGGACTCAATGATGGTGGTGTAGAAGTACACCATCATTGTCTTTGGCAGGCTGAACGTATTCAGCTGCCGCAGGAAGTACATCCTCTACTGGGCCTTCTTGGTGAGGGAGGTGATGTTCAGCTCCCACTTGAGGTCCTGGGAGATGATGGTGCCCAGGAAGGGGAATGAGGACACAGTGGCGACAGGGGAGTCACTCAGGATGATTGGGAAGGGTGGGGCTGGGCTCTTCCTGATGTCCACGACCATCTCCACTGTCTTCAGAGCGTTGAGCTCCAGACTGTTCTGGCTGCACCAGGTCACCAGACGGTCGATCTCCCACCTGTAGGTGGACTCGTCCCCACCTGAGATGAGCCCAATGAGGGTGGTGTCATCCACAAACGTCCGGAGTTTGACAGACTGATGACTGGAGGTGTTGGTATACAGGGAGAAGAGCAGAGGGGAAAGAACGCAGCCTTGAGGGGAACCGGTGCTGATGGTCAGAGACTTGTTTTCCCATCTTCACATGCTGCTTCCTGTCTGTCAGAAAGTCTGTGATCCACCTACAGGTGGAGTCAGGCACGTTCAGCTGGGAGAGCTTGTCCTGCAGCAGGGTCCAGGTGCTGGAGGATGAATTGAAGGGCCATGTTAACTGCATCATCTACAGACCTGTTGGCTCTGTAGGCAAACAGCAGGGGGTCCAGGAGAGGGTTTGTGATGGATGTAAGGTGGGACAACACAAGGCACTCAAAAGACTTCATTACCACAGAGGTCAGGGTGACGGGTCTGTAGTCGTTTAGTCCCGTGGTCCTTGGTTTTTGGGGACAGGGATGATGGTGGAGGCTTTGAAGCAGGCTTAAATGGCCTAGCCCCGGGGTATTTGTCCGAGCTTTTATCTGTGAGTGGGCAAAATCAGCTGTTGGTCTTCGGATCAATGGGCTTTAGAAGTCCCGAGGTCGAGGTACAAACATTGGGGCGATCGAGCCTTCGTTGTTGCTGCCCCAAAACTCTGGAACAGGCTCCCCCCAGATATTCGCACTATAACGGATGTTGTTCATTTTAAATCAAAACTTAAAACTTATTTATTTAGAATGGCTTTTAATACACAGTGGTGGTGCAACAACTTCCCTCTTCTTCTGATGATTTTAGGTAACCTTATCTGGCTTACTGTTTTCTAGGCTTCATGCTGTGTTGTTTATTCTTGGTTGATGTAAAGCACTTTGGACACCTGTTGGTTGCTGTAAAGTGCTATTTAAATAAATGTTGAAATACCAAACATGGCGAGGTGACGTGAAGGCGGTGAGCTTAGCAGACGCTTTTGTTTCAGAGCTCTGTGCCACTCAGTGCTAATTTTCTCATTATCCTGCCAGCAATGGGGCGCTATAAGACATTTGTTATGAACATAACAGGCTATGTCCTTGGAAAACTTTTCACCAAAGTATTTCGACAAGATAGGGAGAACCAATTCAATTCAATTTTATTTATATAGCGCCAAATCACAACAACAGTTATCTCACAGCGCTTTTCATAAAAGAGCAGGTCTACACCATACTCTGTGATGCTATTTACAGAAGCCCAACAATTCCCACCAAGAGCAAGCACTAGGTGACAGAGGCAAGGAAAAACTTCCTTTTAAGAGGCAGAAACCTCGAGCAGAACCATGGCTCAAGGTGGGCGGCCATCTGCCTCGACCGTTTGGGGGTGAAGGAGAGAGATAGAGAGAGAAAAAGAGAGGAACACAGAGAGAGAGGGATGGAAGGCAGCCTACACAGTATACACACAGAGGTACAGACAGTAAAGGTGATGTTGCTATAGACTAAATGAAAAATGGTACAGATATTTATAATAGTGTTAATGATAATAATCGTAATGTTAATGATTATAATAACAATAGTCCTAGTAACAATAGTTGTAGCAGAGGGTGTCGAGCAGGACCATGGGGGCAGCAGGTGACTCACAACCACAGATCCAGACTCCACAGCTCCAGAGCCAGAAACACCTGCAGGAAGTGACAGGAGGAGAGAGGAGAGGGACGAGAAAGCACAAGACTACTGGAAAGGGGAGAAGTCGAGTTAGTAACATGCAATAATGGGATGAGGGAGAGAAAGTAGAGGAGAGAGGAGCTCAGTGCATCATGGGAAGTCCCCCAGCAGTCTAGGCCTATAGCAGCATAACTAAGGGATGGTTCAGGACTCACCTGAGCCAGCCCTAACTATAAGCTTTATCAAAGAGGAAAGTCTTAAGCCTACTCTTAAATGTGGAGATGGTGTCCGACTCCTGAACCCAAACTGGAACCTGGTTCCACAGGAGAGGAGCTTGATAGCTGAACATTCTGGCTCCCGTTCTACTTTTGGAGACTCTGAACCACAAGTAACCTGCATTCTGGGAGCACAGTGCTCTGGTGGGGTAGTAAGGTACTATGAGCTCTTTAAGATAAGATGGTGCCTGACCATTAAGAGCTTTGTAGGTAAGAAGAATGATTTTAAATTCTATTCTGGATTTTACAGGAAGCCAATGCAGAGAAGCTAAGACAGGAGAAATATGATCTCTTTTCCTGGTTCCTGTCAGAACACGTGCTGCAGCATTCTGGATCAGCTGAAGAGTCTTAATGGACTATTTGATTGCACTATTGCACTTGTGGTTTTAATTTTTATGAGGTTTTTTTATACACAGCTCCTCTTCCGTTTACCTTTGACTTAAATAATTTCAATGGTCGGGGGACAGACACCGTCACTATAGGATTTAGTAGTAACTCCTGAAATGGAGGAACAGAGAAGTGTGTTAGACTGCGACTCTGCCTCCTGGTCTCAACTCTGGGTTGTCATGGATTTGGTCCACTAATAAACTTGGCCAGATTTCTAGAAATGAGAGCTGCTGCTTCCCAAGTGGGATGGATGGCGTCTCTCCGAATCAGACCAGGTCTTTCCCAGAAAGTCTGACAATGATCTACAAAGTCCACATCGTTTGCTGGACACCACCTCGACAACCAGCGGCGGAATGACGACATGCGGCTATACATGTCATCACTGGTCAGATTTGGCAGGGGTCCAGAGAAAACTACGGTGTCCGACATTTTTTTGCATATGTACACACCAACTCAACATTAATCTTAGTGACCTCCAACTGGCATAACTGGGAGTCATTACCGCCGACATGAATAACAATCTTACTGTATATACGTTTATCCATAGCCAGCAGTTTCAAATAAGACTCAATGTCGCCTGCTCTGGCCCCAGGGATGCACTTAACTATGGCCGCTGGCTTCGCTAACTTCACGTTTCTCAAAATGGAGCTGCCAATGATCAGAGTTGGTTCCTCAGCGGGTGTGTCACTGAGTGGGGAAAATCTGAAAATCAAAGCTTTGAATGCTTACGACTATTCCTCCTTCGGATAGTCACCCAGCCACCCCTTCCTGGCTGCTCAGGGGATGCCGGGGGACGGCTACCACAGGCTAGCTCAGGCTGTTCCGCACCGACTACCGGGGACTGGCTAGCTACAGTAGCTAAAGACTGATCTACCAAGGTGCGAAGCCAGGCTTCTAAATCACTGAGCCTCGCCTCCATGTCTAAAAACAAACTACACTTTCTACACGTACCATTACAGCTAAAGGTGGCAGAGGAGTAACTGAACATCTGACACACCGAGCAGGAGCAAGTAGGAGAGGAAGAGGGAGAAGGAGAAGCCATCGCTAGCTGCTGAGCACACAAG
The DNA here is from genome assembly GCF_014851395.1 of Micropterus salmoides. Classification (NCBI taxonomy): domain Eukaryota; kingdom Metazoa; phylum Chordata; class Actinopteri; order Centrarchiformes; family Centrarchidae; genus Micropterus; species Micropterus salmoides. The sequence continues at coordinate 7,329,310 of NW_024041039.1, forward strand.
CACCAGAAACAGAAATGAGTCAACACGCTTACCGCAGTACGTCAGCAACGTCAACGTAGGATCAGGCAGCTCATATCACAGTCACAGAGGATATAAAGACAAAAAAGACGTTCCGTCCGAGCCCAGCGACAAAGCCGAATTTCAAACCGCAGATGGGCTTGACCCTGCCCCTTGCTAAAGCTCTGAGCATAATGACTTCCAACATTATTAAAGTTATGGATGAAAAACTTAGCCCTCTGGCCGAGACTATCCACAAGCATGCTACGGAGCTCCAGGCTGCTAGTAAGCGGCTAGATGAAGCAAAGGCTAGGCTACTGGCAGTGGAAAAGTCCACCACAGCACAAGAGCCAAATCGTCAGCTTGGCGGACCATACGGACACTGAGCAGCCGGTGGAGTTTTTCGAATCATGGCTACCCCGCATCCTAAAGATGACCACAAAGGCCAGCCGCATAAAGCTAGAGAGAGCCCACTGCACACTCGCATGGAAACCAGACCCGAACAAAAGCTGCCTATCACTGCTGCTACAATTCCACGTACAAAACAAACAAACAGAGGGTCATGGAAGCGCCGCACGGTGGCTTAATCTACAACGGATCCAGGGTCAGTTTTTACAGCGATTTCTCCTCAACAGTAATGAAGAAATACAGGGCATACGATGCAGTGAAACAGCGGCTGAGAGAGCGAGGGATGCTGTATGCAATGCTGTTCCCGGCTGCTCTACAGGTGATACAGAGGCTCCAAAAACAGGTTTTTCACCCCAGAGGAGATACGCGCTCTCATTAACTTTCTGCCTGGATGATAACTTTGCGAAGCATGTAGCTCTGTCTGGATTGGGACCCACTCAGGCTGGTAGGTCATGCTCCGTTTTCTAGACGTCACCTACTCTTGAACACTGAACATTTTGAGCATGTTAAACATTTCCTAACCGAGTGGCATGGCTGCTCGTAACGTGAATATTATGTTTCTGCCTTATTTTGTTCACTTCCACAGGGAGAACATTTTCTTGGCACACTATTCATCATATGTCATCAGTTCGCTATGGTGAACAGTCCCTGTTTATTTGGGGAAAGGCCTTCAGTTTTTCTCTGTTGTACATTTGTTATGCTTGTTTAGTGTGGTTCATGCGTTTAGCTCAGGAGATGACGTGTGTATAAGATTTATGTGGGGTATCAGTGTGGCATTTTCTAGTCCTGCTAAATGTAATGTGTCCTATGTGTATCTGATAATGTGGGTCATGGGATGCATACAGGATGAGTGTAGGTGGAACCAGCTCTGACTTTTCTATCCTGCCCATATGGTATAGAATGTCTTATGGCTGTGTCTGATTTATATAATTTTAAGATTTGTTCTTGGAACATCTTTGGCCTCCAAAAACCTGCCAAGAGGACGGCAGTATTATCATTTTTGAAAAAGGAAGATGTTTCTATTGCGTTCCTCCAGGAGAGTCACCTGGAGGACAAGGATAATGCTAAATTGCAAAGGAGTTGGGTGGAGCACGTCTTTGCTACCTCATATTCTTCTTTCAGTAGGGGCGTAGCCATTTTGATTAGTAAAAAGCTGGCATTTAGGTCTCTTGATTGTGTTAAAGGCAGCCAGGATCAGTATATAATTGGTAAAGGAATACTCGCAGGAAAAGAGGTAACATTTATGAATCTATATTGTCCCCCTGCCTATTCCCCTGGTTTTCTCTCCAAGGCTTTTGCAGTTTTTATGGAACGGGCTTTACTCTTTTGTGGGAGGAGATTTCACTTGTCACCTTAATCCCTTTTTTGACAAACTTCCATCTGACATTTCTCTCCCTTCTAAGCAAGCGAGGGTGCTCACTAATATGTCATGATATTGAATATTCTGATGTGTGGAGGCAGCTTCACCCTACTGACTCAGAGTTCACTTTTTTATCCGGCCCCACATAAAAGCTATACCAGAATTGATTACATTTTCATCCACTCCTCAAAAATGTCTCTTGCTTTATCATGTTCTATAGGCAACATTGTGACCACGCCCTCCTTTCTTTGGTATATTCTCTTGCTGAGGACAGGGCATTGTCACTGTGCTGGAGATTTCAACCTTCTCTTCTTAAAGATAACAGGTTCATCTCCTACTTTACTTCAGAAATTAAATTTTTTTATTCTACAAACTCACCATCCACAGATAATCCCTCTGTCCTCTGGGAGACGTGTAAAATATACTCTCGTGGACTGATTAGGTCTTCTGCTGTCTATGTTCAACCATTCATTTGTAAATGGGATTCTACCTCAATCCTTTAGGGAGGCCAACATTTCTCTCATACTTAAAAAAGGAAAATGCCTGGTTAGCTGCGCCTCATACAGGCCAATAGCCCTACGTAACTGACCAAAAACGGCTCTCTAAAATTTTGAGCCCCTGGCCCAAGCATTAACGCAAAACACTCTAATTTCTGGTATCTTCGTTGGTGAAAGGGAACACAAAATTACCTTATACATGGATGACATTTTGATACATTTATAGCAACCTCAAACGTCTGTTCCCTGCCTGACTAAGGCCACTCCGCTGGTCTCCCACCGGTTTTATTTACATAGGAGTGCAGGTAACACCCACTTTTTGGTCAAATGTTTAAGTCCTCCTGCCTACATCAGTGGTACTGAGGTGGAGAAGGTGAATAGTTTTAAATTCCTGGGAATCAGCATCACAGAGAACCTGACATGGTCATCTCACATCTCCACGCTGGTGAAGATTGCTCAGAAACAACTGTATTTCTTGAGGAAGCTTATGAAGGCCAAATTCCCATGACAAGTTCTTGTCAGCTTTTGCAGAGGAGCAATAGAAAGCATCCTGACGGGAAACATCACAAACTGGCATAGGATGTGCACGGCTCTGGAGCAGGTGATTAAAACTGCTCAGAAGATCATTGGTACCCATCTCCCGAGCATCAGTGATATCGGTGAGGTGCCTACGCAGAGCCCAAAGGATACTAAAGGACAGTACCCACCCAGCCACAGCCTGTTCACCCTGCTGCCTTCTGGGAAGAGATAGAAGTTTCTGCTGCCACACCACTAGACTGCAGAGCAGCTTTCCCCCCCAAGCTATCAGACTTTTAAGCTCAAATTCATCCTCAGCACTGCTGAATCTGTTAAGAAAAACACTGACTCCACTCTAACTCCATTACTCTCAGAGCTTGGAGATCCATTTGTTCTATTGAAGGCTGGACTCCGATATCACCTCCTCTCACTCCCATTCTTGATAAATCGGACTTCCTGCCAGGCTGTAAGGACCAGGGCTTTAAAGTATGGAGCACCCAATGATAATAGGTGATCTATTTAAAGGCCAGATTTTACTATCCTTTCAGCGGTTGCATCAGCAATTTGGCTTATTAGGCCAAGGTGACTTCTACAGATATTTACAAATTTTTGGGCTAGTATTGTGAGTGAACTGACTTGGTGTCCCAATACGTATGGACCCTATGTGCCTGATACTTGGTCAAGCACATTGTAGCCTTGCTATGTTTGTATGCTCTGTATTGATTCTCATCTGGATACTGCTTTGTCTTATTGTAGGAGATTGAAAGGGAGGAGGCTGATTGGAAAATGTCCCCACTGTCATTTATTTTTCTTTTTAGAATTATTTTCTATTTACTGTACCCACATGCCCACATTCTGCTGTTTTTTTTTCCCCCTTTCTTGTCGTGTCTGAACAGTTCTGTGTTTTGAGAAAATGTAATAAAAAAATTTAAACAAAATAAAAAACAAACAAACATGGCAACAGTGCAGCATTAGACATTCTTTAACAACAATTACATTTTTGTGTATACTTGCACATTCGATAAAAAGAGTACTCTTGTTCAAGTGTTTTTCTTTCTGAGTATCCATCAAGCCTGAATGATTGTTTCATTTATTAAATGAGTCAAAGGCATTTTCTGTGAGGCCAGATCAGCCACCAGAAACACTCTGGTGGGGTCATAAAAATTGGGAAAGCGTTTAATTGGACGTTAAATTAATACACGTCCTGGAAGTTCAGGATGAGTCATCAACATTTCCCCCCCCAGGAAATGCCACTACTTAAAAACTCTAAGTACTATTAAGAATACCAACAAAACAACAGTTTTCATCATTGTTGGGCCAGATACTCGTATATAGGTAGCACAAGAGATATAAAAACACTTCACATTGATTTCATGTGGACTTTAATGTCAGTCTTGGTTGGTCTGTTGGTCAGTCCACTACTTTGGTCTAGACTGAAATCTCTCAGAAACTATTGGATGGATTGCCACAAAATGTACAAACATTCATGAAGCCCAGAGGTGAGGATGAATCCTCATGATCTCCTGACCTTTCCTCTAGTGCCACCAGCATTTTGTCATTTTAGTTTTTTGTGAATTGTCTCAACAACTATTGATGATTGCCATGAAATTTGATACATATATTTATGTTTCTGTGGGCATGCTGACTTTATTGATTTTTGCTTTTTTTCATAATGTCCCCAAGTACAACATTACAGATACGCTAGAAAAAACTCAAGATTAGTTGTCATGTGGTCTCACGTTTGTGAAGATTCTTAGTCATCCAGGTCGTAGTTATCCAAAGAAGGTTAAAGTCAAGGACAACTGGACTTGGTTGAAGATACTAGAAGACGCTTCCTCCCTCATCCAAAGGGCTTCTTCAGTTCTGACTGACTGGTAGGGAAACTAAAGGCTTGTGCACGACTACACGATTTTCAGCATTGGCTGATGGCCGACATGTGACGGGAGTCTTGAAGTCGTTGTGGTGTTCACACTACGTGATTATATCGGTGACAGGGGGTCACACACTACACGAGCTGACAGCGACTGTCATCCGACGCCGTTCTCCAAACCACGTTTTGTCAAGAAAACACACGTGAAATGTGAAACGGGAAATGACGCGAACCTACACACGAAACAGCTGTGGTTTGTTATTAAAAAGATACCATTTTTAAAGACAAAAACTCTGTATGAAAGAATGGATTAGCACACTCAGGTAGCACGGATTGTCTGAGCCACAGAGAGAGCTGGAGGGGAGTAAAAAGTGTTTTGTGGCGAAAAAGTAGTTGCCTGCTCTGCCAGCAACCTGCTCTCAGGCGATGTGTCACAAATGTGTCGGGGAGCTGTTTTGATGAGTCATTGAGTAGTTCACACATAATGACTCAACCGCTGATTTAGAGGAGGGGGAAACAGTCGCCGAGCAGCAAAACGGGCTAAAAATTGTGTAGTGTGAACTAGGCTAAGCTATTTAACCTCAGTGGGGTCGTTTGCCAGGATCGTCGATACCGCTGGTTCATTAGTGTTCCTGGCTGTTGTAATGACAGTCGTTATGGTCGTTAGGACTACCCGAGGCCAAGACTGAACAACAATCATTGGCATCCTCACCTGAGGCCAATTGGTTACGTTTGTTGAGTTTCCTGGGAAGTGATGAAAGGACCGCATTGTAAGTGGGGGATAAGTGGTGGCGTAGACCCCCTCCTCTGTTCAGCAACGGCTTCTCATCCAGGGTTTAGATGGCTTCCTTGACACCTCTTTCAAACCATCCATAAAATGTGGGGGTCCTTAAACGAGTGTCCTCTGTCCTTCAGATTTAAATAAACTGCAGAGTCTTGACCTGAGGAGTTGGTTGGTCTGTGCATTCCTCACTGCATACACTAGATTGCTTTTCTTGTGCTTAGAGGTGCGGCCTTTGGGGTGTACCAGCATCTGTCTTACCGTGTTCTTGGGTTTAAAAAACACAGGGATGTTGTGTTTGTTGAAAATCCTCCTGAGTTTCTCTGATACTCCAGACACGTATGGAATCACAATGTTGTTGCGTTCTTTTCCTCCTCCCCTGTAGTTTTGTTCTTCTTGGATCTTGTGGCTGTCTTCACAAAGGTCCATTTAGGGTAACCACAGGCTGTAAGTGCCCCCTTCAGGTGTTTCTGTTCCTTCTCTCTGGCTTGGGTGCTTGTTGGTATGTTTTTCGCTCTGTGGTGCAGTGTTCTTATGACCCCTAGCTTATGCTCCAGTGGGTGGTGGAAATCGAAGAGTAGGTATTGGTCTGTGTGTGTGGGTTTTCTGTAAACACCAATTTGCAGGCTCCTGTCCTCTTCAATGTGTACAGCGCAGCCCAAGAAGGCCAAACTGTTGTTGTGGACATCTCGTGTGCCTTGATGTTGCTGTCCACAGAGTTGATGTGTTCTGTGAAGGCTTGCACTTCCTGGCTTTTAATTTTGACCCAGGTGTTGTCCACATATCTGTACCAGTGGCTTGGTGTTATTCCTCTGAAGGAGCTGAGGGCTTTGCTTTCCACTTCTTCCATGTAGATGTTGGCCACAAACGGGGATACCGGTGAGCCCATGGCACAGCCATGCTTCTGTCTGTGGAATCCTCCATTGTACTGGAAATAGGTGGTGTGTTTTGACAGAGGTCAAGTAATTTGCAGATCTGGTCAGGGCTGAGGCTAGTTCTGTTGTCCAGGGTGTTGTCTTGTGTTAGCCGTTTCCTAACAGTTTCTACTGCCTCTATGGTGGGGACGCAGGTGAACAATGAAGTCACGTCATAGGATACCATGGTTTCATCTGGGTCCAGTTTCAGTCCTCGAACTTTGTTTACAAAGTCAATGGAGTTTTGGATGTGGTGTGGTGTGTTTCCCACCGAAGGAGCTAAGATGGTAGAAATGTGTTTGGCAATGTTGTAGGTGACCGAGTTAATGCTGCTGATAATCAGCCTGAGTGTGAGTGGAAAAGTCACAAATAATTTAAAAAATTACAAAGTGAATAAAGATTTTTAGAAATCCATAGCAAATATTGTGCCTGAATCGAGTGTATCAAAAAAACTAAAGCTGTAAAAGTTACATAAACACAAGTTTTATGTCTATAAAGATATATAGCATGTTGGTATCTTTGGGGCAGCATCAGGCACTAATTTGGGAAAGATGCAATAAAGAACTAAACATAAAATAAACTGACCGCAAACTTCAGTCAGTCATGATGAATGAATATAAACAGAAGAGAAGGAAAATTAGAGCAAAGCATGCAGAAGGGTCCATCATGCTACAGGGAGTGGAATGACGTTTGTTTAAACCGTCCTGCCACTGCTCCCATAATCTCCATATGAGTTTAGGAGCCTTAGTTGACTTGGACCCCGTTACAAAATACAAACCCCCTAAAACGTGCAATTTTCACTATGGTTTGGAAAATGTAAACTGGTGCAGGTGTTATTAAACCCTAGATAGTTATGATCAATATTAGGCAATAAGACAAGATGCAGCACTAATAAAACCAGACTGTAAGCACCAACAATAGGCTTGAGCAGGTATTAAATGACTAATACAGGAAAAGCTGGTAATCAGAAGGCATACTTACAGGCTTTCATGAGACAACAGCTGTGATCAACAAATAAATGAGCTCTATAGGCATCTGAATAAAAACAATAGCTGCAATCAAGTCAATCAGCCAGTAATGATGCATCACGGCAAGCAGACTATGCATACCGACTTGAAAGCTGAGACGACAGCCATGCATGCAAGGGCTCCCTGAGAAAGCTTCTCTCTTGCAGTCTTAATTTTATAAGCTTCCTGACAACCACACACAGAAAGACACAGAATTCAGAAAATACAGCTTCTACTACAGGTCTAGAAGTGCTACTAAAATAAGCCAAGAGACATAAAGACATTCTTCATCAATTTGTCAGAGCTAAAAAGGTTTTATGAGGTGACAGCTGTGTATTGGAACAACTTTGTAATACAGTAACATCTAAGTTTAAAATGATCTGCATTTTATAATTAAGTAGATTTATACCACAGTGGTTTCTCATAAGTCAAAATTCAGCACAGCAACAGTATTTCTACTTGACTGGAAGATTTTAATACTCACACTTACAAATATCTTTCTCAGTCAACAGATAAATTTGAATAATACATGCATATTTATTGCCACTACAGCTATGACCCACAAAGATAAGAATAGGGAGAATGAATCTATTCCCAAAAGTAACACATTAATTAGACACTAGTAAAAGTGCCCACCAAATCCCTATCTCCAGCCTATCAAACGTCAAATTTTCTTTGTCATTCAAGATGGTAAACAGAAAACCACTGGGTTTTAGACTGATGGTCGGATCAAGAAATATGAATAAATCACCTTAGGTTGTGATGAATTATAATGGGCCTTTTTTTTCCAGAAAATAACTGGCACATTTATCACTAATGACAATCATTAGATGCAGTGTATGTGGGAAGCCAGACAGGGATCACCAGCCATTGCACAAATCTGCTGTGAATGGATTAAACCTCATTGGACAGACCAAATTGAGGAGAAAATGGGAAAGAAAAACAAGGTAAAAATAGTACATTTAGTATGCATGCATGCTCTCATTTTGAAGAATACTTTGTTTTGTATTTTTTCAAGTGTGAACATACAATATTCTCAAGAGACTGTTAGTGTTATAGTATGCAAGTAGAACACAAGGTCCGTCTTCACCTGAGTATACACCCACACAGATAAGCACAGTTTTTCTAAAATGAATAGATTTTTAATCCTGGGGCCAGTTCAGAGGATTGCATCATCACCATTATGAAGGTCAGGTCAATATGTACTGTATGAAGCTCTTTACCTCCTCTTTCTCACGCACGCACGCAGACACACACACACGCACAAAAAGACTTCTTTTATGTCTTTCTTTATTTCTCAGCCTTCTCATCGTCGGCAGCCTTGGGCATCCTGCCTTCACCACTCTGCACAGACACCTCAGCAGCCATATGCCATTGGATCCCACAGCGGCAAATACATACATATCCCTCAGGAAGCGTTTGAAACAGCAGGTACTGCATTAGCACACCAACAGCAAGCACGACCCACGGTCAATACTGATAAGTCGCTGTGGCTAAGCTAACTGTCTCAGAGTTCATTCTTGCAGAAGGAACACGAGGCACTGCAGCAGGCCTGCGGGATGTGAGGTGTTGTTACGGAAAATATTTAATTAACAGTAGCAATAAATGTCTCCCCAATGAATGATCAGAGTCAACAGTTAAGCATCTCGCAGGGCTCGTGGATTTCTTTAGAGGCGCAGTGTTTTTGTCTTTACACACAAGCAGGAAATGAATTGCTGTGACACCTGGAGAAAATGTGCTTACGGAATCAACCCTGCTTCTCCTGAGCTGTAGTGTATTGCTATCAAGCGAAACACAACTGTTCATCACACCAACACCTGAACACATCCAATTCACTATTCTCTTTTCCCCCTATAGGTATGGTTAATTAAAAGTGTTTGCTTACTGAGTGCAAGTAGAGATTATATGTACCCGCTCTTTTAATCTGTCAGGGAAGTCTCTTGGTTTAGGCTTGTTAATCAATCTTATTTGGGTGTTAACTAATTACATTCTCCCATTCCAGAAGATCAGGAACAGTGAATTATTCAAGGAAAAGCTGATTTCCTGAAAGTAGGGAGAGCAGTCAGGTGGAAGAATTGAGTAATTTACTAATGAGAGAAAATATGATTTGTTACTTCCATTCTGGGTCATCAGACCCTTCTGAGTGGTGGTGTAGGGTCAATGTCAAAGAGCTGAGGCCTGGACTGCAAAATGGGAATAAGGGGCCTCCTGGCAGTTAGAACACACTCAATGCTAGATGTGTATTGAAAAACTAAACACGTCCTGTCTAAGGTAATACTTACCTAAACCAACTGTGTGCCTAAACATACCATTCAAAACGTTAATCATACTGTATTTGCTATACAAGCGATACTATAGTAAAATAAATAAAATACATTATCAGTGAGTGTATTGTAGATACATTCAGTATTTAAACATATAGCAATTTACTTTATGCTTCTGCCTACAGAAAATGTGACCACACTTTCAGATTGCAGTCACTTGACATGAGGTTATTCCAGCGACATCCAGTTATCAGACATGCAGCCTTGTATAAAGCCTCCGCCAATGTCAGATACTGCTCTACACTGGCATAAAACATGTTCAATAATCAATAGTGAACACAACCTCTGCACACACAGCTAGCACATGCTCCCCAAAGTTTCAGTGTCTTTTCTCCAACCACCATGACCAGATGAGAGCTTATTGAAAATGGCCTTTTAAATTAAATCACAGATGCATCACGCATTTATATTACCAACTAGAATGTTGTTGCTGATTAATCATCTTTCGTTTCATTGTTGACAGCGCAAGACTTTGACTCTGCCCTTCACCTGTCCATCACTATAATGCATCACTCATTATTTTGCATAAAGTTGAACTCAGCTCAACTTTCAAGTGTTGCCAAATCACTGATCTCTCTCCAACAGCTGCCACTTCACACTCTATCACTCCTTGTGAAATGAGAAAGTGCCTGTCTCATGATGTCACTGCTGGTGTAAATACACACCTGGAAACAGTAAGATTCAACACCAGAGATTTGTGGTGCAAGGTGTGTCAAAAGGTACAGAGAAGAGAGGTGGCAAAATATGAATCTGTGTGCGGTTAGTAAGTCCAGCAACAGCTTTATATATCTAAAAAATGTTGAATAAAAACCAACATCCTTGCTACAGACCATTGGAATGATGAGCCACATTATAAATTATGGACTCTGGACTTAATTGTAGAAATTCCATTAAACATTATGACAACATCCAAAAAAAACATTTTTTTTTAGCAAAGCATCCAACAGGAATGACATCAAACTGACTTAGCTATTAGTGTTTGTTTTATCCAGATGATTTGGTGATATGCGGCCAGTTAGGCAGTTCATCCTAGTAAGTCATCTTAAGGGTTTCTTGTGTAGGTGACAGATTGTTACGACCCGGCTCGTGGGGAAAGGGAAGCAACATGAGTGTTTTTGGTAAAAGTGCAAGTTGTTTATTGTTGACAGGGTTTACAAACAGAACGGAAAAGGGCTGGTGGATGCTGCTTAAATCAAAGAACCAAATATAACTTAAAGAGGTCTCTCCAACTGAGAGACAGCCACTTGCTACTCCGAAATCAAACAAAACTCTGACTTGCCCAGTAAGAAACAAAATGCTAAATGAGCAGCACCCTCTAAGCCTAGTGTATCTAACAAACTTAACTGCTGGTGTCTGGTCGATATCAGTAATCCCCCACTAAGGTACATGCCCTGCTTCCTTAACACAATTCACAATAAAAGGTAACACTCAGACACTAAGAACTAATACTTATCACTAGAACTAACGCTTCTACAGCAGTTAACACAATTACTATAAAGACACAATACGAATGAGGCAAGTTGATCAAGGGAAAATCACAACTGCCAAGTTCACACAGGTAGGCAGCTACTTAAACAGGGGATGATCTGGAAGGCGGTAGATGGCTGGAGGAGGTTGCCAGGCACCGCACCAATCAGACCACCGGCCGGAACCAGGAAGTAGGCAGGTCTCGCGCCAGCCAATCCTCAGCAAGGGTTCGCACATCCTGCTTAACCTAACACACAGCTGCACAACACGGATACATATACACAGATAACGGCGGAGGCTGTAACATTTTAATAACTTCATGTGTTGACAAGGAGCAACTCACTTGAGAAGCGCTTTATTATGGGGGGATGAATCTCCCTCTGTAGAGTTAGCTAAAGTAAATGTTTGATGACAGTTCTGATTGTGTTGGCGCGTGGTGAGTGTACTTGGACTTACAAAAGGGGTGAGAGCTGGAATCTACAATGGCAGGCTGGGGCGCCACACTGATGTAGAAATAAATTGAAATAACAAGGACCATAATTTATTGATTGGTTTATTTTTTATTTTATTTATTATTCAGGACTCAGGATTATCGGTCTTGCAGCAACAGCAGGCTTTGTGTATTTTGTACATGCCCTCATTAATAAGTGATCCGAACCGTAGTGGAGTATTGCCTATTAAACACTTGCCTCCTCTCTGTAGTGATATTCTAAGCACATTCCACATGGTGCAGAGAGATGCTTAGGGCCTTCAAGGATTCCCACTCCTTCAGAAAACAGTAAATAATACATCTTATTGGATTTGAGGAAAGAGCAACACACGTTGCAGAGGAAAATATCGTAATTCAAATATATGTGATGCAACAGGCCATGACAGGGACACAAAGGGATAAAATAAACACTAAAAAATGGTATCAGTGGAGTTCCACGTTGTCATTACCAGCAGAGATAACTGTGCTGTCCTCTCGAGCTTAATACATAATGTCGTCGTTCCTCCTCTTCCTCTCCTGAGCAGTTTCAGCTGCTGCATAATTGAATGTGAAAACAGTGTATTATTCTGTCTGCAGGGACAAAATTGAAAAACATGGGAAAGCTGGGAGATGGAATAACATTCTGGGTCCAGGCTGTGTCTTTCATGTATTTTTTTCCGAGTCTGACCACATCACAGAGCAAATCTAACCCGGAGATCAAGAGGGCTGACGGCTGAAGCATGACGACGTCCTCCACTGTCTCCCCCATCCCGACAACTGTCTGGATTTATTGTCATTCACTTGATACGAGGATGCAAAGACGAGTGTACACCTTTCACCCTCAGAGTGGGAGGTGAAGTGGAGGCGACAATATTGTTTGTGTCTCTTACTCTAAATACGGCCAAGATCAACACGTAACTGAGGAGTTGGAAAAATAGCTGGGGGGGGGGCTATGGGCCTGGCGAGGTGAACCATACTCTCACTGAACTCATGGGCTATATTGGGTTTACAGCAGGACAGCCTAAATAAACTACTTCAGTTGGGAATGTTTTCCATGTACTGTGTATTAACCTTATTTAATGCTATAATTCTAAAACTGTTTTTCAAATGTCAAAGAAACACTAGATGAACACAGGACACAGACTGCATGCTGCCATGTGAGTATATTTAATAATGATTAATAATAATAATTTGAAGAAATTCTTTAAAAATCTCTAAATGCATTTATCATGCAAGTAAACGGTTTTCCTTCTTCCCCCCACAGTGAGGTCCTAGAAGACCCCCAGACCTCCATGAACCTCGGTTTGTGTCACAGAGGACTGAAAAAGTTCTCCTCCCTGACTGCAACGCCAGCGCTTAAAAATTTCTAAGCCAGATGGTCATGAATTTTTTACTCTTCTCCTGGCAAAGATTTGTTTGACTTGATTTATTAGCATGGGAAAACACACATTAGGTGTTTGTTTACAACAACAAGTAGCTTAAGACTTAAGAAATAAAAAAAAAAAACTAAAACATATCCCTGTTTGTTTTTTATTACTTTTTGCAGTTTCATTTCAAGTTAAGATGTCCTTTATGTGAAAGACTGATACAACTAACCTTGCTGGTTGCATGCTGAAACTGTAGCTTGCACAAAGGTTATGCACATTATTAAAGTTATTTAAATAATTTACTGACGATGTTGTTTGCTTGGGGGGTGATTTGCATTTGTTGACTATTGATTTCATTTCTCAAAACATTATTTTAAGAAGATGTGTAGAAGATGTAAGACTGTATTTGCTAAGGGAGACAGTCAGGAAAAAAACATCCCTCCTCCCTGTTCTTGTAGAAGTGTTTAAGGGTTAGGATTGAGGCCTTTTTTGAGAACTTTATTTTGTTTTGATAGTAAAAATAGCTGATAGCTGCAGATATTGCTGACTAGTTTCAGTTAAGTAAAATATTCTTGTAGGAGGCAAAGCTCTACTGAATAAAAGTTGTGGAAAGTTAGATATCTAGCAAATTAGAAAGGAAAAAACAACAAGAAACGCATATGGAAATGCTCAAATATTACAAATGGCAGTGACTTCATTAACTCATTCCTGAACTTATCTAGAAAGGTATAGGTGTAGTTAGCTTGAATTGAGGGTCAGCCTATTCATCACTCATTAGTATGACTACATTCTTGCAGTTAGAGAAGGCTTTGCAAAAGCTCTGCAATCTTAAAACTGTTAGTGGAATTGAGCCTGTAGTCACCAGACACAATACAGCTCTGTGTATATGGAATATTTTGAGTGACAGTTATAAGTTTCAGAAGGTGAATGGAAAGCTACAATTCAATCGCACCTTTGATTGACAGAATCCTATTCATTATTCAGAGACTGATTTCTACTTTAACTTTAAACACATTAAATATTATAATTGAAATACATTAGTGATGGACTCAAAGGCAGTACTTTTTATACTTCTTTTGTCCATTAACACATTTCTGATTCATTGATGGCCGCATGATTTATTTTCCCATTTTCGAAGAACACTGAAATTGCAGGACTCCAGAAACTTGACCTCAATTATGCCATATTTTTTGTGTACAACAAAACTGATGTAATTGAGCTCAAGTTGCGTCTACATATTTGGAGTACCACTTTCCATGTGAATTTTCTGGAAGTTCAGATAGTTGTTTTTGAGCATGCAGATAAACGGATGTGTAACTGCCACATCCACTTCAATCATAATTTTTCCTGAGGTACGTCTTCACTAAACAGACTGCATATAAAATCTTTAATACCACTCTATGCTCTCTGTGGAGCTGTTTTTTCTTAAAACGGCTAACCATGCGTGCTAACAAGCCTTTAAAAGAACATTATGAATTATAATTTGAGAACATTATGTGCTAATTTCTCCAGGGGTAACGCTACTAACCGGGTTGCACTGGGCTCTGTGTGAGGCCTTTTTCATTGCCTCCCTCCACACACACTAAGTCACAACAGAGTCAAACCACAACATTTCTCACTGTGCTGCTGCAGCCTATATTTTCATGCTGTGGAGAGTGGGAACGCAGCAGACCATGCTGGCAAGTCTGAATCATTCCAGACATTTTTAGTCTTAAGCATTATTCCAACACGGAAGACACTTATTACCACAGTCGGCCGGTTTCTAGTCAGATCCCTGACACATTATTCCATGAATGTTGCTTTGAAGCCGCACACGCTCATGCAGACACATAGACACATTATATACACCCATGAGAGTGGGCAGGACACAGGGGGAAAGATGCATACATAAACCTACATGATCCACATAAACGCTCATTCAGACACATTCAAAGCTCATTTTGTGTGTGTATGTAAGCCTACCATTACAACGCCATCCCAACGACGAGTCCCTTACATCTCACCACGGGAGGGTGATTTATACATTTACAGCCTTTAGAATAGATCAGTTACCGAGGAACACTGCACCAAGCATAGAGGCAACTGTTCTCTTTTCACACTGCTGACCGCTTTTTCAACCAGATACTTTACATTTGCTTGACAGCTGCATGAAATTATATTTGACAACCAGAGGACAGAAAGTAAACTCCAAAACAACTTCATCATTAACTCGTTTTCATTTCTACCATGGATTTTTTTCCCCACTCTTTTTCATGGGTTTTTATTGACTTGTGCATCCAAAATGTATTGTGTGGTCTGCTATCCTTTTATCAACAAGGCAACTCAGAGGGTGCTTCACGTGACACAGAACAGAAAATTGTACTATTTGAACATGCGCATTATGGAAAATATGTAACAATACGTAACAATAAAAGTATCTGGGTCTTCTTATGTTTGTTACATTTTTACAGGCTATGTATTACTCCTTATGACAAGTAAACTGAACATCGTGTAAAAAAGGTTGATTGCCCCCCCGACATTAACATTTTCATTTAGATTTTGCCTTGAGATTTAATTCAAGCAATTAAATGGTTCCTGAATCCATGAACCATTTTGCATCACGTTTGCCTGCCATGCTGCCTGAAGTCAAAGCAGAGAACTACATGGATAAAGGCAAAATGATTATTCAGTCTGTTTGAATGCCTTTTGCTCTGCGAGTCCTGCTGTGCTTAAACAATGTTTGTCAGAGGTACCACTAAACTCAGCAAGTTACCATTACGTTTCTGTGAGACATTCCTGACATTCACTGTGATCGGCAATTAAAATTTCATTCTGGTTGAGGACTATTGTAATGATAAAAATAAAAGTTGTGAATTAAGAGCCAGGTGAAAAATTGTTCACACTGCGTAGACATCTTTAAAGCTGAATCGCAGTGAGTGCACTGGTATTTACAAGCAACACCGTATTCGACAGCAATGAATGCACTGAAACAATGGGTATAGTATACTGTAAGTAGTCTAAGTAGCCTTTCTCTACTAAATGTATTGCCCTAATTCTAAGTTTAAATGTTAAAAAAAAATTTATTCCTAGATGCCCTTTGTACAAATGAAAAGAGCATCTTCTGCATTACATGTGTTTCCTAACATTCTACCAGCAATGCATTGAGCCTCCACTTCCTGTGAAGTCAGCATGGCAGATGTATTTCATGAACAGACAGATGGCTTGCATCTTTGTACTGAGGTAGGTGCCATTTAAGCTGTCAGAAAGTCATATTGTAATTGAGATAACAGCAAAGAACTGGTACAGATCATGGGAACATAGCACTGTACACTGCAAGGTAAATCCTCTCAAGTGAAAAAATCTTCAGAGCTGCAGGTAAATTTTCATCTTAAAAGCTAATGCCACTTTACTTCACTGTTGAACATTATGAAATGACAAAAACAACAAAGTGTTTAGCTAAATTTGATATGAAAAAAATTTTTATTTTTATTTTAAATTTATTCTTGCTTAACTATATATTTTATTTGGTGCAGAATTCGTGACTACAGTTGTTGGATGTGTAAAGCACTGAAAACAGCAGAAGTTTCATGAAGCTTTAAGTATGCTGGTTCTAATGGCAGATTAAGCTTGCGTGGCTCTGTGGTGAATGAAAGCTTTGATTTTTTTTTCCTGCAGTAAGATACTGTAACGGCACTTGAAGACATACTGATGTATTAACCATTTTTTATTATTTATGTAACTCCTGAACTCAGAGTGACTCAGATGATGTTGATGTGACATTGAATATGTGGAAGAACAGACAATGCCTCTCATCCCATTGAATTGTCCAGAGCTCAGTGATGATGTGTAAATGTGATGAGATCGGACTATGTGTTAAGATAAATAACGCACTCCTGGAGACATCCTCACTCCTTCGAGTTTTACTCTGATGTATGTCAGTCGCTGAGTCCATCTGCATGACTGAATAAACCTACAGAAAGAGAAGTGTTTAATTCAAGTTGTTAATTTCAACTGTACCCTACCTTGTCCTTGTGTACTGATACCTGACCAGTGACTCATACGTTCTACATTACTGAAAAATACCTGCCAAAATATTACCCCCTGCTCTTAGGGAAATCGGCCATATATGGACAACGCTACAGTATCTAATCAGAATCCTCTTTATTGCCAGGTATGTGTACACATACGAGTAATTCGACTAGGATTATACATTGCTCACGATGTGCTTACTTGTACAAAAATACCATAATACAGTATATACAACACTAACATACGCACTATGAACAAAATAATATAGACACATTGACAAATAGTGCAGTGTAATGTATGTCCAAAGCAAACATTCAAGTTCATGGCAGGCAGTAGTGTGACATTTATTTATTATAGCAAAGGATCGTATATTACATTCGACTCTGACCCCAGACATTGACTTCATGATGTATTAAAGCTCCACTATTTACTATATATATATATATATATATATATATATATATATATATATATATATATATATATATATATATATATATATATATATATATATATATTTTAAGATGAATCAAGTGCCCATTAAGGGGACAGCAAGTGATTGTATTCCAATACACTTTCTGTTCAATTCAGCAAAATATTTACTCACGGTTTGCTAGCTCTCCATTTTGTGTGCTCTAAAAGTCTGGTTTTCAGGTGGTATTAGTGCTCGTACACAGGAGTTCTATACACCGGCACATTTGAACATGCTGGAATCCAGGCACTGTGACGAAGGAGAGATGGCCAAGAAACAGGCAAAGAGTAAAAGGTCTGTATAAACAGAGAAGAAAGTTATATGCCCAGGCAAGGGCAAAGGCATTTCAACACTGGAGAATATACACCCATGAGGAATATGAAATTTGGGGGGCAGAGCTTCTGAGGGAGCACTGAAGGGAAGGTTGTATTTGTCACACAGTTGAGATCAAATGCAATCCTTCTGCAGAATCACTTAATCTCCCTTTAATTTGGCTCACTTATTAACACAGTCGGCAGTTTGAGTCACAGTAGAGGCTGTGACACAAAGCTCATGGAGGTGATTAAGGTATTTTAAAACACTATGTGACTGACTGCCATCGAAAAATGTACTCCACCTCATGATATCACCCGCTGCTATCTCCAGAACAACAGTGTACACTGAAGTATGTTTGCATTTTTTTCCCTCTACATTCTCACAGCACATTCTTCTTTTATTGATACCAGTTTATGTGGGGGGAAAGTGCATGTTCTTGTGTTCGTACCCATTGTTACGCACAGGTTTCAGACCAAACTCTTAAGCCAAACTAATTGTTAGTTAAATCCATCAGATTTAAGTGCAACTCCAACTGACTGCTAATGTTTAGTGTTTGCTAGATGTCTAAGTAGACAATGTTTGCTACAACAAACTCTAAAATGCAATATATTTCTGTGTCAATTAGCTTTTAATTAGTTCTTCTAAACCCAAATGGCCAAAAATTTAAATTAAATAAAAGTCAATGAATGCAACTTAAACGGAGTAGTTCTGTCCTTAACCAAACCTTATACTGTAGCTTTTTTTCCTCAGATATTATAGAAATATTTTAAAGAAGATGTAATTATTCAATATCACTCTCTTTGCCGAGTGGGCTGAAAGTATAAAAAGCTGGACTAAAATGCTTTAGACTGAAGTGAACCATGTGAAAAGCTGTTACACAATATTTATTAGAAAGAACACATTAAAGCATTTTCCAAGAAACAGCTCAGCAAGCGTCTTTTCTTTAGATATTTAAGATAATATTTGACTATGATAACCACCAATATGTTTGCAATAACCGCTATCTGTTCCAAAGCAAACTTTAATACCCTGTTGTTCCTGCTGAGAGCATTGATTTAAATGTGACTGATCTGGGAACTCAATGCCAGTTGCTGTCTGCAAAAACTAGCTTTCCCATGAAACTTTCTGTGAACAAGAGAAGCGGCACAGTTTGCAGCATCAGATAATGCCGCCTAATGCACACGGCTTTGGATTGATGATTGCCTGTCTGTCAGTGGGATCTCTTATGGAGTTTCAAACTGAATCCTATGAGCAACACAGAAATATGCTGGTTTTGAAACATATCCCATGATGTGTTTTATACATTGAGCAACATTTGGTACATCTTTATGTTCATCCTATGCTTTTGATTAGGCGATATGGCAAACATTTCATATCACGATTTATTTCAGGGAGAATCACGATTAATTTTCCTGTTGGTTTTTAAGACTATTTTGCAATTTATTGGATTAAAAGAGAAAAATAACTAATTAACTAGCAGAAATTATTTATGAGCATAACTTGGCTTGGGCCAAAGCAAGGACAACAGGTTCTACATCTGATTGGCTTGCATTTAGGCAGCTGAGAAACAAATGCTCCTCTTTTATTAAAGACAGCCAAATCTTAGTATTACTTGTCTATCACCACTAAAAATTTAAATCACCCCAGAAGATTTTGGAAAACCATAAAATCCCTTTCTGCACGCAAAAATTTGCAAGTAGTACCCACCTTTGTTATGAAGGATTCAGTTGCTGTTCATGAAAAAAATGGAGATCTTGAATAATTTTAATGAGCATTTTATATCTTCAGGTTTGATGTTTGATTCTACTTGTTGCGTCTATGAATTTCTGTACTGACAAGCCAGGATATAATTATTGGTCTTTTAATTTCGTACCATTTTCGGTGCAGGAAGTTCATCAAGCCCTAAAATCCTTGGATTGTAGAAAAAGGACCTGACCTTATTGATCCTTATTTCTTCAAAGTGGTAGTCTATTTTGTAGCTGTGCATCTTACATATCTTTTTAACCTTAGAGTGGGAAATAAGGAAATTCCAAGGATATGGAAGTCCGCTTTTGTTCTCCCTTTATTAAAAGGGGGTGACAGCTATTTTAAATAATTACAGGCCAATATCTAATTTATCAGTACTAGCTAAAATTCTTGAAGGTCTTGGGAGTGATCAATTAAAGGAGTTTTTATATTCAAATGCCGTTTTATCTACATATCAATCAGGCTTCAGAAAAAGACCATCACAGCTGCAATGAAGGGGGTAAATGATGTCTTCATTGCACTTGACAAGAAGCAACATTTGGCATTACTCTTTATTGATCTCTCCAAAGCTTTCCATACTGTTGATCATGAAGTTTTAAAACTTAAGACTTATTAACTCAGGACTTTCAGAGCAAGCAGTTGCTTGGTTCTCAAACTACCTTAGCAACAGGTCTCAGTGTATTAGATGTGATGGTCTGTGTTCCAATACTGTAGCAGTCACTAAGGGTGTACCACAGGACTCTATATTAGGTCCACTTTTATTCACTATTTATATATATGGGTCAAAATATGTCAAATGCTAATGTTCATTTTTATGCTGCTGATATATATTGCTGTGCATCAACTCTTGTACAAGCAACTGAATATTTGCAAAATGAGTTTATCGAAGTCCAAAATACCCTTATGTAGCTGAAATTTGTTCTAAATTCAGATAAGACCAAACTTGACTAAGTTGTGTTTTTCTTTTAATGTAAAAAAGCGACTTGTGGCCACTACTTGTCTGTCTGCCTGTTCTGGACTATGGTGATCTTTTATATATGCATCTCTCTGCACAGAATCTTCATTTAATTGACACAGCTTACCATGCTTCCTTGAGGTTCATTACAAATTGCAAAGCGCTGACTCACCACTGTGAGCTATTCTCTCGGGTTGGATGGTCTCCTCTAGCCACCTGAAGGCCATGTCATTGGTACACTTTCATATATAAAAGGCATTTCTTGGTCTGCTGCCAAGCTACCTATGCGTTCTCAGGACTTCTTTATGCTCTCCGTACGGAAACGGGAAAGAAGGCATTTCTGTATTCTGCTCCTTCAGCATGGAATACAGTTGCAAAAGGACTTGAAACTCACTGAATTAATCTTGCTAAATGCATTTGAATCCAAAATGAAAGACTTGGAGTCAGATGCCTTAATATGAAAATTCTCTTAGATTGTAAAAATTATTTAAAATGACTTTATGAAATGTTAGCTTACTGCCCTTCTGTGTCATTTGTCTGTACCCATGCGTTTGTATTTTTTTTTATATGCTGCTGCCTGTCTTGGCCAGGTCACCCTTGCAAAAGAGGTTCTTAATCTCTATGGGACTCTCCTGGTTAAATAAAGGTTAAATAAAAAATTAGCCTAATGATTCATTTAAACAACAAAGAGCTGATTCATTTTGTTCTTATAATTTTAATTTACATTTTTTGATTTAATTTTCCCATGAAAGAATGTGCTTTTGTTTGTTTCTGCATATTTAAAAACACAAAGACAGGGAGGGACTTGTTGCAGATATTGCTTGCCGTTTACAGTAGCCAAAAGCGCTGAATGTGCGTTACGCCCCCCTCCCTGTCATGTTGACTGTGTGGACTGGTTCAGCTCTCAGAGAGTAAACACTGCGGCCGGACAGGGACCGAACACAGCCTCCGAAACTGACAGAGGCCAATTTTGACGACAGGGAATACAGGACCGAGGTGGTGGTTTTGACTCTTTGCACTCTGGGGCTGACTCAGCTAATAAAGGACTAGCAGCACAATTAACTAACTAACTGAGCTAACTAGCTACAGATAAAGTTAGCGGTTTATCAAAAAGTAAATGTAGCTGTGACGGCCCCAGGGCCTCGGCCAGGTTTGCCAGGTTTGCCAGGTTTGTGTGTGTGCGTCTCTGTCTGTGCTTTGTTGCAGGGTGAACTTCCTGGTGGAGTGGAGCTGAGGCCATCAGGCAGATAGGAGGCAGCTGGCCAATGGCTCCAGATTGGATAAAGCCCGCCCCTTCCTGATGGTTGCGACCTTGACTGCTTACTTTTTCCTGGTCCCCAGCACCACGGCGTGTTGCTTTGTTGTTCTTTTGATCATTTAGTTAATCTGGTGCTATGTTTTGCCAGCCACATTTGTTAAGCTTTAAAATGATTTGTTATATTTGTTAAATTTAATTACTTTTGGTTAATAAACATCCTTTTCCGGTAAACCCTTAAGTATGGTTTCCTCTATTTGTTGTGGCCTCTGAGCCGGGCCATAACAAGCTGTCCATCAACAAACTCTGTAAATCAACACAATACTATATTCCCTGTTGGTCTCTGTGTTTGATCCTGTTCATGCAGTGTTTACTGGGAGGCTGCTGAGCATGGTGTTGTTGCTCACTCGGCTCTAGGGCGCCACTTGCTGACGTTATCCTGGCCTTAAAACCTCCAGCGCTTGAGTAGAGGTGTACCGTTAAACACTAACACACTCCCCCTGGTGCTCTGAGCTCCCAGTCTGCTCTGATTCAGATGACCACTAGGCCAACTGAGCTAATTATATAATAGCTGCTACTTAGCCACGGTCAGCGGTTACTTTGGCAACAAGTAACACTTCCTGTTCTTCAGCAACCTCCGTAAAGAGCTGAGGCAGAGCAGTCGGGGAACACGGGAAACTTTATTGTTATGACACCCTACAGTTACAGTGTTGCCTTTGTAGACAGCGGAGGGCGCAGGCAGCTGACTTGCGATGTTGACAGAGCTGTCAAGCGTGTATGAGCCATAGAATTAAAACAGATATTAACGAGCTCTCTGAAAAGGCAGATCGTGGAGACATTTTAATCGTTCACAATTAAATACCATAATATCGCCCATCCCTACTTATATTACATTATATATATATATATATATATATATATAAATAATGTTGATACAGCGCTTAACCCTCCATTTTTGTGTCACTGATCACAGTTAATTTATTTAAAACTTTGTTTTTTGTTTAATTTTACACTTTTCCTGCTACTCATCAAACCCTACATCAGGAATAAAAATTTCCAAAAAAGTTTTGAATACAGTTTTCTTTTTTTGTCTTGTTAAAAAATTTCCATATTAAGGCTTTTTTACAATGCCCGTGGGTTCTATTCAAACGCAGCCACTAAAGTAGAGTTGAGGATTAGAATATAATCTCCTTGCAACTTCTGTGTAGTACTATCATTTCCAACGATACAGGAAAGGTTTTTTTCCCTGTTGGTGGTGGGCCAAATCCATTGCGTTTCCATTTTTCAACCTCTCCTGCTGCCCTTATCCAATTCAGGGCTTATGATTGTAATACTAAAACAGAGCGAGTTGTCAAACCAGAAACAGCAATGATGAATGCCCCACTGCTCTGTGTGCTTGTTTGTTTTGGTATGGCGTTGGGGGGGGGGGGGCAGAATTGAATTTTATGCTTACTTGTTGAGGTGCATTTTCTTGACCGCAGCTGCTCTGCTGTACTCTCGCAGGCAGCATTGATTAAATGGAATAGTTCTGTTATCTGGATAAAAGGGGAGAAACATGAGGACGATAGTGGGCAAGGGAAAATAATGAGTTCTTTCATCTTGGCAGCGAGGGTGTCTGCGTCTTTCAGACTCCCAGCGAGATGTACACAGCTTAAGGAAACGTTTAATTAGAAAATGTCAACCTTGTGTCTGCGTGCTATGTGTGCTGAATAATAACATTTATGATGTGAATATGACAGCACATTTCCTTTCAGCTGCATTCAAACCAACTCAAAGACATGCAATCAATTGATTCTGAAGAGGGAGAGAAAATAATTATCCGCCTACGTTACTGCCACTGCTCTGATGAAGACAAGGAGCTTGGATAGCACTGGATTTTTAACATATTTTATCATATACCAGGTGATAGCCTAGTCCTGCACCAAAATTCTCCCTGTCCAAATGTGTGTGGGTTAGACAGGTACCTGGTGTAAAAGCTGGAGAAAATCGTAAGCTGTCATAATGACTCATGGGAACGATTTTTGAAGATCTATGGTATGAAACAGCATATGCTTCAGAAAAATGTGTACCTGACATTCATCATCCCACATCTTAAAGGATCCACTGCTGATCAAATCTATTACAGTTTGCATTATAAAACCAAAAACTCCTAAAACTTTCCTTTGATAAAATCCAAAAAAATATGAGTAAAAAATAAATGAATATGGACGGGTAAATAGTTTGAGGCCCTCTGTCTGCCAGCACTCCCCCTTCATTAAGAGAAATGGTTCAGTCTGCACCTGCACTATGGTTTGATCATAACCTAATGTGGCTAATTGTGCTGACTGCTGGCAGGCTAGATGCTTTTTCCTCAACATCAAAGCTAAATCTGGATACCCAAAGAAGCCAAAATGAAAGGAAAGAAATAAAAATGAGCGAAAACAAACTCATGACATATTTGTGTTAGGAGAAAGGTGAGCCTGCTAATGTTTTAAGACTGATATAAGCTAATACAGCTATTTCTGTGATATAGCTGCTTGGCTATGTAGACTATATTGCCAAAAGTTTTGGGACTGCCTGACTTTACATGCACATGAAGGTTAATGACATCCCATTCTTAATCTGTAGGGTTTAATATGGAGTTGGCCCAACCTTTGGAGGTAGGCTTCAACTCTTCTGGGAAGGCTTTCCACAAGGTTAAGAGCGGGTTAATGGGAATTTTTGACCATTTTTCTCATTTTCTTCTCATTTGTGAGGTCAGACACAGATGAGAATGTCTGGCTTCTCCACACCAACTCACTCATCCATGACTTTATGGATCTTGCTTTGTGCACTGGTGCAGTCATGTTGGAACAGGAAGGGGCCATCCCTAAACAGTTTCCACAAAGTTGGGAGCATGAAATTGTCAAAAATGTATTGGTTTGTCCTTTCACTGGAACAACCCCACACCATAATCCCCCCTCCACCAAACTTCACACTTGGCGCAATGCAGTCTGGCAAGTACCGTTCTCCTAGCAACCGCCAAACCCAGACTCAGATTGCCAGACAGAAGCGTGATTTGTCACTATAGAGAACACGTCTCCACTGCTCTAGAGTCCAGTGGCAGCGTACTTTGTTATAACACCACTAACACTTGACTGTGGAATATTTAGTAGTGAGGAAATTTCACGGTACCACTCTTGAATTCACTGAGCTCCTGTGAGCAACCCACTTCTTTGCTTCTACAAACATTGAAGAAGCAGTCTGCTTGCCTCGGTTCTTGATTTTATACACCTGCGGCCATGGAAGTGATTGGAAGATCTGAATTAAATCATTCAGAGAGGTGTCCCAAAACTTTTGGCAATATAGTGCACCTTGCAGCTTGTGGAGCTTACCTTGCAGATACATTAGTGTATTTACATAACAGTACAGCACAAACAATTAATGCAAATCAGTGCAACAAAAACAAATATTTGTGCTAAACCAAGCAAATGTAGTCTGAAATATAGTTCTGCTCATCTATAGCAGCAGAGAGGAAAGCAGCAGGTTCAAACTTCCATCTGTTATAGATAGACAAGCTACAATTAAGGCAAATTTATCTTAAAATGTGACATATGTGATTGAAATCAATATCCTACAAATAAAATGTGCAAGTAAAATTAATCTGGTTTCTATTGGAGCGTCCAAAACGCCAAAAACTCATGTATAGCTGACTTCTTTAATTATTGTAGAGAAGTTCACAATACACCCTGGAATAAAAATGTTCATATTATGAAATTGGAACGGCTTTTGCCCCTACTTTCTAGCCTTCTGGTTGTGGCCCAACAGTGTGGTAATTGTATTTGCATTTCAGATCCATGAGGGCTTTAGGATGGTCACACAGGTAAATGCTACTTCCTTCGTCTGCCTTGTTAATCCTTGCTAAAACACATAGATCACAATTAATGGGAATCGCCTCTGATCTCTCCAAATCCCTTTTCATCCACTTAGCCGTGGTGACTCCATTACAACCTGTCCCTCTCAAAAACACTCAAAGTTTGTTTTAGCCCGGCTTAATCTAGTCTCTTACAAGTTAAAGGCCTTCGAGGTACCATTAAAAGTTCTTTAAAACGGCAACCACATATGAACACCTGGGGACTTCTAGAAACCTCCATTATGTGGAAGGATTTAAAGAAGCAATCTTTTTGACAGGCCTGGATGTGAAAAAATATTATATATTCTTTGGTGGCATACTCAATGTCAAATGGGAATACACACTTTTAGCTTAGAAATGTTGAGGATCACCTCGGTAACCGAATTTTACAGCGGATGGCCCATGTTGCGTCCAGCCAGTGAACTTTATTGCATGTTATACACCTCTCTCCCCCTGTTTCCTGTCTACCTCTTTACCGGTCTCTAGGAAAATAAGGCAAAAACATCCCTGTAAACAAACATCATCCCTGTAACCATAACAACTCACCCCTGCCTGCATGCGCACGGTGCAAGAGTAGAGGTGGAGACGTTGACTGAGATTACTCTGAGCAGCAAATAGGTCAGAATAACTCACTAGATTTGTTGCTACACGCTTTTTAGAAATACAGTCGCTGAGGGACTGAAAAAGGTAGGCAGCAGACCAAACCACTGTGAGGGGATGACAATCTTTCAAAACTTAAAAACGCATTTGACTCGTAGTAGAGAACGAGAGCCGTTAACCATTTATGTTGGGGTGGCTGTAGCTCAGAGGGTAGAGCGGTCGTCAACTTATCAGATGGTCAGTGGTTTGATCCCTGGTTCATCCAGTCCGCATGTTAAAGTATCTTTGGGCAAGATAGTGAGACCCAAATTGTGAATGTGTTTGAATGTGTATTTCTGTTTCTGATGGCAGACTGCACCTTAGCATCTGCCTAAGTGTATGAATGTACGTGAATGATGTGAATGTGATGAAGAGTAAAAAGCACTTTGAGTGGTCAGAAAGACTAGAAAGATATTACAACAGCGGTTATTTAATTGTCTTGATCAAAATTATTGATCCCTACCGTTTCTATTAAATTCCACATCCTCGCACGGGTATTTTGATGACTTAATCAACTCATTTATCAAGCAGAAATGCCAAACAATTAACTAGGTTCCAGTGTCTCAAATGTTCTGCTTTCTATGAACACATAATACTGTTTTAGAGGTATGAGAAATTCTTTTATTTTCTTTTTGGCAGAGGCTAGGCTCCTCTTCTAGCCTTT
Organism: Micropterus salmoides; assembly: GCF_014851395.1. Lineage (NCBI taxonomy): Eukaryota > Metazoa > Chordata > Actinopteri > Centrarchiformes > Centrarchidae > Micropterus > Micropterus salmoides. The sequence continues at coordinate 7,356,212 of NW_024041039.1, forward strand.
TAGCTATGCAAGGCTAAACACATTCCAGATATATCCCAGGACTGGATGCACAAACATCAAATTTGTATCGATCTTCTCATCCACCTATGGGTAATAAAAAGCATATTTCTCAAAACGTCAGAGTGGTTTTTTTTAGTGGTTCTTCAGCTCTCTGAAGATCTTGAATGACCCCACAATGAAGCCCAGTTTTGAAGTGTGATGTTGCAGATGCAGCCTGCTCCACTGGCCTCTAAAACCAAGTTAAACATGGAGACAGTGTGAGGTTATTTATTGCCTCCATAAAAGCTGTTGAGTGCCAAAGGAAAGAAGGGTGGAGGATGGAGAACACAGTGAGAGACTGAGCAGCTGCAGGCTTGGCCTTCTGGAAAAACTGTAGTCTGTTATCAGAACAGAATCGAGCATCACACAAATCAAAGCAGGAAGCTACATAGGAGGGATAAATTCACTGATACACGCAGCACAATACACAGTCAAATGTAAGTGAAGAGTAAGAGGTGGTTGCCTAAAAGGTTTTGCTTGCAGATAAGCACACAGACACACACACCTATAGCCAAACATGATGCAGACACACATTCAGAGTCAGCATGTGATTCATACTGTACTAACAATTTCACACTTCTCCATTATGCCTCAGCCTCAAGAATGTGCACACAAATACACATTCATATGAACAAGCACAGACACACATACACGTATGCATACACACAAACGCATTCGCAACAATCCCAACCCCACCTCATACAAACAATTTCCCCACTTACCCACTCTCCCTCAGGCAATTTTGTGTCAAAAAAAAAAATACAAGTCCCTGTTCAGTAGCTGATAGTGAGTGCAAGGCTTCCAACAGCCTGAAGATGAGAAAGTTCAGCTGAGGTTATTGGATTAGTCCCTCTTCTCTTTGTAGTGTTGTGTCCTGAACTTATAGACCACAGTGCTGGATAGATCAGACTCTCCATAAAAGGGACAAAGGGTGTCAGGTTAACTTCGAAGAAGAGTTTAGCTTGTTATACCCTGAATGCTGCTTCTGGTTCATCTGTAGCTGTGCCAGAAGGACAAAGGCTTTGTTACTTCAGCATGAGCGGGATGGTGGCTGATATTACATGTTCAGTGCTTAAGGTTACATTCAGAATAATATTCAAACTTTTTTTTGACAATGACACCACTGTGTAGGCACTGCAGGGGTCCTCCAACACAGTGGGTTCCAGCAAGAAAATGCAGGGTTGTGCAACGCAATGCAAAATCATCCAACAACGCACCGCAGTTGCCAATCAAATACGTGCAACCGCTGGATGTGTTATTATAAGAAGCTGCTACCGGACTCCAAGATTGGGATTTTGTTGTTGCAGTACCAGGGTTACTAGGATAGGGCAAACAGGCAGTGAACAGGGATTCAGGCTAGGGTTGTCGTCCATAGACGATGCTATCGTCTGGCTGACAGACATTACAACGTTGAGCCGGCATTGTGATTGTACACCCCCCCAGAAAAAAAAAGAAATCCGTCTCTCCCCCGCCGTGTCTGCTCCACTTTCTTTATCAGCAGTATGTTTTATAAAGTCTCCCAAAAGACACAGAACTTGTCTTTTTTCCGGAGTTTTCCACCCGTGATCCGTTATCACAGCAGCAGGTGAGCCACATGCCAGCTTGTTAATGACGTCACCAAACAACCTAAACCAACATCTGCACTGTAGTGTCTACTGTCGCTTTACCTGGTTCGTGCTTGTAAAATATTCACCATATCCGCGACTTGTAACTTAAGAGGCTACCAAGTTTTTTACAGAGTGAAGTCTGTGCGAGTGAACACATGCACATTAGACAACACGTTAAACAATGCCTTGCTGGATGACATTGCATTGTTTTTCCATAGCCACCTCTGTTAACGGACTGGTTCCACTCCAATAACTGAGAGGCCACAGTAGCCACCATAGTAAGTTTCCAGATGCTGATCTGACAAACTCTTTATTTGAAGTATACTGATGCCTTTTCACTGCCAACTACCCCCCCCACACACAAACTGAAATGAACAGTGTTCACAGTGGTGGGTGGTTTTAATTTGATGTGCTTTTAGCAGCAGCAGCAACGGCATTTAGAATGCGCCTTTTTCTAATTGATTCCAATGAAGTGTTTCACATGCTGCTTATGTGATTAGGGTATGTGAAATCTCTGACCAGAAAAAAAAAAAAAAAAAAAAAAATTCACGCTTTACATCATCACAGATTCTTTTCAGCTACAGTTTTATGTTGTGATCATAAGCCAAAACAATTTTATTATAATTTCTTTTCTTTTTTAATATATAAGATGTATAATACATTCAATTGAAAGAGAGAGCTAAAACTAAATAGCTGCGGTCAGGTATGTCCCAGTAATAAAAGAGAAAATAAAGTTGCTCACTGCCAAGAGCCCAAACCCACGTCCTGGCTGTCTGACTTTTAAGTTGACAATTTGTCACAGCTCATAACAGTTTTCAGTGTGGAACAACAGTTCAAAATCACACAAGATGAGCACTGAGTGAAACACTGTAGTGATTGCTGTGCTAATGATTTGCCTTTTGTTTACCACACGACGTCCTCACATTCAAGTGTGCGCACACACATACAACTTTGAGACAAACGCACACAATTCTTTGATATTCACACTGAGATCCTTTTCCCAAACATCAGCTTGTTTCATTTTTAATGCAGGAAGCGTCTGGCTAGAGTTTTCACACTGTGGCAGCAATTATGTTACTCGATTTCTGACACACTGTCAGCCGAAGAACAGCATCATGTTGCAAACGACACTCAAACCTTCCATATTCAAAATGTAATATAATGGAACTGAAAAGGCCAAAACGTGATAATTAATTCACTCAAATAAAATTGGAACATTAAAAACAGTGTACGATATAAACGGGGTAATTTCAGACAGTCTGTTTCGATCATAAATATAACTCAAAGTCGTACTTTTTACATTTGCACCAGCAGTCTTGCACAGCAAATTCTGCAGCTCTAATGGATGCCAGAAGGAAAACAAAAAATAAGAAATTTGGATAACACAAATATAGTTTAAGGTCCAACACCACCAAAATCCAGTAATTTATATCCGTAATATTTTCTATGAATTCTTAGAATTCAGGGTTTTCTTTAATATTTCACTCGGCAGGAAGGAAACAGCATTTATGCAATTAATCTTTTTTTAAATCTTAAATTAAAAACACATCACCCTAAATCCTAAAACAAAATCCTGAAGACTAAAAGTACATGCAGCTTTAGAAGGCTAATAATCTTAGCATCCTGTTTAATTATAGTTATTGATCACCGTTTGCAACAGATGTGTCCAAGTGTTCGCTTTGATCACGTATGTGAACAATAATCCTATGCAGTTTAATTATAGCAGCAATTCCAAAACCTCAGTCCCCCAAAATACTGTACGTGTAAATACTAAGCAGCCCTTAGGTTTATTTATGCCTTAAAATGCAAAGATGTAGTACATGAAGTATAGTTATTGGCTTTTAATTTTTCTGTTCTTCTTCTTTTTTTTTTTTTAAGTCAGTCATGGACTCCCCAGGCAGCTGTCACACTCTAAACATCGTCTCACATCAGGCTGTGTCTCATTAGCATGGCAGACGCCTCCTTTTAGATACAGGGAGTGAGCCAGCCTAAACCACTTCACAGAGAGCCAATCTCTCGCTCCCGTTTGCTACAGTAGCCCATCACCTGCTGCCAAGAACCCTTTCAGGGGATTTTTCCTGCTCCACTGATGCACGGAAGGAGAACTTCCCTGTGGGTTTGCCTGACCACTTTTCATGGTGGAGGATGTCTCCTTACTGCAGAAAGTGCCCATCTTTGTAAGAAGACACTTGAAATGGGCCAGTTTGTTTGACAATGCTACATTTCCGTTTAGGAGGGCGGCCTATTTGTGATTTTAAAAAGCAGATAATCTGAAATTCATTTTCACAGTTTGATATTGCAGTCCGTTGTGGTTTTTTGGAAGATGTATTCAAATTCTTTACTTAATCGGCTTCTTACTATGAGTGAGGTAGTCCTGCATGAATACAATTTTCTGCCAAAGTTAGAAGAGCTGTTTTTTTCAGTTGACAGATTTTTTGACTTTCTCTCTTCTCACTGGTTTAAAATGGACAAGGGCCATTTTGGTGAAAGGTCATGTCACATTTTGACTTAATTACTAAATTCTGAGTCCTTAGAAATATGCAACGACAATTGGTGGGTTATTCGATTATGTTGTCAAGCCACTGTCCAGTAAATATGATCAAATTACACCCACACAGTCCTGATTAAGCAAATTAAATTATTTATTAAGAAATACATGAAAACAAGGATTTTTTCCCCAAACTTTACCTTTTTAAAGTTTTCAGGGACATTACCTAGCTAAGTAATGATGAATTGACATGTGCATTCATATTTTGGGTCAGTTGAAGAATTGAAGGCCAAGAAAACCACTAAAATCAAATCAATAATTTATTGTGTCTCATCAAGCTAAAGCAAGGCAGTTTATCACAGCACTGAAACAGTGATATTTTGAAAGCTAAACTCCAGCACCATTCACTACACCTAATATACACATCATCATACATGTGGACATGTGAGCCATGATTTTAAGAAACAATTTACTATTAACCCCTATCCAATCCTCAATTGCAGAATCAGTGGTTGCTCAGTAGATACAGAAAAATATATATATATAAAAAGGAACTCGTATGAACAAGAGAAATCAATGTATACATTTGTACAACATAATTTTAAATAAATTATTGAATTATTCTGTGTGTTCTGTGTTATGGCAAGGTGACTTTGGTAAAAAATTAATGCAACTCTTTCCTTCAAATGAATGTTTTGGGGTTTTATTATTCAGATTAAGATCCCTGAGCAACACATCTGGGCTTTGGGGATTTGTATTCTCAGGAAGGTAGTGACCTCCTCCTCTGAGGCTGCTAACAGTGTTCATATGAGCTTTTGTGATAGTGTCAAAAAGCAAGCAGTATCCCATATGTTCCAATGACGCTTAGATGACATGGAGCCCCAAGCCATTTTGCACACTGAACTTATAATAAAATATTGGAGAATCACTTTATTCACAAGAGTACAACATCCAATATGCACATAGAAATGCATCTTGTTGACAGTGTTACAAGAGTTAGGGTTGTGATGGCCGATACAAGACAGGGAGTATCTACATCCCTGCCCACATGGATTCAGACGTGTGGAGAGACACATTAGTATAGTATTGAAGCATATATGCTAAACATTTTACGTGTGTGTGTGTGTGTGTGTGTGTGTGTGTGTGTGTGTGTGTGTGTGTGAATGTTTGTACACGATCTGTGTGGGCTGTGCGTCGGTGTGTGTTCATGTCTGACTCATTCCAAAGCCGAACATGATCAAAGCCGGGACAGACTAAGACGGACAGACAGCGGAGGACACAGTGAGCCAGAGATGGATGCAGTCCAGTCCTCACATTAGATGCCTGTCTGTCAGGCAGACAAATGGGGAAACAGCTGATAAGATGCGAACTCCAGCAGGGTTGAGGTGCATTAAAACGTGATGACATCTTTGAGCAGCACAAAAACACCTGCTCTGCCATATTTTAAAAACGGAAGGTATGCGTTTCCCTCCCTAGCAGTGCTTTGAATGCCGCGCATCTGGGCATGTCTGTGCCCTGTTTGTGCAGGTTTGTAGTGTTGTGTAATGTGGCCAGCAGGTTGCCAAGATGTAGAGTTGGAGAATAACAACCCTAACATATTTATTTCATTCTCAGATGTAAGCAGGTATGTTGAACCAGGCCGACTGGGCTGGTGGTTCTATTGAGGATTTCGAATGAAGCTTCGAATGGCTGTCATCATATTTATGACGTCATCACAAAGTATTCGGGTACAGCCCTAAGAAATTCTGGGCGCTATTTTTTTTCCAAGGTAGGATGTATAAAGATGAAAATGTGTCAGTAATATCAGAGCAGGTCAGAGCACTGGATTTTCATAATGTGGTGGATGTTGCTGGTGAGCAAAACAGAACTAAGACGAGAGGGATATTGGTTGTCACATACATGTAAAAAGGCAGATGTTTGATTAGCCATATCAACTTTGTATACTTTATAGAGGGCTGCTCGATTATGGCAAAAATCAGAATCATGATTATTTTAGTAATAGTTGAAATCACAATTATTAACACAAGTATTGACTTAGAAAACATCATTCATTTATTGAAGTTACAAAAATAAATGCTTCATTTAAAAAAATAAAATAAATGATTATGCATTTTCCAAAAGTAGCCTATTGAGCCCACTACCCCAATAGTTACCAATGTTTTCAGCACACCTATTCCGCAGTGAAGGAATGGGTGCGCTGAATTTATAACACAAGACAAAACGAGTATCATTGCGAAAAAGCATGTGCACAATAATCATTTTAATTCAATTAACTTATTTTTATAATCGTTGAATGCCAAAATCGAAACTGTGATTAAATTTTGATTAATTGCACAGCCATATTATAAAGATGATAATATAGGAGTATTGTATATAACACAGCCTTTTCTGCTGCCCCCAAGTGGCCAAAACAAACCAGTAGTGCTTTAAACACCTTTTGACGCTTTGTCCCTTTGTGGAAAACTGTGAATCTTAAATGATGGCCTAGACCTGCAGGGTTTAGCACAAAATCCACTCATAAATAAAGTCATCACAAAGTTAAGGGAAATCTAATAATTCTGCAACTCTCTCAATTTAACTGATTAGAATAATCCCTCATGGCATTCTGTCCCATGCCAACATGAATTAACGACATCACATTTAGGAAGTAAAGGTGGCATTTCATGGCACCTTCAAGCAGTTGCTCACCAAGTAGTGCACACACGTTGCCAAACTATGATAAATGTTTTACAGAGTGATAAGCTTAATGGCTGTTTTACACCATGTATGAAAAGGTAGTTTTAGTGTCAGACATGGTGGCAGCTTCCACGTTTAGGTTTCATAGAGGTGCAAGAATTGTGGTTTTAGATGAAAAATGCAATATTCTGTTGTGATTTATCAGGGGAAAAAGTGATTCACAGTTGTGCACATGCTGTTGAGTTATGTCTGTTGCTCTCCTGCTGCTAATGAGAAAATCATGCTTTGGCCGATTAAGATGCTACAAGCTTTGTAAACAAGAAAGAGCATTACCCACATGAGAGTAGCCTCAGTCAGACCCACCTATTACCGTGTATTTGAGCAGCATATGGAGGCTGTACTGCAGAATTGTGGGAAGAAACTGTTAGCAGTCAAGTAATAACCTCTTTAATGGAGGACAATTGAAAATACATGTATTGAAAGAATGCATTCATTGTGAACTGTCCTCTATTAAAATACTACCATTTTAATATCCTACTGTTGCAATACATTTATTGTGAATTGTCTTCATAAATAATTGCACATACATGTTATTTGAATATTTGCATGATACATCAAATTCAGTGATGATTAAAATTTTTATATTTTCTTATTGAATTGTTGAAGTGTATTCATCCGCCACATGATCACACACACTCTTTCTGATGACAAAATGTGCTTAAATCGTAAAACACAGAATCACAGAGCCTGCTGCAGCAACAATGGCAGAGGAAAACACATCTTTAAGGTTTTCATACCGAGTAATGTTGAAACATTTGAACTTAAATCAAGAGACAGCTGTTTGTGGGTCACTGGTGTGTGTGTGTGTGTGTGTGTGTGTGTGTGTGTGTGTGTGTGTGTGTGTCGCATTGAACATTATGTCGCAGCAGTTGTGTGTGGCGTTGTTATGACGACCAGATACATTGAGGGGTACTATCTGCAATGGAAAACGGAGGACGGCCAAACCACGTCGTGTCGAGTTGAAGTGAGTTGAGCTGGCAATGGAAAAATGGCATAAGAGGACACAAGTTTCATCTATTTTCTTATCTTGTCTTATTGTCTTATTTAAACATGTTTGCATTTCACATGCCTTTACATATACGTATGCTTTTGAATTATTCACTCTCACAATGAGATTCTTTGTGTGTGAATTATGAGGAGACTGATGTGACTGTTTGACTTAGACATGCAACTTTTTCAATTAATTTAAGAAGATTCTGTATGAGGATTGTGTGTGTGTACGCAAGTGTGTGTGTGTGTGTTTGTGAGAGAGGAGAAATGAATTGTTGGCACTAACTGGAATAATATCATGAGTAGGTGAAAAGGGAGTTATTTAAAACATGTAGCCTAGCTGCAACCACTTTCAGTACAACACTGCTGTTAAAAAAGCCATGATGTTTGAACAAGGATAGCATTTTAATACCTCATTTAGGGATATTAATTCCAGCGAGCACAATATCCCACCCATACAAACATACTATTGCTAAGCTTTGTTTTTGCAGGCCAAGTGTTCAACTTCCAGTAGTTTCAAAGCTCCTGTAACTACTTTTGTTTCACGCTTACGCTGATGATACACAGGGCTACTTTTTTAGCAATGTTGCTGGGCAATCTTGCTGGTGACAAGTCAGACTATGTTTTGAAGGGATAGCGGTGGGGCAGGGTGGGTGTCAGAGCGACGGGGGAGGGGGATTACGGTAGTAATCTTTACTCATTACCATTGATGGCAACATTGCCCTGCACCATTACTCAAAAAGTTGCCCTGTGTATCATCAGCATTAAGTTTATCCGACACCCTGTCCATACCGCAATGTACACAATTAACATGAGACATACAGTGTAAGACAGCTGTCACAGGATTAATCTCTGGTTTAGCAGTGAAGTGTGTGGGACTACAAGGAGACTGGAGTCTCTGCTACTAGTAATATCAGAGAACTACCTTGAATATTTAAACAAATAAAAGTTAAGCTTTAGTTCCATTTCTCTCTTTAAAGCTGCTTGCACACTGCCCCGACAAACGCCGACCAACTCCAACCAACTGTTGGATCGCCGTCAGTCTGTGTCAGTCGGATGGAGTCTTTAGAGTTTGACATGTCTAATCGGGTCATTATTTGCCTGCCTGTCTGGTCAGTTCCTGCCTGGTCAGTGTGGACCCACATATGGTTTTCTGAACATTCTAAAGACTAAAACCAACTACTGCCAACTTTAGGATGTTGGGGTTAGTTGGGCACTGTCTGGCACTGTCTGAGCTGTGTGCAAGCAGCTTAAAACCATACCATTTCAGTATGTTGCAGCAGGTTTCAGGTCTGTATAGTTGCAGTATAAACAGTGAAGAGCAAAGTAAATGGCATATGTTGCTACTCTTTTTGACCACAACTGCTCTTAAATTGCTGGCGCATCATGCTGCTGCCAGCAATGATGTTCTCTACATGGGCCTCTTCAGGTCAACCTCATTTTGGATCTGTTCTAATTATCCTTGTGTCTATTCGGATCAGGTTTGACTGTGTTCGGGACCCTTTCAGAGCAGGTCTCTCTTTAAAAAAATGTATTCATGTATTAATTCATTTATGCTTGCTGGTTTCAGTTAGGTTTTCCACGGGTCAATTTTGGATCAGATTTAAGAGCTCCCCCTCCTGCAAATGACTCACTATAGAAGGCCTCTACCTGCAAGGCACTTGAAGGCATTTAATGTGAAACAGCTATAGGAAGTTTTGATTTAGTGTATAGTTATCCATTACTCACTCTTTTATTAATACATATTTGAAAAGCATTTTCTGCACATCGTTTTGACTCTTCTGTCTCGGTTCTATTTATCAGTTTTAAAATGTTACAAAACAGAAATGGAAGACAAGCTAGAAAATCCACACCGCTGAGCCAGGTGTTGCATGGGACAAGCTCTTATTGCATTTCCAATGCCATTTGTATCGCACAGAAGCACCAGCTGGTGTCATGCAAACACCATAAGTTGAAGCTACATTATCCAGCCTAGCTATAAATCAACACATGAAAACACTTGCATGCCAAAGCTAAATTAAATTGCTTGTTCAGGCTGAACAGAGGAGGGAGTCTATGCCACCACTTATCGCCCACTTATAATGCGGTCCTTTCATCACTTCCCAGGAAACTTAAACTAACCTATTGGCCTCAGGTGAAGATGCCAACGATGGTCGTTTAGTCTTGGCCTCGGCTAGTCCTAACGGCCATAACGACTGTCGTTACAACAGCCAGGAACACTAACGAACCAGCAGTATCGACGATCCTGGCAAAGACCCCACTGAGGTTAAATAGCTGAGTTTCCCTACCAGTCAGAACTGAAGAAGTCCATTGGTTGAGGGACGAAACGTCTTCCAGTATCTTCAACCAAGTCCAGTTGCCCTTGATTTTAACCTTCGTTGGATTGTTCAGGCAAAACATCCAAGGTAAAATTTAACAAATTGTGTAAAAAATGGACTGTATGACTTCTAACTGATTTGGTATACAAACTCTGAAAATTTGGAAGGAGGGCGTCCGGTAGCTCACCTAGTAGCGACAAGTATTAAGGCACTGCAGCGGCCTGGGTCCAAGTCCAATCTAGGGCCCTATGAAATCTGTTTTATTTTTGCACAAATACTTTGTTTTCTGTTTTAAGTTTTCTGAATTCTGTGTTTTACAATTTAAGCACATTTTGTCATCAGAAAGTATGTGTAATCATGTGGTGAATGAATACAATTTCAACAACTCAAAAAGAAACTATTTAAATGTAATCAATATCAATGAATTTGATATATCAAACCACTGTGCGTAGAAATGTTCAGTTGTATGCTAAATTATTTATGGGGACAATTCACAATGAATGTACTGTTGCAATACTATTTTTCCTTAAATGTGATAAATATAGAAGCATAAGAGAGCAATATCTTGAGAAATTCCATTAATTAATAGCGGATTTCAAAGAACTTGAAGATAAACAATAAATTAAGAATAATCCTAGTATAACGACATACGGCAAACCTTGCTGCCAAGTATGTGGCCCTGTGTCACAACCTAAGGGACAGTGAGTGACTCAGCCACTGTAGCACTTAACATTCGCTGCATGGCAGGTTACATCTTGTTCACTATTAGTTTACGTATTTGTTATTTCTGCTTTTTGTAATTTATAACTGCTAAATTGGATGGTTTTGATTTATTAATATTGTTATATCTAGTGTATTGTATGTATATTTAAACCTAAACTTTTGTGATTTTGTTGCAAACTACTTTGGCAACATTGTTTAAATGAAACATTCAGGCCAATAAAGCACACTGAACTGAATTGCCTCCTGTTAAATAGGTTATTACTTGATTACTGACAATTTCTTCTCAGGGATCTTCTACAGTCTCCATATACTGCCCGCAAAGACTGTATGAAGGCTGTTTGAAAACAAAACATGCCAGTATAGTTTTTCTATTCCATCTTTATTATCATATTCCGCGATTCTGTTCATGTTTACCACAGAGGCCCTACCAATCCAGGCCCCTTCTGCCTCTGCCTCCTGCCTTTTCTTCTATCAAAAGACAAAAAGCAGGAATGACAAAAAATGTTTCATGAAAATTAAGTAAATAAATTAAAACCACGCCCTTTCATGACCTGGATAACTCATCCAGATTATGTGCTTTAATCCTTCTTAAATATCCCTCATAGACTACCCCATTAACTCAATCTGTAGCACTTTGTATTGTTTAATTTAAATGTGCTTTGCATATCTGTACTTCATTGATTGCGATTATGTATGATGTTATTTGTCTTGCCAGAAGCCCAATTACCCGCCAGACACTAAAAGCGTTAACTCTTAACTCCACTGCAGAGAAAGTCTGTAATCTGCATGCTTATCTGCTTCAATACACCTACTAATCTGCTTAAAAACACCTTGTGTTGGACTGTGCAGTAAACCTCTACACTGTGCTCTTTGGAGCAATGTTTGGAAGGAGGGAGCTTTTCAGCGGACTGAAAACCGCTCTCATTATCTGCCCTTCACTTTTCTGAAGCACTTTGAGAGAATTTGTCTGTGTGTTTGTGTGTCTCATCCTATCTTCCTGTTGTTCATGTTGGTGAACGGTAATCTGAATGAATAATTAATTCAGTTGTGAACCAGTTATAAATGAGGGGTTTGGTTTTCCTTTTGCTGAACTACAAATGTGCTTTGATGTTTCGCACCAAGGCTGACTAAGAGCAAAAAGAATAAAAATAGAAGAGAGCTCCGTTACAGCAGGTTCAATGACTGCGCTCCCTACAGAGGATTTTAGAGAGGGAGAGGATTTGAAGCTAATCCCACCAACAGAGTACAGTATCAATAAGGGCAACAGAGTGATCCCCGCTGCATCTCAGAAAAGTTGCTCAATGACACTGCTGTCAAAAGCTCTTAACTGATCAAACTGGCAAATTGCTATTTAAGGCTAGCAGTATTTATAAGAGCTGTAGGCCTGATGCAGATATATAGAAACAAGCTGGCATCACAATGGATAGTGATTTTTGCAAATCTCTTACAGAAGTTGCATATCCCCTCAAATCACAATAGCAGACAATGCATTTGAATATTGCTTTTGTCAGCCGAAACCCAAATAACTCCATAATAAGACTGTTTATCATTCGCTCTCTGAAATGGGTCACAATGGGACATCAAAATTCACTGTTATGTGAAAACCTAAAATATCATTGATTCGCCTTTAGTGTTGCTTAAAATTGATTGCACAGATGTCTAAAACATTTAGCTCCAGAAAACTATTAAAGCAAACCACCGCCACATCCAAAGAAATTAAATGTTTGTACTGCATTTATGTAACAGCTTTACATTAGCAAAAAAACTGTTTGGGCCTCTGGTCATTTTTCAAACCCTTTGGACAAACTGTTTCTATCCCATATGGAATTCCTCACTAATGAAACTGAAGTTTGATTATTATTGTGACCAGTTGAAAGACAAACTGAAACGGATTCTGAAGGGTAATAACTCATGATGTTATAAGTGACCTAACCTAGCTCTTTCCTTTCAAGTCCCAATGTTGAATTAATTAATTTTTTGGAACATCTGCTTTTAACAACAAAAGCTCATCTTGGGATGTAATTGCAAATTAAATAAGAGCCAATTAGTTTATGTTCTGGATGTCATTTGTGGCATCAGACCACTTGTTGAACTTTCTCTGTTTAGGTATGAGTCACCATTCAAGCAAATATATCTTATTTATTTTAGAAACAAACCCTAAATTAACAGCTCTGAATGCACAGATAAGGGCAAAGAACCAGTATCCGAAATAAAAAATCTCTTGAGAGAACAATACATTTGGCAGAAAATCCTACCACAAGGTCCCCTTTAGGTTTCGATTACATCACTTGATCTTAATTATCAGATGGAATTGCAGATGTTCAAATGTCAAAAAGGTTTTAGTTCCATCTTGACCGCGGAAAGAGCTGATGAATTTGTTTAAAAAAAAAAAAAGGGCTTGTGAGCGAGAAGTTTCTCAACTGTTGTTTCCACGGTCAACAATTAACTTTGAACATCCACTGTTAAACTTACAATTGGGTCAACACTGTAATTGAGAAACGAAGACCACTGAAATGTCAAAGGGTGCAGCACTAACTGTTTTTTGCATTAATAATTAAAGTATAGGATCACACTGTTTCAAGTGTGTGCTAAACAAGGTTATTATCTTTAATGAAGATGAACGAAATAAAAGAAAACTAGATGTAAAAAAACAGTCGTTAACAGAAATAAAAAAAAAACAAAAAAACAAGGCTTTACAAAAAAATAATTAAACTAAAATGAAAGATACATGTGTACAAAATAATATGAATGCAACAACTGTATAAAGTTGTGTTTAGCAGTGACTCACTATCTGCAACCCAAACTAAAGTCTTGGTTTTCTTTTCCTTGTTTTGTTCTGATAGTCTGGCTTAGAGCTCATCCTGCGTGTGTGATGAATTTGCCCCTAGTACATGGATTGTGAGCTCCCCTTGCGCTGGGTTAATGTGTCTACTGGTCATTATATTGACTGCATGTCAGCTAGTGTTTGTTTTATGGGGTCTTTGTTATCTCGGCCAACCTCTTGTTTTGTGCTTCACATTGTTTTAATACCAATTTTTTGATTAATAAAAAGGTCATTTCCAGTCATGCTTACTTTCAGGGTGCTAGGGACCTGTGTTTGTCTCTCCAAGGGGGCCTCGAAGGGTAGACAGCGGCTGTGTCACCCGACGCAGGTCTCCGCACCACATTTTGTCAAGAAAACACACGTGAAAAGTACAACGGGAAATGAGCGATCCTGCACACGAAACAGCTGTTTCTTATTATAAAGATAGCAATTATAAAGACAAAGAATATGGTTGAAAGGATGGATTAGCACACGCAGGTAGCAGGGATAGTGTCTGAGCTACAGAGAGAGCTGCAGGGGAGTAAAAAGGTGCAGCTCCCCGACACCCAGTTAACTCATGACTGTGAGGTTACAACTCACAGCCCAAAAAGGAGAACAACAAACGCACGTGTGTACATTTTCAGCTGAGGTCTACTGCTTACTTTGACTAGCCTTCAACTCAACAATCAATCATGATTTCAGTTAAATGCTAAAGTTGCCGTTACCTTGTCTGTGATCCGCTGGCAGAACACCGGGTGCTTTCTGATCAAGTTTTGTTTTTACGGTGGACGGACGATAACAATAACAAGAGTTTTTGTTTTTCTTTAGATTGAAATAATCCCATACTTTGGACACTTTCTTCTCTGTCCCTCGCTATTTTCGCTCTCTTCCTCCACTGTGCAAACAGCGCCATTAGAATCACGTCATGTCCACAGCGTAAACGAGATGTAGGACAGTAATAAATGTCCATGCGAAACAGTGTGCTAGTTATATGGATTAAACAAAGCATTGATGCAAATAATTTGTGTCGATGCATTTTATCAATCGTTTCAGCCACACACACACACACACTATAATGCTAGTCCAACATGCCCTTAAAAACACCAGTGGAAAAACAGTGAGCTGCAGCACACACCTCTCTTTTCCCTTCCAAACTCTAGCCATGTATCCATCCAATTGTCATGCTAATTTTAAGCGTACTTTTGAAGTGTTGCCAAAAAGAAAATTGCGAAATATGTGCATTTGCATCAGCTGGTTTGGAGCGAATAAACAAGGCAACGGCAAGAGACGTTACACATGGCTGTAATAAACAAGACGCAGGCCTATGGGTTCCAAACCAGAAACAAAAAAGCCAGTCGCATGAACCTGATGGCCATTGATCTTAGAAAAATGGGGAGAGGGCCTCAGAAATGTGTTTCAAGCGGGCAAACTCTTACCAGCCATGTCTCCGCACGTAATGGGAATATCCAGTGGTAAGCGAGTTTTGCATGCCTCCCGAGAATTGCTTGCACCTCCAAATAATGATTTTTAAACGCTATAATATCCTTTGTGGGGTTCATCAATGGGGATAAATGATTCTAAGTATATTGCTTATTCTATGAAAGTTTAGAGTCGTTAATATTTTATTACACTCAGTAGAAGTAGCCTAGCATTCATTGAGATTCAGCAAAAAGACGTGGCGATAACCCCGTTTAATCAGTGTGAAGAGCAAAGTATCTGAAAAAGACCTTTAAGAGGTGAATGCGATGCGTTTGGTTTAGGCACCAAAAGTACTGTACTTGGTTATGGTTAGAAAAACATTGTCGTTTGGGTGTAGTCACATAATCTGATAGGTCACAGATTTTGGTGTTACACCGGCATGCAGAACTCCGCACAACCGGGCAAGACGCCGACAGCAGAAACAGCTGATCAGACGTGAGTTACAAGTTTGCTACGTCAGAACTTATTCAGAAAAGTTAATGCGCAAAATGGGAGATTTTGTTTTGAATTTTGCTGTTTCCATCAACCTTTTCTAATGCGATACTTCAAAATGCGCATTAAAAAATGTTGATGGAAACACGGCTACTAGCTACCCTCCACTCAATGGACATAAAGTTGTTACTGTGCCGTAGAAACAGACCTCAGTTAAGACTGTATGGATGAGAGATACATTTGTTACAGATTAATAACTCACCACTCTGAAACTCTTGCTCCAGTCCATGTTGCTAAGCTGGTAAGGAGATATACAGCTGAACAGCTTCTCACTGACCCACCCTTCTCTGCTTCTGATTGGCTAGTTGTCCTTAACTAGGAACTGCACATGTGCAACTCCCAACAACGATCATTTAGAGACAAGATGTATCACTACACCGCTAAAACAAAGCCATAAACCCACAGGGTGAAAAGAGGAGCTGCAGCAATGACAAAAATATCGTTTTTTGAAAATTAAACCATGTAAACCTGTTCTGGTACACCCCCTAAAGATTTTGAACCTGAAAATGAGCAATACCACCTCTTTAAGAACATAAATAGATGAACTTCTCAGAGTTAACTTGAATGCATTAGTTTTTCTATAACGTTATACACACGGCTCCGGAGGTGCTAAGTGAATCTATGCGCTGTGCACAGCTCCACAATGAATTATGATTTTACTCACATTAAATAGTTTATAGTATGTGGCAGTCAGCGTTGATATTTTGTCATGTCGCCACAAATAAATCAATGAATGGTAAAAACTGCAGTTCTTAGTTCTGATAGCGTGTTAGTTAAAATCACCTTAATAACGGCGCATGAGAAACCAATCGCTGATCATCCTTTCACACGTCGATAGCCATTCAAATCGCCAATTAGAACAAGTCTAGTGCTAAAGCAACATATTTGTACATAGAGGCACAGGCCTCGCTCTGTGCAAAAATACATTCTTAAGTAAATCTGGAGTTAATGTGAGGCTTCAGCAGCCTGAGTCATTCAAATCAAGTGGGTGTCTTACAAAGTTTTAGAATAAAATTTGCCCAGACACTGTTTCCCTTCTGAGGGAGAGATTGTCATACAGAGAGTCCAAAAAAGAAAGTAACTTTTGAAGATGCCAAGACTGATTTGTCTGACTCAGACTGCTGCTTGACTTAACTCTGGGATGTATTTTTGCACAGAACGAGTAGATTTTCTCCCTCAGTTACATTGAAATCACGTTAGGAACAGTTCTCTTCACAGCCAGGTTGGGCAGGAAGACCGATTACACTGACCAAAAACTGTTTCAATGGACTTGTGCATGTGAGTATTGTTTTAAAGGCAGTGTAAATTGCCCCTTCGCAAAGCCACGCCCCTTTTAGTTACTGTTGCAAAGTCCGACAAACTGTCGGACCTGACGGACTTAGCACGACGCTGCCACTGTCTATAACTGCTCTCCCTTGAGAAATATTGTCTCATTTTTGGAAAAACAAAAAAACAATCTCAGACAGAAGCAGACAGAAAGGTCTGCATTATACATTTGAAGATTGTTTTCAGGCTGTCAAACTGACATGAAAAAAATATAAAGATAGAAGCTAAAGCCTAACGATCACAGAGTAAAAGTGAACCACAGCATCACCTGACGATTGAGATAAAAGAACAACAATATTAAGGATCAACACTGTTCCTGTAAAGCTGGGTAGGTCTCTATTCACTTTAACAATCATTAAAAAGCAAATGCAGTAGGGTTAGAGTTAGTAAGGTAGCGTCAGCTAACTAACATTACATTAGGAACAATCCACAGCCTGTATTTTTCTGGATTTGTTTCATGTTTTGGAAAGGGAATAAATCGTACTTCTTTCAACCTCTCTGGGTAGCGATTGTCACTATTACAAGTGCCCCTGGAACCCAGTTTGACCATATCTTGGAAAAGGTCAGCAAAGAGAAAACGACTCCTTTTGAATACGAGTCAATGGAGCACCACCATGAAAGTGTCCGACATCAGACAGAGCAAGTCCTATACTGCGCTGTGATTGGCCAGCCAGCGTATTTGGGGCGTAGCTTAGCGAAGGGTGAAATGTGGCCAGATTTTTATTTTGTTTTAGTGTTAACAAAATGGCTATACAATTTAGTAAAATTGTGATTTTTGTACACAGCGGTCGCCATCTTTCTTGTGGACAGTTATCATGGGTACATGTCAGTATACAGGTAGAGATGTTTTATAGAGGTGACATGCCACTCCAATGCCAGGAATCAATCGTCAAAGTCCACTGGAAGCATCTCAGAAGCATTTCAGCAGCGGAGCATGCAGCCTGCTCCACGTTATTGATTTGTCATTTTTGTGCTTCTACTACCTTCTTCACAGCTCTATGTGACCCTGTTTCGTTCCGTTAACTTCAGGCTGCATTTCCCACAAGGAGCATTTCGGAATCAGAGCATTTTGCATGCTTGATTTTGCTGACATGTTTAGATTTTGTTGATTTGGTAATCAGTGTTTGATTTTTGTGCTTCTACTATGATTAAGTGGGCTACGTAGTTAAATTATTTCTTTTTGTTTCCATTTTAACCGTGTTTATTGTTGTTTTACGATCGGGAGTCTCCACAGGGTGTTTTATTTTGAAAATTGACCTGATTCTCTATGCCGTTCTGTGTTTGACTTCCTGCCTGGTTCGATCTGCTCTGTGCTGCTTGACGAGGCTAGCGGCAAAAATAGACCTACCAGTTCTCTGTGAAGCAGAGAGGCACTTCTGGGAAACGCTGCAGCCACATCTGGTGGACTCACAAGCATCAACTATAATGGCCGCGATTAGCTTCGGCAACCGCGGTGCAGCCATAAGGCTCTACTACACATGTGCAGTCAAAGTATAACCGGTGGGGAAAACACTTTTTAAACCTTATTTTGGGGCATTGTCAAAGTTTTTCAGCAATTTATATCAGATTGTATTGCTGATTCTATTCATGTCGCGGTGACCAGTGAAAGGGCAGTTCTGATCTCTCCCTATTCATTCAGATAGGGGCCTGATCTTGTTAGTCCGAAATAACTTCCCGGAGGTGTTGCCAAGATGGCTGCCAATTAACAGGACTTGCCTATGAGGACTTTGATCGAAGTCAACGTCTGGAAGATTTCATTTCCTTTTTTCATTGTGGGGGAAAATATGTAGTCAATAAATTTTTTTGTCATAGTACCAGTGCTGATGTCGTCAAAACAATACTGAGTGCAGGTTGTTTTTGTAGTGTCAGACATAAACCGAGGACTTATATTCAGCAGGTCCTGGGTTCAGTTAAGTCTGTTCTAGCCAGTTCGCACCCATCAGGAGCTATGTGCCCAAGAAAGTCCCTGCTTGTAGATCACTCTGGATGAAAGTGTCAAATTCTTGGTTTAATTGTAGCTGGCACAAAGTAGTATTAAAAATGACACCTCCTCTTTAACAGTGAGTCCACAGCTAAGGGATGTCTGGCCACAGAGAGAGGCCTGATGAGCCACAGGTAAACACAGTCATGATGAGGATACCATTATTGCTCTGATCCCACACCTCCTTCCTACTGCTGCTGCTTTAGCCCTCGACACCCATCACCTTGAGCTGTTATCAAAGTCTGACACTGATGATACGTTCCCTGAGCAGGGGATCCTGGGAATAGACCATATCCATCATCCTGTTCTCCTTCAATAAAATCCTTCGCTGGAAAACACCACAGCACATTGCACTGGAGAAAAAGAGATTTAACACCCAAGATTCAAGGATAAGTAGCTCTCAGTAATCACGTACGGCGCTAGGGGCATGCTGAAGTCATTAAAAGGTCAAAAGTCCCACAGAAAGAGAAAACACAAAGCTGACCAACTATTTCAATTCTGAGCAAATTTAGGATACAAACGATCAAGTAACATTGTTGGTACTGATCTCCTCGCTAACAGGGAGGAAGGAGGGAAAGCGAGCTAACAGAACATGGAAGTTCATTCCTGGTGATGGCTGCTTTTATGAAACATGCACATGAACAAATTTGGAGAAGTCCAAATTCTTTACTGTATGCTCAGTGAACAACCACTGCACTTTTGATTAATTCTCAGGAAGACCTTTTGAATATTTGAGAAGTTTTAGACATGCACAAAAGAAAAATACACAATCTTTTGGGTGTGGGTGAGATGTATTTTTTAATTTTAATTAAAGGAAGTGGTATTATGCTCATTTTCAGGTTCCAAATCTTATTTAGGGGTTGTACCAGAACACCATATTTTTCCTCATACTGCAGCTCCTGTTTTCACCCTGTGTATTGTACGCTCCGCTCTTGAGCTACAGAGTGATGCATCTTACTTGTACAAAATCTTTGTTGGGAGTTGCACATGCGCAGTTCCCAGGTAAGGACTGCTAGCCAATCAGAAGCAGAGAAGGGAGGGTCGGAAGAAACAAAGTAGTGTGATCCAAATCAAAGCCGCTACAGACTGCGACCGTAACCTAGCAGATGGTATAAGTCCACAACCACACAACATCATTGTTCCACATCTTAGAGAGTCGGAGTTGCATCGTCTTTTAGGACTAAACGTCTTTTAGGACTAAACATTGAACTGTTGCCGGTGTTCTGACGATCTATGCTGCCTTGCCGAAAAATGCTACCATAGCGCAAATCGATAGACTCGGCCCTGCTACGTTTTCCACTGCAAGTAGTACCCAGAGATAGTATGTAGCTTGTTGTCATAGCGACGCCACACACACAACTGCCGCGAAATAATGTTCAGTGTGACACACACACACACACCAGCGATTCACACAGCTTTCTCTTTAAAGTTAAAATGTTTCAACATTCCTCAGAATGTAAAGACAGATAAGCGGTATGAAAACCTCCCAGCTGTGTTTTCCTCTGCCGTTGTTGCTGCAGCGGTCTGTGTGACGGCGGGAGCAGAGGGCTCTGTGAGCGGGCGGCTGGCCGGCCTCACACGCTCCGCCCGCAGGTTGGCACAGGCTTCCCCCGCAGCCACTTGCGGAGCTCCTCAACTCCAAAAATATTCAAGTACATTTTTCTTCCGCCATCACTTCTCGTAAAACTGTCAATATTCGAAATCTACACGGCTGATTTCTCACCTCAAAATTTCTCAGAAGTGGATTTAGTGATGAAATTCTTTACGAAAACATGTAAAATATAAAACTTTCTGTTGCTGGCCTCTGTCTGGCGCACGCAATGATGATGCAGTGAATAGTGACGATTCTCTGACCAGTCAGCAGTCTGTCGTGTTTTCACGTTACATTTTAGTATCCCTCAGCTGGCTTGGAACCTCGACGGAGGTGAGATGATATGAAAAAAAAAAAAGTACCTGGAAGCAGGTACAGGTGCAACATTTCTACAATGGAAAACCAAACAAAGGCAAGTTGAGCCAAAGGGCCTCCGCTCAGACTAGCTTGGTTTGAGGGCGTGCCTGACCCCGCTAGCCGCTTGGTAAGCTTCATGACGCGTTTTCATTGTGATGTCACAAGTAAAAGGAAGTGAAGGACTGGACTACAAACGAGCTGTTTTCAAGCGGTTCAGAGCAGAGCTTTCTGTGGGAGATGGGAACTCCCAATGGCCTGGACTTTGGGCTTTTTCCACTTTGCAAACCTGTTACATTCACAAAAAAAGAGAGATAACTCAATAAAGGAGAGGGAAAAAGCCAAACAGCATAATACTACCTCTTTAATAGATTAAATTTTGCTCAGATGAATAAAGGCAAAACAACACTAAAGGTCTAAAAAAGGTCCACTGGCTGCCTTGAGAGGTTGCAATAGTAATTATATCATTGCTAAAGCTGCAACGATTAATCACTTAATTGATTGTCAACTATTAACTATTAATCAACTATTTTGATCAGTTTGAGTAATTTGTTAAGAAAAAAAACAATTCTCTGATTTCAGATTCTTAAACAGTGAATATGTTCTGGTTTCTTTACTCTGCTATGACAGTAAACAGAATATCTTTGGGTTATGGACAAAAGACATTTGAGGACGTCATCTTGGGCTTTGGGAAACACTGATCCATATTTTTCACCATCTCAGGACATTTTATAGACCTTACAACTAATCAGTTAATTAAGAAAATAATTAAAATAATCAATTGCAGTACTTATTATTACACAAATTAAAAACATACTGATGATACTGCCATTAACAAAGCCTTAACAGTGGTGATGGTATATAGGGCTGCACGATTTGGAGAAAAAGTGAATGAAGAGAATGTGCTCAAAAAATGTACGGCAATTTGGATATCATCCATTCTATTTCCAGATCTTATTCAAGTTGCAGCAGGCAAAGCAAGTTAGCCCAGATATCCTTTTCCCCATCCACATCCTCTAGCTCCTCCTGGAGGACCACAAGGTGTTCCCTGGCCAGATGAAATATATAATCCTTCCAGCATGTTCTGGGTCTCTGGAGAAAACCTCGGGGATGAGGGATCAACGGGCAGAGAAAGTCCAAGAACTGGCTTCATTCGATGTAAAGGAAGTGCAGTTCCTCCCAGAGGTCTTTCCAGATGTCTCAAATTATACTTTCCACATCTGGGTGGTTGTGAGAGTCTGCAGGGGTTTGTGTGACATGCATTACATGATCTGCCCATGTCCACAAGGGTCTGAGTGGACCAGTCGCATGCAGACCGTGGGACAGGGTGCACCGTACATGAAGAAATACATGTTAATTCATCCATATATGTACACACCCAGTAAAGTATGATCACAACTGTGTGATGACATTTTGGAGTATATTCGGCCCTTAAGGGCGAGTCCAGTCGACCTGTGAAGGAAACTCATTTCTACCACTTGTAACCCAGTGTGTTGTGCTTCTAAACCTCACCTTTCAGCTAATCAAATGCCCCCTGCAGTCCAAACTAAAGGCTACTGCTGCTGTAAATAAATACAGTAAAATGACACAGTATCTAAACCTCATTAGATTTTAAACTTTAGATTACAAGGCTGTACATGCTACCTACCAAGCTAAGCTTGGTTTATTACTCAGCGTCAAAGTAAAGACTTGATTTGCCATCTTTTAGGTCCAAACTTCTAGCAGGGTAAAAATAACTGTATGACACAGACACACTGTGTAAGGTGGTCATACTATTTTAAGCTTTTAAAACTTTGCCTATAACTTGGTCCACACACTACCAATCATAAGATGGTCCACCCATGACACTAATGAACCCTTTTTTCAAAGCAAAAGGTTACTAGGGTACAATGGAGCACAAATGCACAAACTCTGGAAGTGCCAATTTTCACAGCACATTCTGCCATTTTGGACTCGCCTTAGAAACATTAGTATGTGTGGTCTAACATTAGGCCAGATAGAGAATGAGGGCCATCTAGTTTTAAAAGAAAATTAGATGCTTTCCAAACAGCAGATTGAGAGGTGTGCTGCAATGCATTAGGGGTACTTTCATCCATTAGAAGCCACAAAAGTGTCTGGAAGAATCTTTTAATAATGATAACTGTGTATAATTGAGGAGGCTGGGAGCTAATGGCTCTGTTACAACAACTATATGAGCTGCATTTAAATGATGTACATGGAATAAGTACTTGAATCCTCAAAGGCCAAATTGCTGACATGCATGCCATTACTTGTAGTTAATTCTTTATAGGGCATGTCGGTATATTAGGTAGTTTGATGCTGTTCCGTAAAGTCCTGCCAGCATTTGCTCCTCTCTCTCCCTCACCGTACAGCCCCAGCCCTCCCTCTGCGTCTGCGCGCAGCCCTCTAGGGTCACAAACGCTCTACAACATGGAGGGAGAAAAACTGCTGAAGACCTGGCTTGTAAAAAGAAAAACAAAGGTTCAGTCAGTGTTTCCCCACACATACACTTTACTTCGGCCGACCGCCCAGGTAACGACTGCCCAGTTATATTTGGCGACACACTGTAGAATTTTCAGAGAAACACAGAGTTATTACGTTACATGTCGCGACACGGTGGATATTTTACAAGAGCGGACCAGGTAAAGCGACAGTCAGATGTCACTCAGTAGCTACCACGTTGGTTTTGTTTTGATAGGCTATGTTGTCAACATGCCTGCTCAACATGCAGCAAAGCTGCTGCTGTGAAAGGAATCGCGGGTAGAAAAGTCTGTTTCAACCGAGGTACGTTAGGTCTGTGAGTGTGAAGAGAACTGAAGGAGGCAGATTCAATAAGTGAGTGACAAATAAGGTAATGAAGTATAATTACAATGGTGAAATAAGAAACAAGCTACTACAAATAGACTAGTAAAATTGTCCACGCATGGCGCATAATGGCTGCAAAGGTATACATTTACTCATTTGGCAGACGCTTTTATCCAAAGCGACTTACATTTGAGGAACAACATACAAGCATCAACAGAGCATCAAATACAGATCTACAACTGACAATACATACTAGTAAGAGCAGCAATAAGTACTAGTAAGAGCTCATAGTACATATCACATCAATGGGGTAAATACCTAGGGAAGGAAGTAAGAGTTAACAAAAAGTGCAATCAAAACAAAAAAGTGCTATCAATACAAGGTCATTGTAGGGGATAGAAGAAGAGCACAGGACGTGCATTTTAGAGGTTAGGAGTTAGAGGAAGTGTTCTCAGAAGAGATGAGCTGAAGTTAGAGAGGGACGCCCCTGCTCTGATGGCGTGTGGTAGCTCATTCCACCATCGTGGTGGAACAGATGAGAATAGCCGGGACTGGGATTGCTTTGTGTGAAGGGATGGCAGAGCCAAGCGGCGTTCGTTGGAGGAGCGTAGTGGCCGAGAAGGAACATAAGTTTGTATTATGGAGTTTAGGTAGATGGGTGCAGACAACCACGGCCTGTACCAGAAGCTGGGTGGCGTACTGAGTGAGGTAGGGCCTGATTTTCCTTATGTTGTATAGAGCAAAGCGGCATGACCGAGAGACAGCAGCAACATGGTCTGAAAAGGACAGCTGGTCATCAATCATGACACCCAAGTTTCTCACCACTTTGGTTGGAGTGATGATTGAGGAGTCAATTTGTAGTGTGATGTTATGGTGGATAGATTGCTTGGCTGGAATGACCAAGAGTTCAGTCTTAGAGAGGTTTAGTTGAAGGTGGCAAGCCTTCATCCATGCAGATATGTCCGAGAGACAGTCCGTGATCCGCTCCGAGACGGTGGGATCGCCTGGCAGGAAGGATAGGTAGAGTTACGCATCGTCTGCGTAGCAGTGGTAATAGAAGCCATGCGAGCGAATGATCAGCCCCAGTGAGGTGGTGTAAATTGAGAAGAGAAGGGGCCCTAGCACTGAGCCTTGGGGCACCCATGTGGAGAGGCAGTGGGAGGAGGATAATTGTCCTTGCCACAAAACATTGTAGGAACGCCCCGAGAGGCAGGATTCGAACCACAGGAGTGCTTTACACGAGATGCCCATTGCTGAGAGAGCGGATAGCAGAATCCTGTGGTTGACTGTGTCAAAGGCAGCTGATAGGTCAAGCAGGATAAGAACCGAGGATTGGGCTGCAGCTTTAGCAGACCTTAGGGCTTCTGTTACAGACAAAAGAGACACTCTTAAAACCAGACTGGTATGGATCTAGGAGGTCATTCCGTGAGAGGAATTCTGAGACCTGTTAGAATACTGCCCGTTCAATAGTTTTGGATAAAAATGGTAGAAGAGACACTGGTCGATAGTTCAACTTAAGTTGGGTCGAGTGAGGGCTTTTTGAGCAAGGGTGTAACCCGGGCCCTTTTGAAAGTGGTCAGGAAGGTTTCTGAAGCCAGAGAAGTATTTATCACATGAGTGATTGTCGGGACCACTGTAGATATGGCTTGGAGGAGATTCATAGGAATCAGGTCCAGTGGGCATGTAGTTGGACGGCTACGGGTCAAGAATTCTGATACTTCTCTCTGTGAGAGGAGTAAACGAAGAGAGTGAAGAACCACTGACCTGGAGGGGCAGAGGAAAAGATGTAGTAGGGCTGATATAATGGTTGAGTTTGAATGTTTCAGAGAATTGGCTAGTTATAGCTGCCACTTTGCCTGTGCAGAAGGCAGCAAAGGTATCAGCAGACAAGTTTGTGGGGGGTGGAGGAGGATTTAGTAGCGCTTTAAAAGTGGAAAATAATTTCCTTGAGTCAGTGGCACTGCCAATTCTGTTATTATAGAATGCAGTTTTGGCAGCCCTCCGGATTAATAAGACAAAAGCTTGGTTTCAGTGGGTGGGACACACACCCAGTTGTTTGATCTCGCTCAGCCGGCCTTCAGATTCTAGTCGATTGCTCCGTAAAAGAGCAAAGAATTAGTACCTCAAGAGTTGGAAAGATAGAGTAAAGTATTACCTCACTGCTGCAAACTCTTATTTGCCCCACGATTCTTGTCCTGTGTTTAAGTCTACAAAACAATTTTTACATGTGTTTGCTAAAAGGGCCCATTGTCTCAGTCCATCTGCGTGTAATGAACAGAATTATAAAACAGTTAGGAAGACTCAGTGGAATGTATAACACACTAGAGTTTTTGGCATTTTGTCCACTAAGCAAGCAGAGCTTTAGCACACCTGAGGACACAGTGACAGATGCGTAGGAGAAAACTGTAGAGAAAGAGACTGTTGAGCTCTCATTAAGACCATGTAACTGTGGCGGCAGTGGCCTGTGATGGAGGGGAACAAAACATGGAAAATAATAATAATCACGATAATAATAATGTTAACAACAACAACAATAATAATAATAAAAACGTGGCTCAAAAATTGAGGTCTCAACCAAACCGTGGATTTGGTAAATCGTTACACCCCTATTCATCTGCTTCAGTAACAACTACCCAGCAGCTACCAAGGTTGGAGCTTTAAGAACCAATATGAGTGATAGGGTTTCTTATTTTTCTGATTTATAAAGAAAAATACCTGGCAGTACATCAGTACTTATTTTCACCAAGACTTTTTCTTACACTGGTTGGATCTGCCAGGGTTCCTCAAAGTAATTAAACATTTGCAATAAACTGCAAAACTGTGCTGCAAATCACAGTTAATGTAATTTTTACATTGATTCTTATTGATTCAGTTTTTTAAAGTTTGAAATAAAGGAAATAAAATACGGGAAAATAATTTACAGTTTTTATCATTAGAGCAAAGAAACAAAGAAAAGATAAGCAAAATAAAAAACATTAGATAAAACAACTTGGTGGGGGTTTAATTTCCTTGGAAAGTTAAGGGAAACAGCATCATACATTAAAATGATGATGTGTATAAATTGTACAGCATGTTGTAAATTCCCATTTCTTGATTGAAGTCAAATTATATGTTGTCAGACTAAAAGTGAATGCTCTAATGGACCGCTGCTTTCCATAACAGCGTCCACTTCTAAAAAAAAAAAAAAAACATAATTTGATTGATCATGATTTCAGGCACATTATCAAGAAAAATTCAGCTTTTGAGGCTCTTAAAAAAAAACAAGGAAATATGTATTTGGTTGGGGTTTCTGCGAGCATTTTTATCTGAAAACCCTGTGGCAGTAGTAAGCATTTTACAACTGCTGATGCTCATCGCCAGATTATTTTATTGCCAATGGACAGACATGTCAGTGATTCCAAGAGAGCTGCAATCTGGAGGCAATCCCAAAATGTTGGATTAATAAGGCTTAATCATAGCAATCCTCTAATCATTTGAGAGTTATGTCCCCGCATAACAGATTCCGTATTTTGAGGTGTTTTTGTTTCAGCACACAACATACTTAACAGTAAGAAGGTTTTAATAACATTTTACTTTGATATGTTACTGTCACAGAAACTGAAATTATGATGCAAAAGTGACTTCAATCGTTATCAGTGTTGTCCATCAGAGGGCACTCTGCAACTCCCCTCTTGGTAATACAGGTATTTGGAATAAATCCACCACAAAAACGCACCAATCAGCTGACACGAGCTGTACTTTTGTTAAGTAGTTGTTAAGTACTATTAATATCAATAAAAATGTTTATTTTTAAATTTCATTATGTTATCTTGGTGAGGTCTCAAGAATATTGGATTTTAAAATCCTCAAATTTCAAAACTGGTATTGGTCTTAAAAATCCGATATTGATCGGGCTCTAGTAAGCATTTAACCAACCTTAAGCATTTTAATTATGATTTGGAAAACTACAGAAGCCTGCAGTACCTCCCACCATCTGAGTCAGTTCACATCAACTGTGCTTTGAGAATTAAAGTGAACTAGTTAGCACACAGGCAGAGAAATCAAAATAGTTAGCTAAAAGTGATTTTAAAAAAATGGTTGAAATGTCCAGCTTCTGCTACTCCATGTAGAATAAGTACAAATGCAAAAACTTTTTACAAAAACAAATAGAGCAATACTATATATGAACAATTTTAGCATCACCATTTCTTTGTGCAACAATATAAATTTACGTAATTAATAGTGTTACATTACATACCGTCCATAAAAAAAAAAACAAAAAGAAAAAAAAAAACAAGCATGACAGAGTTAGTGTCAATGAAGGGGTACTTCATGTCATTTGTCAGTGCTAGTGCTGTGTGAGCATTGTCTTTACTGCACAATTTGGAGATAAAAATTATATTGCAACTATTGCGGACAATATTGCGATGAAAAATGATACTATGAGTCTACTTACGTGATTACCAAGGAAAATGCACAAAATACTGACATTTTGAAATGTGTATTTCTCAGCTCGAACAAAGTTAAATGAACACAAGAAGAAATTTAAAAAAAAGTAAGTTGTTGTCACACACTGCACATAAATCATTTTCTGATTAAAACATACAGTATATGGTTCGCACGTATGGTTTATAGGGGCGTACATGAGATCCCGGTATGGGCAGGAATAGTGAGCGGACTGCAGTGCACACAGAGACCAGAGTCTCACACATTTTTTAAAATTAAATCACATCCTTTTTTATGTAATTGCACGGGATAACAACGTGACTTCAATTGCGATTAGATTAAACGTGCAGGCCTACAAAAAAATCCCCAAAAAGATTGGGAACCTCCGTTTTAGAGTACAGTGGCAACACTAGCAACTGGAGAGGCAGTAGTAGTAGCAGCAGGATCCATAGTTGTGACAAAAGTGGTTTTGGCAGTAGTAACAGATTTGGTTAAGTTATCATTTGTATTACAAATGAAAAGATATGAATGACTTGTATATAGCACAAAGAGTGTGAAAAACGAGCCAGTACACCAAATATGTATGAAGTCAAAATGCATAAAAATAAGAAAATGATTATGTCAACTTATTGTTCCCACAGAGAGACATTCCTTTATCACCAAAACAGCCCTTTTTATACAGCAGAAGGAGCAAAGAACAGTAAAGACACTGCTCACACAGACGGATCAGAGTACACCAGAGAAACACCAACACATACAGTAAATACCAGCCGCTGCCTGGAAGCCACAGTAAAAGGATGGATCGGGATCAAAAGCCTTCCCCACGAGAAGTAAAATGTGGCCATGTTTCATGTTTTCAGACAGGAGGGCATTTCATTTCAGATGGATTCACTGTGGTAAGCTGTAGGTTAAAAGGAAAAGCCTGAAGTGTAATGGTGTTCTAGGTCTGGTACAGTTTGCTCATGACAGGCACGGGTGCAATAATTCTTAAGGGCTTTCCTGCAAATAATTGACTATTGATTAACAGTAAGTCGCTGGACAGAAAATTAATCGGTGACAAGTTTGATAATCTGTCTATTACTTAAAGCAATTTATCAAGCAAAAATACCAACATTAGCTGGTTTAAGCATCTCAAAAGTGAAGATTGTAGCTTTTTGTGTCTGAATTATGTCATTGTAAATCAAATATCTTGAAAATATCTAAAATTAAATTATTAAATCATTAAAAAAATATCAATAAATAAACCATAGCCTCCACACTGTTATTGATGGTTAATTGTTATTTTAAAGCTGCTTTAATTGATTGGCCACTTGTGTGTATACAACAAGCTGTGTGAAAAAAAAACACATTAACATATTGATGAAGTTACAGCAAATTCTTATTTACATAGCAAGCAGGAACGGACCCAACATTAGCATTCATTTGGAATCGAGTGTGTGTCCACCTAAGCAAATGAGTCCAATATTTACTTTGATAGTGTACAGCCACTTTTTTAGAGGTTTTTGGTTGAAAACAGCTGCCTGTTGTGGCAGAAAACAATGCTGGTAGCAGCAAGAGTGAACCAAAACAACAAGTTGGAGGCTGGAAAACTAAAACAATGAGTTAAAAGATGCTAAAATGTGCCATCGAGCTGAAGTGAGCTGCAGAGTTGCGTGATAATTCTCCATGTGTGCATCACTAATATAATAAAAATTAATTAAATCATTATCAAAACCATATGATGGGCTCACATTTATTAACCCAGATGGACCTATGATGATAAACCTAACAAGACATGAGAGGAAAGGATCTGATGTTGTTCAAACTAGAAAAAGTTTTCAG
Source organism: Micropterus salmoides (assembly GCF_014851395.1). Classification (NCBI taxonomy): domain Eukaryota; kingdom Metazoa; phylum Chordata; class Actinopteri; order Centrarchiformes; family Centrarchidae; genus Micropterus; species Micropterus salmoides. Next base: position 7,386,190 of record NW_024041039.1, read on the forward strand.
TAAGTGCCGTTCAGCAGGTGGTTTCAATTTCACTCAAGTTCTGATCCATTACTTCCTGTGAGGGAAAGGTTCTCATCCAAAAAGTGTGATATGAGCAAAAAGTGTAAATGGCTCCTGACTCTAATAACAGTAGAGATGCCAGAGACTGACACTACTCTCTGTCTTTATGCTTTTCAAAAAGAGAGTGTGTGTCTGGGGAAGCAGAGTTGGTGATGCCCACTTTAGTTACATAGACGCTGCCAGTAAACACTGACAGAGATGTGTTCGTTAAAATGGACCAACATAAGTCTGGCCACACCAACTGTTTTTTTTAATCCATTACTTGCTCACAATTTAGCATTTTAAGAAAAGCTAATCCAAAATGTTTGCAAATAAAATGTAAATCAGTGTATTTCCCTCAGCTATTGTTAAAAGAGAAGTTGACAAAATTACATAAAGGCACCAGCAATGATGCATATGGAATTTAATTTCCCACACATTGTATTGTGGCATTCATCTTCTTCTAATGAATTACATCTTTCCACATGCGCCATGTGGCGTTTTTGTCAGCCGCCATGGCGATAGAGAGAGGGATTACCGTAATGCCGTCTTCCACTTCGCTGTCCAAGTATCCAGCTGTTTTCAAAATGGAAACGTTGTGGCTACGCATGTTAGACCTACAGATTTAAGTCTGTGTTTAAAACATCCCTTGTAGGTTTGAAATGCACTGCCTTAAAACTGAGGGGGAAAATGTGTACAGATCTAGACACCTTGCAGACGTAGGCTATGTAGGGCTATATGATTTCTGCAATAATAAAAATGGAATCTGAATGGAATGAAAAACTATAAAATGCAGAATTTCGTGGAATATGCCAAAATATGCACGCTATTTATAAAAGTCATTGTTTTCCCTAACATTATCAGCATTTTTTCCACAGTGCTTAAGCCAAACAGAAAAAAACTAGGCCGTTGTGTTTTGGTGTCATTTACGGGTGCTGCTTCTGTCTTGTGCTCTCTCACTCTTTTACATGTCTTTCAGTGAGGGCAGGGCTCAGCGCCTTCTGCACATGCGTGCATGGCTGTGATATTCTGTGAAAAATGAAAAAGCCATGTCTGGCCAAGCTTTGAGAGTAGCATCCATCAGAACCACTAACTACTGTGTGTTGGAGCAGCATATGAAGCCTGTCCTGCAGAAGACCCATGGAAAGAAATTTTCAGTAATCAACTATGGCAATAACCTATTTAACAGAGGACAATTCACAGGTACATGTGTTTTAACAATGCCCCAATTAAATAGTATTATAGTATTTTAACATCTTACTGTTGCAATCCATTTTTTGTGAATTGTCTCCGTGAATAACTGCACATACATTTGAATAATTCTATATTCATATCTGCATGACACATCAAATTCAATGAATTGGTGAAAAATTTAATATTTTCTTGTTGAACTGTTGAAAACATTCTTTCTGATGACAAAATGTGCTTATGGAAAAACACAGAATCTGGAAAAAACTTCAAATGGATTTCAGAGGGCACACAATTATCCACCTTCAATAATAGACTGCCTTCTTCGCCTCATTGTCACACAGCGAACAGATATAGGCCAACTGTTACTTCACAGCTTGCCATTTTTCCCGGCACCCATTGGGCGTCACCTTGCTCCTGAAATTAAAAAGCAGGCAAGTCTGAGCATGCAATGTGATGCCCTCCTGTGACAACAATCTGTCTCAAAGGAAGGGAGCAGAAAACATCTTGACAAAAGTCTTGTCTTATATGCTCGCTGCCATTTGTTTCAGGTAAATGTGATATTTGATTGTGGTTGGGTGAGTTCACGTTGCCGGCCTTAAATTTTAAATTACTGTTGCTAAAGGACCTGATTTGTAAGATTCTTCTTCATATATCTTCAGGTATGTCACCCATATCTGCTAACATATAACACATAAAAACACAAATAACTAATAACAGACTGTATATAAGAAGTGGACGTAGTCATCATGACGTCACCCGTTGGTTTGTGGACTGCCGTTTGGAAGCCTCCAGTTTGGCTGATAGGGGACCGCCATGATGAGTTTTTGCAACCAGCGGCAGTGGACGTGACCATATTTGGACAAGACGGTGGAGTTAAGGGCCGGGTCTGGAGCTAGCTAGCTTGCTTGGCTAGGTGTGTCTGTAATTCACATTAACTATCATTTTAAACGGGGCTGACAATTTTGTCTAGCGAACAACAGGTAAAAAATGGTAATAAATTGCAATTTTTTGCAATATGTTTAAAATCGCAATAATATCGTATCGTGACATAAGTAGCGTGATAATATCATATCATGGGGCCTCTGGTGATTCTCACCCCTAATGGTAACAACCTGTCAATCACAGATAATCCTGCCCTGAAGCATGCTTTATTGTCTGTTTTCCTCCATAATCTACTAAATTAACATTATGTATTGAAGAAAACCTGATACTAGCGATTGAGACCATAAACTCATTAGGAAAGTGTTTACTGATGTAATTATTCAGATGAGAAGCAGGGTCATTTTACCATTATTTCTAATGGAAACAGACTTCTTTTTGCAGGCTTAAGGGACTTCCGCATAAGCTTCGCGTCTCAGACCGGAAGCTTCCCGCTTGACTAAACAAACAAAAACATCTGTTTGTAATTGCTAAAAGCGCTACTACACACCCGTCCATATCACTTTAATTCTTTCACACACATACTTTAGTTACAGAATATGTTCAGTGCTGACTGAACTGAGGCATTTCCAGGGGTTAGGCGTTAGGTGAAGTTGGCAGTTGTGGTACTTAATGTTAAAGGACTCTTTCAAGCTGCCACCAGTACCAAAATTATGGGAATGGAGTTTGGTTACCAGCCTATTGTTATCAAGGCGGTTCTGATTGCAGATTATAATGGATATTCGTGTGGTTCAGATCAGATTTTTTTAAAAAAGGACTAGTTTGATATTTTCACTTATTTGCCGTTTTCCCAAAAGTTAGATGAGAAGACAGATATCCATCTCCTATCTCCACAAAGACTGGAGGCAGGGAAAAAAGCAAGACTGCTTTGTACGAAGCAAAGTACATATTGGACCCAAACCAATATCTTTCATGACTTGCATGATGTTCATAGGTAATCGGTAAGGTGCCAGCAACCAGCTTAACTATTCCACCTGGCAGCACCAACAACAAAAGTTTATGCGTGTAAATGACACCCTGACAGCAGAATGTTTATCATAACACCGCAACATCAGTGCTGGTGGCAGGGCTCCAGAGTGCGACCAATGTGTGAGAGTGCACAGACTGTGACCAAATCTTTTCTTGGTCGACCGAATGGATGAAATTCTGATCCATGAGAGAAACGAGTCATTTCGTGTGGGTTGTGATGCTCAATATAAAGTAATCATCATTTTACAGCCATTTGTTTAGCCATTAGTAAAACTGGCTTCAAAGCATGGAGCTCTTCCTGGGAGTTTTTCTGTAAGTATCTGAGAGCAGTACACACTTTTGAGTCATTTGAGTTCTTGAATTTTCAGTTTGTCATGCAATTTCAAATAAAGAAACATTTACGTGTTGGTGTTCCTGTTCACAATCATTTACACAGCCCAACTAAAAATGCATATGGGAAATGAGGTAAGAATATACCGTTATCGCACTAGAAGTGCTGTGAAAAATTTGGATGCACTTAAATTTTGTGGTAGTGCACCAATGCAAAAAGGAGGAAGGACAGAGGACACTCGTTTGAGGACCACCAGGTGCACATTTTAGACAGAGAAGATGGATGGTTTGAAAGAGGTGTCAAGGAAGCCATCTATACCAGGGTAGAGAAAACGTCATTGAACAGGGGAGGGGGTCTACGCCACCACTTATCCCCCACTTACAATGCTGTCCTTTCATCACTTCCCAGGAAACTCAACAAACGTAACCTATTGGCCTCAGGTGAAGATACCAACGATGGTCGTTCAGTCTTGGCCTCAGGTAGTCTTAACGACTGTAACGACTGTTGTCACAGCAACAAGGAACACTAACGAACCAGCGGTATCGATGACCCGGGCCAACGACCCCACTGAGGTTAAATAGCTGAGTTTCCCTGCCAGTCAGTCAGAACTCAAGAAGTCCTTTGGATGAGGGATGAAACGTCTTCCAGTATCTTCAACCAAGTCCAGTTGCCCTTGATTTAAACCTTTGTTGGATAACTATGACCTGGATGACTGAGAATCTTCATAGACAATGCAAAAAGTTAGTCTGGAGCCCAGGCTAGGGACCTTTGTTGCATGTCACACCTTTCTACTATACAGACTACTTGAAGAAAATGTTCAGAGATGAGTCTTTTTGTTCGAGCACCATGAAGCGTCACAGAGAAGCTGGATTTGGTAGGAATTATGTGGTGTACTGTAACTTTATTGATGGCATACGTTCTATTAGCACAGTAACTAGTGCAGCCACAAGTCACAAACCTCAAACCTTGAGCAGAAACAAGGAGCGGGCTGCAGAAGTCTGGTCACTTGTGTTTAACTCGAAACCCCAGATTTTTTTCCCCATTTTCAGATTTGAAGCCTCCATCCCCAACCAACACTGACTCAAATGAGGCAATTTATCAGACCCTTTTCACATATGCAGCACTATTCCCCAAGAGACTTGCATACTAAGTATATTTAACAAAAATGTTGAACTACTCCTTTAAATGCACCACTGCTAGTGATTAGTGTCACATAAGGAGGAAAAGTTTAAATGAGTACACATTTGGGGCGAGTTGAATACTGTGTGTTGGTCTGTCTCTCCTAGTTAGATCTAGAGGAAAATGGAGATGGAAAGGAAAAGAAACCGATGAAAAATGAAATCACCAGCTGTGATGATGAAATCTGCAGTGATCAGCGATATATAATATATAAAATACAGCTTTTCAAAGATATTCTGCCTTTCCTCTCTGTGATGTGAATGTAGTAAGAGGGGGCATATTGATTTACTGGCCAACTTTACAGTGCGTGAACTTAAATTGTATAGTAATTCATTATCAAACTCATTGAGTCAGAGTCTTTTGGGATAATGTGAGTGTGACAGTTGTTACTGGGATCTTGCCTCATAGTGTTCATCTCACTGGGGCTTGCACAGCAAGTTACGTGATGTAATACCGAAAGATACCTGGGTAACATGCTGGGAAAACTGTGATAAAATGTGACAGGTTTGGTGCTAAATTGACTCACTCTGGGTTGGAGAAAGTATTTCTATCATGCCTTATACCTGCGCAAATCATACAAATCTCCCCCGATATAACTCTCATTTTAAAAGGGTTGAGAAAAGGGTGGGACAACCTTATCGTGACTGTTAAAGAGAGGGATTCAGAACGAAAATAATGGGTGCCCCCTTATCTCCCTTTTTTGTGTGAAAATGTTCGAACACTGAACATATATCCTGCAGTTTCCACATTTTGCAACAGACTCAAATGTTGGCTCCTGTTTGGTCTGAAATCTAATTGTGAAAACCCAGAGCAGTGGCAATATTTGCTTTCATTATAATCTGATGATTAGTAGAAGAGGAAGAGGACTTACTAACATGTGCACACAGTAGCTACTACTGTACTATGGAGCCAAAACTTTTGTCTGAATATGTACATGCTGGCTGCTCTCTGGTAAACACATTCGAATTACCATAATTTTGCCCAAACAGAAGTCAGAAATAATGGGTGTCCTAAAAATGGCTGACATTTTGTCAGAGGACATTTTGGCATTTTGAAAAAAAACAAAACAAACAGGTGTAACTAATAACATGAATGCCCCATTGTGAGAGCTGTGTGCACTATGGCATACACATGTTATGTGTTTATGAAATGTATATGTGCATAAAGTGTATGTTACTATGAGTGTATGCAAAATAGTATTTTTATAGATATTCTATTATGGACTGTTGGGAGGCTGAAAGAGATCCAAATTAATAAGTGCTGGCACATTTAAATGGAACAGAAGGATAATTATACTTGCGCTTTTCCTGCAATGACAAGTCAATATTCAGAAAGAAACTCTCTAATGAGTAGACCTAACTGAATACTGATACTGACCTGCAAATCACCAAAGTAATGCTTTCTGGGAAGGTGTGTATAAACCATCGTACTTCAGCATTAAATGCTTACACTAAAGAGATGTTGCACTGGTTTGAAGGATAATTCTGGTTTATTACAACTTGTGTATTTCCATTAGTTCTAGAGCCAAGTCAATCACTAGAAAATAAATCTGCTCAAAATTCCAGCTCAGAAGTTTACCGCAAGTAAAAACAAACAAAAAGACAAGCCAACAGTCACATAAACTATTTGATTTCTTTTTTAAATTTAACAACTACCCCTATTAAATATATAAACTATTTTAACTTGGGCTTTAGGAAATCATTAGGGAGATTTTTGTACCATTTCCTTTAATTAAGAAAAGCAGTCTGATTAAATCAATAATGAAAAGTTAGTGTTAAGTTGCAACCCTTGTTTGTGGCCATCATTTCAACCGGTTATAATAAAATGGTACTCAGAATATCAGACATCTGGAAGCAGAGCAACAACTCTACAATGAAGACTAACGAGGTAAGAAACATGAGCAAACAGACAATGGTTATAAACGAGCCAACAGTTCAGCGCGATTATCTAAAGCACTTCATTTGGAGGTGAAACTGTGCGCACACAACTAGAGTGGGCACATCCAGGAAGTTGGTCTGTAAACTGTAATGAATGTTGATAACAAAACAGCCCTTTTACAGTTTATTTTTCTTTCCTCTACTAAATACTTTGGCTAACCTGGAGATTTGTTCACATGTATGATCAGCTTGTGTTTCAGGTGCTTCTTTTCAGCAATGTTGATGCATTTCCAGATATCAGCAATTAATTTACTTGTTTAAATTACTTGTTACTATTACTAATAGAAATGATGATTGATAAAAATAATACTATTATTATCCTTTTAACACAGAGCCTGAACACAGCTGTGACAGCTGGTTGAAATTTACATTTACCATCTTTCATTCACTGCACATGCTACACAAAATGAACACGACATGAAGTGATGCTGTAGTCGGTTTCATACAGTTCACATGTTCTGTGTTAAAGTGGCACATGTCCAGTCTTTTTTTAAATGACTGAACCGTTGAACTTGAACTTATGTAGCGTGCTGGTTGAAGCTAAAAAAAAATAAAAAAAAAACATCAACTCGCATTCATCAACTGTATAAACACGAAAGATCACACACACAGGAAGCTGCTCCATACATTACAGAAACATTTTGGCAGCTGTACATTTACAGTTGAGCTCATACTGTATAGAAACTTTCATACATACTAATGCTAACAAGACTGCAGTATTATACTTTTCAGCTGTGATGAAACCTGGCACTTGGGTGCATTTGAATACATCACAGACATAATGAATTCCCCCATCCCATTTTTCCCCGTTGAGCAGGGCTAGTCGACGCGTGAGATGGCGGAGTGGCAAGGCTTGCAGTTCTCTACATTCATATTTCTCCTTTTCATGTGGGGAGCAACACTGTCACGCTTGTGCCTCGCTGACAAATGAAAAATATAAGGTTGATGACTACTTTTTTATTTGTTTCTCTAGAGATGTCTATCCCTAGGACACCATTTGGTACCTGCTCATTATTATTGCTTCCCACGTTTCTGGAAGATTACAGGTTTCTCACGCATACAAGACAACAATACACAAGACAGGCATGCAGAACAGAAGTATGAAAGTAATGGGTCACAGTATAACAAAAGAAAACCTTTAGTGCTCAGCCACACACACAGAAGCACACCGTCATGAACAGAGTTTGCTGTCCAATTTGTTCCTTTCCTCTTTCACACACACAACCACAAAACACAGTCAAACAACACAGGTGTGCTCCTCCCTTTTGTCCCAGCTTCACCACTGCAAACGCTGAATCGAACACTGCAGCATCTCCTCCTCAGTGGCATTGCCTACCAAAAAAAAAAAACCTACTTGTTTTGCCTAAAGTGATTTTTCCAATGGGTTTGTCCAATTGCGAGTATTTATTTTCCCCCTTCCATGCTGCCATACAGTGTGTGCGGATTTCCGTGTGTGTGTGCATGCTTGTTTCTGAGTCGAGGCCATCCATCTCAGACAGTCCCATCTGCGGGCAACAGCCTTGTTTACTTATCACTCGACCAGAGAGCAGCGGCAGCCTGTCCACAGGTAAGCAAGCACCCAGCGCTCAGGACAAGCTGGGAGGAGCAGGAGGAGGAGAAGGGGGGGGCGGTCGGCTTCTGTCTTCATCCGGGGATAAATCATTCTTTACACCGACAGCAAACTTCCACACCTTTCGCTCCTCTCACGCCGTCTAATCGTCGCTCTGAAGTCATTCTTTTCTCCTATCCACTTTCCTTTGCCACTTTCTCACTCCGGTTTAATTTACTCATCTTTCCAAAGCAATCCCTTTCACCTCCCCTCCTCATTTTCTCTCCAAGCCCCCACGTTGTCACACCGTTTGCCATTTTTCTCTCACAGACCTCCTACACCTTTTCCTCTCTCTGCCACTGTCTAGTTATCTTTCCAAAGCAATCCTTTCCCCTACCTCAGTCTCTCTCTTTTATCCACTCTCCCTTTTCTCACCGTCTACCCTCCTAAGTTGTCTCTCTCATCTGGTCAAAGCATCTTTCAAAGCCAAGCCCTCTCCTTCCCTCAATCTGCTTCGCTTCCTCCTCAGCCCTGACTCTCATCACACATCATCATCATCAGATTTTTTCGGCTATGTTCTGCCTTTCTGTCTCCATCGGAGGACAGGGAACAGCCGGCATGGAGCTGATGGGGTGAAATAGCGCCCTGTGATGAATATTCATCCCGTCCCGCCAGCCTCTGTCCCCAGTCACCATGTCGTTGAGGCCTCCAGCTTACAGATGCCACCATTTATTTGTCACAGGCGAGACGGGTCCCACAGGAAGGTTTCTTGTGCCAAGGCTGAGGAGGGAAAAACTGAGTGAGCCCCCCCCCCCCCTTCTTAGTCTGAGCCAAACTCATTCATCTAAGCCATGTCAAACAAGCGTTAAGACGCTGAGACAGTGACGACACTGTCCTCGGCTGTTTTCCCTGCTGCCCATCACAGATATGAGTGCAACTCAAGGAGCAGATAATTGGCAAAACATTGGATAAATGTCTGGTTTGAAAAGGACCACCCCCAACAAGCTGGGTCATATTTTCATTGTTTTGGCCATCAATCTGATCAGCTGTGACAACGCTGTACTCCAACTTCATTCCTGTGATCTTGCGACTGAGTGACAGTCTAACAGGGAAGGAACACAAGTTGTAAGCCAATCAAATAGGTTTAAAACAAACCACCAGTTTAACGTATTTAATCTAATGTGTAAATGACTAATTGTTTCATAGGTTAATCATTTCATAGAGCTTCACCTTTAAACAGATTTTGTGCCAATATTTGAGAGAGTTCAGCACTTTTCAAGAGAAATCAAGGAAAGCTAAATGATTACTCAAACATTATTAGAGTTTGCAGATCAACCTCCTGGTTCAAGTGTGACTTACAATATGTTTTTTAGACACACTAGCAGTGTGGCTCTAGGGATGTCAAGCCACTTTGGTCTAAACTGAAATCTCTCAATAACTATTGGATGGATTGCCATAAAACATTGTACAGACACTAGTGATCCACTGACTTTTCCTCTAACACCAGCATGAGGTTCACATTTGTTTTTGAGTGAAATGTCTTACATATTTAAAGAAGTTTGGTTCAGACAGTTATGCCACTGGATGAACTCTTAATAACTTTGCAAATACCTGCAAAATGACTGACATTCCCATCAGCAACCAAACTAGTCCTAAAATTATTCCCTGATTTTTCAATGTTGACTGATTAACATTTTTAGCATTTAACAGTAAAAATTGCCCAAAATTGCCTGGTTCAAGGTTCTTAAATGTAATGTTGGCTGTTTTATCATTGCAAATTTAAACTGTTATGATGTTGTGGCATTTGGTACTATACTATGACATTTTCTAGACTTAAATCAATCAAGAGAATAATAAGACAAATCAATAATGAAAATTATTATTAGTACTAAACATTGTTTTCTTCTTTCCTATCATGTTAATTATCTTGTGACCCACTGGATGTGTCTTGTTACACCTTGGAATAACTGGTTTATTTAAATAAAAGCTGTGTGAAGGTTTACCGGCTTGCTTCTTGCCTTGGTGGACAAAAACAAACAAAGACAGCGTCAACAGTGGCGCAAATTGTAAACACTTTGACAAGAGACTCTCCTTCAACACTGCAGATGATTTTTTTGTGAAGGTTCCCAGAACCGTGTTGAATAGAAACACTGCTAATGGATAAAAGTAGAGTGGGGTCAGAAGGGGGGAAAATGTCGACATGATTGAGTTTCCAGCCCAATTAACTGGAGATCACTTAACTGGTTGGCGAGCTGAAGAGGTCATTATCCTGAAGAGCTCTGAAGAAGCCCATTAGGGCTTTCCAAAGCTGGACCCATGACTCCTCCACTTTGGTTTTCTGTTTATCCAATAAAAAGACACATGGCTGATTCTGCTCCATGGAGGCTGCTGGCCTGTTTGTTAAGCGATTTACCTTCATTGAACCAAGGAAACATGTGCAGCCATCCATGTGTCTGTGAGTTCAATCCTCCATACTCACCATCATACATTCACAACTCGCTACGCTACGGCACATGGTATAAGCTATGGAGAAACTTTATCCTTTAACACTTAGCTAAGCCAAAAGAAAAATGCCAAAGATCAAATCAATGTTTTCCACAAACTGAGCACTGCACACACAACAAATCCAAGAAATATCGACTTTCACGTTAGCCCTGCAAAAGGACATGGTAAACCAAACAATGTACAAATGTTTCCCTGAGCACCCAGAGAAACACGAATTGCAACATCAATATATACAGCTGTAAAAGGGCCGGTATAAATATTTTTCAACATGATTCCACATACACGGTGTGTGGGAATCACTCATTCATGCACAGCAGCTCTACATAATCATGCTTGTCTGACCGTGAACATCATAGCAACATCTCCTGTATTAGTCATGCCATCCCACAATCACGTTCAACAAGAAGTGAACAGTCTGTCTCTCCCGAATCCTCATAATCACTTCAAACATCTCAGTTTAATCTGAATTTTTTTTTTTTTTTTAAATACTGCCAATTAAGAGTGGTTTAATGAGTAATAAGGAGTATTAGTGTAAATAAAAAGTGCATCAAATACTTTCAAAATGAGACCTGTGTATGAATGTGTGTCAGTTAATGTAAGAGTGCTACTAATTTGTTGCTCCGATTATGCAGGATGGCTCATATTCACTGGGATTTTCAGAGACAGTGGAGACTAAACCTACACTTCTTTTACAGTAACAGTGTTTTATTTTAAGTACTGTGCCAAATTACTTCACTTGAGTATTTTTATTTTATGTATTTTATTCTTCTACTTGGCAACATTTCAGTGGCAAATATACTTTCTACTCTACTACATTTACATGACTTATTGCAGATTAAGATACAAACCTATAATGATCTTGTAAAAATTACAGTACACAAACTGAACAACTAAAACTACCCGACGTCAAAACAAGAGTAAAATTCTGCTAATACATCAATGCTCAAGTAATAATAAAAGTATTAATTATTACAGAGCTGCAACATTTAGTCAATAAATGTAAATAATTTTACAAACAAAACTGTTTTTTTTTTGCTTTTCATTGTTTAATATTATTGTAAATATAATAATTTAGAATTTGACTGTTGGTTGTTGGTCAGACAAAACACCACATCTGAAGATGTGACCTTGGATGGATATGTTTACTTATTTCTGACATTTTATAGACTAAATCATTAATTTAGAAAATATTCTGCAACTGATTGTTAATCGTTGCAGCCCTAACAATATATAATAACATAACACTGACTTATAACAGTTTACTGTATGATGAGTGCACATTTACTTTTGATACTCAGGTACATTTTGCAGATATTACCTCTGTACTTAAAGTTTTGAATTTCGATTTGATTTTTACCTTTAATGGAGTATTTTTACACAGTAATACTGCTAATTTCACTTAAGGATCTGAATATTTCTTCCACCCTCGCAAATGAGACCACCATTTTACCCCGGTCCCCAAACAGCTGATTAATGTTTTGAAAATTAAGTCAAAGCGCAATGAAATGTGCAAATGTAGAGAACAGCACTTACGGTTACATGTAAAATTACTCAGGGGAAGAAAAGGAAGCACACTTGCCCTGCTAGTAAAGTGCAAATATTTAAAAAACTGTACAATTATAAAAAGTACCTGAAAATATTATGATTAAAAAAGACAAGGACTTCTGGGTAGCTTTTCGGTGCCAAAGAGCTGCTAATGCACTTATGTCTCATTCCTTGTGTTTGGCATTGTTGTAGACAGTATTCACTCCACTGGTGATGGAAAAAAAAACACCTTTTCGAAAAGATAACTTATTACTCCTAATTAACTCATCATTTGTAATTGTGGTGTATAATGTTGATGAGCAACAGGAGTTCATCGTTTGCCCACCTTTTTATTCCGAACCACTTTCATAGCAGAGCCCCGGTAGAGACATTGCCATATGACCTAATTATCTCTCATTAGTGGCCTCAGTAATTACAGGCCCTTTTACAGCTCCATCTCCTCTGTCTCACATAGGAGGGGATTTCAATTAGGCATGCCTTGCAGCTCTGCCTGCCTGACTTTCACAGCTAAGCCACACTGTCACCCGTGTAGCCAAGCATAGCCAAGCGGCAGGCAGCCCAGTACTCATGGAAAGCTCCCACAAAAGGATACACACGTGTCTACGGCTGGGTTTTATTCATTCCATATCATGCACCCATCAACAAGACATGACAATAAGACAGCTTGAAGAGGTATCTTCTTTCAGTGAAAAGAAAATAACATTTTATGCCATCTTCTGCAAGCGGCACATCATGAAAAATACATAAGAAACAAACTATTTTTTGCAGCACATCTTCCTGTCATTGGAAAAAAGCATGTGATATGCAAAGTCTCGGGTTTCTGAGTGGCACAAAATGCCTCCATCAAGCCATATTCGTCAAACATAACTAGGAGGGGGAAAAGGAGGAGAGAAAGAAAAGAGGCAACAGAGGAGGATTGAAATTGTTGAGTAGCTGCAAAGAATTACTCCAGTGTCCTCTCTGCTCCCGCTTATCATTTATCTCTCACTCCAACTCTGATGCCAAATCAGTCACCCTAATTAACAGGCCAGCCAGAAACACCAGTCAATACTGCAGAGGGACAATTAACCCCTTGTGTTCTCAATTGTCTCTACAAAGGTGAAATTGAAATTTTGTTGGTTAATTGTGGCCCTCAGTCGGGTGAAGGAGGGTCAACTGATAGCATGTGTGCTGCTATCAGTCACTGGGATTGATGTTAAAGAGGTTAAGCAGTGAGTATTTGCGACTACTGTGGAATATGCCAGCTGAGGAATGCTTTTATACTGAAGTTGCACTGGAAAACTGCACACCATATGACCTTCTAGCCTGATTAAGGCTTGGGCACAAGGGCTACTAACAGCACAATCACACTGACATTCACCTTTCAAGTATACCTATTTCTAGTTAGCCTTTGACTTAACTTCCTCACAAGACAAGTGTCTACTTTACACACATAATTAGAGAAGCTCAAGCCAGGGGCCTCAAATTTTTGGAAGGCCCACAGAGAAGATAGAGATAGGTGTTCAGCTGCTTCAAAAAAAATTTATTTAGGCAATACAAGGTTTTAAAATGTGGCACTACTTCAAGCTCCTTTTTAAAAGCCCCCCCCCTAAAATCTGTTTTAGGTTTGCAGGATGCAGTAATTGTGACCATCCCACTTTGATAAATTTGTTATGATGTTAATCAGTTGGAACATTTCAATGTGAAGCCAATAAGCAAAATGCAGGCCATGGGTTTTAATATGCTGCATTATAATCTAGCTAGATATTCATTTGCACAACCAGCGCCCCAGCAGTAGACACACCACACTTACTGCTCGTTTGCATTACTTAACAAGAACTAACTAACAGGTGTACGAATCAGCTTACCTTATGGATGCTGAAGAGCAGATTAATCCATTCAGTTTGGGCAATGATCCCTTTAACAGCCGTTAAAGTCACATCCACAGAATCGTGAATTACAGTCCTTTTTTTTCTGCTGCAGAAACCCCTGTGGTGCAGGTGCCCCCCGCATCAAAAAGCCAGTTTTCTTGACCTAATAGCTCATGACTCCATATTCAAAACCCAAGAAGGCCGCAGGTGTAACTCAGCAGGCTACTCTCCTGCTCCGTCGACACCCTTCATATCCACAAATAGTGCGCTACCCCGCATGGAAGACAAGATAATTAGAGAAAGTAATTTCCTTCAGTCGGACCACCGTAAAGACCCTTCAAATTTACTGTGCTTTAATCAAACCTTTCTTCACCTGTGGGTGCAGCAGCCACGGAAACAAACGAGTCGCGCGCTCGACTGAGCCAACCACCTTCTAGAACGGCAACCGTGACGCCATCGCGAAAACACCTGTTCCAGGGCCGCAGCCAATCATGAGCGCCCTCTAGTGGGGGCCAAGTCAATGCAGTTCTTCAAGGTTCAAGGTTCTTCTATTAATTGTCAAAATTAGTTTCAAAACAAAGGTTATCACAATTAAATAAACGTTGTAGCCCCCATCACGCTACACACAGAACATATAGCCTATACCAAAATTAAATAAAAATTTTATTCAATTAAATATATAATTTAATATTTATGGTGGGGTGCAAAGGAACATGGCAGAGCATTATCACCAAATTCTTATATCTTTGCTGTCATTCCTGTGTATTGTAAATAGCCTAGGTGAAGACATGCATCAAAACCGAATTTCCAGAACTGTGCGCAAAGATTGTTTAAGTGTAAATGTGTTCCTTTACATTCCAGTTAGTTCTGTCATAACTATATTTGGTTTGCATATTTAGGACATTCATGATCCACAGTCTCCATTTGATTGCAAACATCACAGTTTCCGCTTGGAGGCTCCTTACAAGGAGGTGTAGAGATGAATTTAGTTCAGTATGTCCCAGTCTAATCCTGCTAATCAGAATCTCTTCTTACCTACTTTACCCAAGTTACCTTCCCACTCCACACTCGACTTCTTGAAGATAAGATCAGATACAAATGCTTTAATATCTTCATCCCATAGCCACTGAGGCTTCATTTTGTTCCACATGGAAGATTTGGTTTCTGCCTGACTTATTGATGTTGTCAACTCGACTTGATTTGATTTTAATCCATTTTTGTCAAGTTGATCTACTGTTTCATTCCCTTGAACGCCTCCATGAGCTGGTAAAAAACTGTACATCAATTCTTAGCAAATGATGTATATTGTATCTAAAGATTTTAATATTTCATAAAGAATATCCTGTCTAAATCTTAAAGAAGTATGTCTGAGACTAGCCAAGGCTGCACTTGACTTTTAGCATATTAGAATTGCACTGCTTACGATCCTTTCTCTTGACCTCTTCACCTGAACTTTCAACTCTGTAACATAACATGATGAAACTTGTTTAACCATTATCAGGGTTTCTGGACCCATCAATAAATATACTGTATATTCATAATGTCCATACATCTCATATAGAATAGTGTTCATATAAGCCTGCAAAGTCAATGCAGTTGGGATTAATGAAAAATTTAAAGTTTTGAGTGCTGGTCTATTTCTTTTTGTGGTTGTACTGCAACGACCGCAGTGGGGAAAAAATATTTATGAACTCATCTGCCCTTTATGAACTCATCTGCTTGTAAGTGCATGGCTATGCAGCAAGCTAAGCGTAATTCCAAACAAGGTGTTTTTCCTGGAAGCAATTGTGAAGCTGTGAATACAGTAATGGATAAAACACACTGTCAACAATAGTGAATTGAAGTGATAGTAGAAATCAGATAAAGATGTGATTACATAAACAAGAGTTGGACCAAAGGTTATGTAAAAATGAAATTGTACAATAATAAGAAAACTGGATTTGTATAGACAAGTATAGACATGCCTACTGTAAATTTAGTTACATTGTCCATCATGCCAGGAATGAAAAAAGTATCACAGATGAAAGAACAGTAAAGGGAGTACAATATAGTAAATCAAGTAAACAGAGTCAAGAGTCTCTTTTGCAAAATAGACCTGAGTGCAGAAGGACAAGTACATACATCACATACATTCACCCTGCTGCCATCTGGCAAGCGATACAGAAGCATTAGCTGTTGGACCTCCAGACTACAGAGCAGCTTCTTCTCTCAGGTCATGAGACTCTTCAAATCCACAATAAATAGCCTAAATGACATGGAACTTTCTGTTTCACTGGTTTTGCACATTACATACCACTATCTTGTATGGTATTTGTATATAAGTAACTGTATATATGTTTTTTTGTTCTACTCTAATTTTAAACATATGTATATACTGTATGTTCTGTGTGCTTTGTGCAGCCCTGTGTTGCAGAACAACTAATTAATGTACCTTAAACCTTGAATATACATAACCAGACTAGAGTTAAACTACCTCTTTAAGAAATGGAGGACATACAGATAATGAATTATTAATTTAAACAGTGGGTAAAACCTGCCTGCAAGCATTTGCTTGGTCGCAGATCTGAGAAAACCGTAAACCGTGTCAGTTAAACTATGGGACTTTTAGGAGTTGCTATAGAACAGCATGTTCAACTGAAACCAACTGATAGTGACAGAAAAATAGACTCATCTGTCATGAGAAGAGTCTCCTCGGCAACTTAAAAATTGGCTCATTCACACTCACTGTTCGATGTTTTAGTAAACTGACTTTGATTCCTTTGTGTGTAGGAGATGAATTAAGTGATACATTTATTACAGCAGCTCTTAAAGGCAAGCAGGATGTGCATTTAATCAATTCAAACAGGCTTCATTGGCATTGGAAACAGACATTTAACAGAAGAACAATAGATGAAATGTGATTACACTGAAATATATGTGTGTATATATATATATATATATATATATATATATATATAAAAAAGTTATAGTAACCTTGTGCTGCTGTAACTGTAGAGAGCATTAAATTAATTCTTGTACCACATTGGAAGTTGTGTCATAGTGACAAGTGAATAGCCATTGTGTGGATAGTATACTCCTATTGTCTATTGTTACAGTTAGTCTTCAGAGGACTCTTCAGTGTTGCCAGGAGACCATGAGCCATAACAGTATTAAGCAGCTACTAAGAAGTTGTGCAGCACATTGCCATAAATGTCACAAAACCGAAGTCTTTTTTTGAAGTTTAGATAGTACAGAAGTGCTATAGAAAGGTTTGACCTAATTAGATTGCATTTGTGACTTTTATGTTAAAGTAATGTAGGCGCTAATTCTGACAGACCAATAGAGAAACCAATATTTAAAATTGGTATTAGAAAATCTTCTTCTCAATTTCCCTATACTGTAGGTCACAATTTTTACTGGCTGACCATACAGATTTGCAATGGTATAAGTAAACTATGACCTGCCAGAAATAAGAACAGAAACTAGAAATGTCTCCTGAACCTATAGTGGGTTCAACTGCTTGATATGTCAAATTTGGTGAAATGAGAGACGGAGCACATTTTTGGAGTGACTAGCAATATTAATGTCTCCAGGCTTTATAGCTGTATTCTGACTGTCACAAAGGGCTGTCTGGCAAAAACGTTCCAACCACCTCCTCATGACTGCAGCCATTCCTCCTCAACAACCAAAGTCAATGCCTACACATCAATAACCACTTAATCAATAATTGTTGACCTGCTAACCCCATACGACATTCTTTGCTAGGGGTCTGTTAGCAATTCCTAG
This sequence comes from Micropterus salmoides, assembly GCF_014851395.1. Taxonomy (NCBI): domain Eukaryota; kingdom Metazoa; phylum Chordata; class Actinopteri; order Centrarchiformes; family Centrarchidae; genus Micropterus; species Micropterus salmoides. Next base: position 7,403,989 of record NW_024041039.1, read on the forward strand.
GTTAAGGCTAAAAATCAGAGGAAGCTGGACCTTTTGTGTCAGGGCCCCTCGACTCTGGAACAACCTGATCAGGCAGGTCAGCTCTGTTTTGTTTAAATTTCTCTTAAAAATGCATTATTTTAAAATTGTTTTCTCTTGAACTGTTTTTTAAATAGTTTTTATGTTTTATTCTGTGAATTTCTGTCAAGTTATGTTTTAACCTCATTTGTTACTGCATTCTTATATTAATCTTAATTTTTTATTCCACTTTTATCTGATATTTCTTGGGACACTAAAGACGAGACAGAGGCATTTATTATCTGGGACTTCCTCCTGGGCATTGACGTACACATACATTACATGATCCAAGTATTTAATATGACCAAATAGGGAAGGTCTGTGGCATCTCATGAGGGAGGTTGGGATGAAATGTACTGCTGTTGCCCTGTTGCGCTAAACCCTCTCCCTTATTAATGTTCCATTCTATCAATAGAGCTATCCAAGACCAAATTAGAGCTCACGAAAGCAAAGTTTGACTTTTAATCCACATAACATGAAAAAAATACACAGACAAAAAGTTGGTGTGAAATATTAATCAAAGCTCTAATTATCTTCAAAAATGTGTTTGAAGATAATTAGAGCTTTAAACAGCTTATATTATTGAAATGCTGAGCAAGGAACGCCAGGAACCATTTCTTTTCTAATAAAACAGTACTTTGAAATTAAAATGTTTAAACAAATTCAAGTTGTGAGGTTGCATGTGGGCCAACTGGACCCAAAGTTGAAGAAACAACATAAGTGAGCATGTAAACAGTGTTAAACATTTTTAATGGGAATTTGCATGTTACTGTCAGTGATTGGAGACTTTAAAACTAGTCATCAGTTTCATTGAATGTACTTTTTAGTTGAAGCAGTAGGAACTCACAAGAAATCATATTTAGTGTGGCAATCACTCGACTACTTTTCCTCTTTGAGAGAGAGAGTCAGCAAACAGAAAGCTCCAGTTTGAAAAGACATCAGACTTCAAGCAGGAAACGCTTTGAAACCTGCTATAATGAGCTGTGACAGTTGGAAAGCTATGGACAGAATTTTTTCTCATTAGGACTGAGAGTAAAGAGCAATGAGCTATTAAACATTGCTGTCTACACTAGCCAGGAAGAGGTAATTTGAGGTTGATGTATGCTGCCCCCATTGTTAGCACACATAATAAATCCATCCCCACTGTTTTGAAGTATTAAGTAAGGAAAAACATAAGCTTACCTGGCCATCATTACAAGGGTGTCATTTTGGTAATGGTGAAATATATCAGTCCCATTCCACAACAATCCTGAGGGTCCCATGGCTGCTGCAGGACACCTTAGGGAGTGCTATTACATCATCTCTTCCTGAGATGTAGAATCAGTCCAAGACAGGGACATAGGTCCCCTGAGTCACCCTTTAGTCAATATAGACTAGAATATAAAGAGGGAGGGAGGCAGCCTACATGATACACACACAGAGGTACAGACAGTAAAGGTGATGTTGCTATAGACTAAATGAATAATGGTACAGATATTCATAGTAGTGTTTATGATAATAATCGTAATGTTAATGATAATAATAACCATAATAACGATAGCACTAGTAAAAATAATTGTAGCTGAGGGTGTCGAGCAGGACCATGGGGGTAGCTGGTGACTCACAACCACAGATCCAACTCCACAGCTCCAGAGCCAGAAACACCTGCAGGAAGTGATAAGAGGAGAGAGGAGAGGGACGAGAAAGCCCAAGACTACGGGAAAGGGAAGAAGCCAAGTTAGTAACATGCAATAATGGGATGAGGTTTCATACAGAGGGAGAGAAAGAGGAGGAGAGAGGAGTAACACCTGAAGTAGGAGTAAAAGAGATGGATCGGGACAAGACGGGCACAAAAGTCATTGAACTGGGGTGGAGTGGGAAAAGATAAATTGGTGCTGAGCAGGAGGGGAAAAACGTTTTTCTTCTAAATCCTCACAGGCCAAAAACCCCTTAGGTCCCACTTGTGGTATCAAACACACAAAAAGCAGCTGCTGTTGCATTGCATGAGACTAAAGTGGAACAGGAGTAAAATTAGGCAAGAATGTTGACAAATGTTGAACAGGCAAGTGTGAGATTATTAACAGGATCAAACCATCCAATTTCTAGATGTTCTACTAAATATGTGACCAATGATTCCACAGTAAATAACATGAAGACATCTGTTTGGGTTTTGGAAGGTAGACATTCACATTCTGTGCCCAAATGTTTCTTATTTGTTGATTACGGTGGTGTGGAAGTGAAGGGAAATGTGAAAGGGTCTCCAGAGATTCTCCCTAGCAGAAAGCATGGGATCCATAACTCCTAGATACACTCCTGCATCCATTCACCTTGTTGATTTGATATAAACTGTATCTGAATCATAAAGGCCTGGACTCCAGTCAGCTCTGACGTGCCATGAAAAAGGCATCAGTCAAAAGTGTAACCTGTGATGTGTTCAAATAAGGTTGCAGCTATTTTCAAAAATATTTTCAAAGCAATCATTATCACACGGGTGGCACAAATACAGCAACCGACACACACGTAGGAAATTCTTAAGCTGCCATTACAAATGAATGGGGCTTCTGTTGTGTATCCTCAAATAACCAGACATCACATTCAAGACATGTTACACGTTCCTCTGATGAGAATTCTTATCACATGTAGAGCTTGGACAGAGCTCTAATCTCCTTAAATGTATGCAGTCGTTAGGCGGCATAAAACACGACAGCTGTCAGCCAACATATTGGAGGCTCTCACTGTGAAAGGTAGTGGCCAGTAAGGAGAAAATTCGACAGGCTTGCTTTTAGAGTGGATTCAACCTGCCCAAACTGACGCGAATGACACTGGGGCCGCTCCTGAGTGACGGCAGCTTAGTCAGAGATGACATGACAAGCACATAGTGCTTTCTGTTGCACATCCCTAGTGGCATAAGTGACCCACTCCCCCCCCCCATTTAATTGCAATTCCCTCTTTAAAACTGTATTACTATGCACAAAGGAGGATTAAATTTGCAACTACAGTCTGCAGTGGATCACACGCAATGCAAGGGGATTTATTGTCAAAGAAGAGTGTGTTTATTATGCAAAACACAAACAAATACTTGTGTACAATGCTATTCTATGCCACACACACTTATTTTGCTCATAAATTTGTAGCTGTAAACAAATTCTGGGTACAGAAACTCTGAATAAAGTTGCCCACAAGGGGACCTGAAGACAAAGTCAGACTTGCTCCTCCTCCCCAAATGAGACCATTTGACTCCAGACTCCAAAACTAATGGTGCACTGAGGCACATCTTGTCAATTTGTAGAGTGAAAATGTCCACACTATTACCAGAAAGTTGCCCTCAAATGGACAACAAAGTGTAAAAACCAGCAGTAATGTGAGACAAGTTCCATAACACACGTGTATGTAAATGTAAATTACTGTGGCATTTAATTAAGAGTGCATGATATTAATGGTAAATATTGAAGATACATGTATGGATATTGTTATCACGAGGCTGTTCAAAGAACAAACTGTGAATTTTCTGCCTAGATTTCCATTACTTACAACATGCAGTGGCCTTTTGATTGCTTTGCTCAGATATCTCGAATTTATGATTTGAATAGGATCTCCAGAATGCTCTATTAAACAACTTATTAGTGCACTGTGCATTGTGGGATGCCAGTGACTGCAAAAGATACAAACTGAGGCAAAAGAAGACTGCATTTCTTTGAAATTGGATGGTGACTTGTTATGACGTATTCCAGTCTACTGAAGGATCTGAATTGGACTACAGCATGTTTTTCATGACATGCTACTGGAAATGACAAGAAACATTTGTGTGTGGCCACAGGAAAGATGCTATTATTAGGTATAAAGAGATGGCATCTAATTTTAAAAGGTGTCCTGTCATGTGAGTGAATGCTGCATGCTTTCTCCTGGGTCCCAACTGCAGGACTGGGTGTATCAACCAATTGCATAGTTGCTGGCAGAGAGAAAACCTCAGACACTTCCTGTTTTCCTGCTGAGCCGCACTCACAGGGGATTCTCCACAAATGAATAATACATCGTCTCCATTTAATTTGGAAAGCAGCCGTAATGAGGCCTTTTTGCACAGTATTTCCCCACTCCGGGCTCTCACGTGCCATAAGCACTGTGTGGTTGAATTTGAAGCTGTTAATGGACTGTGGTAAACCGCCGTAAGGGCAAAAAGTTAGACACATAATATTCATATTTTGAGGGGCAGACTCCCTGATTTATTTAGACAAATTAACTAAACAGCCTGAAGATCAGAAAAGTGATCTTGTGACTGCAGCAGGCTTAAATTCAAGAAAAGGCATAGAAATGTTTTGGGTTTGCGACTGAATATTATTCTTCCCAACTCAGTACTCAAAACCTTCTGATACGTGGTTCTACTAGCACAACTTGGGTGGCACTTCCAGCCCCCTGCAAGACATGAAACATGTCTTACCATTCTGAAGTTTAATAAAAGTGGATGGATAGCATTTTAAAATGCCATTATTCATTTTTATATTAATACACAGTGTCTCATCGTAACAAACTCACAGAGATTTATCTCCAGCTCTGCAGCTCTTTGGAGATTTTTGAGCTTTGACAGTACATTTACATTTAGTTCAGTCTCATCGCTCTCATTAACAGAATTTTCAGCAAAAATGCTTTAATAAATTGACTGTACACCACCTGCCTTTGGTCTGTTAACAGGCTCAAAAACATTTAGCATCTTTTCCAAGGAGTGGGTAGAGACCAAACTAGTCCAAACACCATTAATTATGCAGCATTGGCAAAATAACTGTGTGAAACTACCCTCATTCTCTACATTCTGATATATTTATTGTAATTACACAAAAGAGTCAAGATTAACTGTAAAAGACTTTATTTGCAAAACTTGAACATACTACAAATAGCTTGAATGCAACAGTCTGAAGCCACCACCCAGTTTAAACTTGCCCCATACTCCTACACAGTTATGCATGATGCAAAGAGTAGTGTGAGGAGTAAGGAGGAGAAGTAAGGGAGTGTTTGTATGATACAGGCGTATGACCCATTAAACCCTCCAGGCCTGAGTAAAATACAGCGACACACAGTTACACTGTAATTTTACCATAAAAGAGTCAGCCATTCTCAGATGTCAATTTATTGAGGGGGTCGTAACATTTTATAGCTGGTACTCTGTACTGGATATGATCACATTTGCTCAGAGCTGTTAAGATTATGATCCCGAATAATGTGTTTTACCGCAAACAAGCCATAACCTTTGTACATTTACTTTAATTACTGTTAAAAATTGCAATTAATGACCAATTGCAAGCAATAGAGAAGCAGAAGGTTTCCTGCATGCTAAAAATACTGTGTACTTTGTGTTTTACTAATGAGCTTGTAGTTGAAGATGGTACTGTGCTTAGAAGTAGCCTGTCACAGTATTTTTGAGAGCGAATGTGTGGAAATATCTGTCTGTCGATCTTCAATTTAAATAATGTTGAAAAATAATAAGACTGCCTTCCATGCAGAGGCAGATGGGATCCTGTTTGCCTTATAATCCCCTCTGAGTTGCTATCAGAGCATCAGAAGCATGTGGCCTTTTTCAGTAGACTGCTTTATCACTTAGCTTATTTACAGATCAACAAATCAATTTGTGTGGAAAAACAAAAAGAACCAAAAAGAAAGCAGAAAATCGAATATATGAAATCGTTGTTTTCTCTTTCAGTTAAGTCGACTGTTTCCCTACAGACAGCGCTGCCTTTTCATTCATAATGAGCAACAACAGCAAACCTAGAGAGGAATCGCACTGCAGAGGGAGCTTAATTAAGAAATAATTGACTTATATTTTCAAATAATTGAGTTGTTTGAAGTGCTATGATAGTCTCACACACACAAGCTATACCTTTAGACTCGTGCAGATTGGTTGAAATGTGAAAAAGACATTTTTCAGGGGCTGTGGAAATAACATGGAATAAATGGCTTGAAATTGGAAATCTAACACGATTTGAGATGCTAAGAGAGAACATCTCTCTTCTGATGCTTGATAGACTGAAGGGAAAAGGCAATTCTCTCTGTGCATGTGTGTAAATCTGTTTGTGCACACAAGGGGGTGTTATTTAAGAGAATTCTAGGTATAGTTTGTAGAATTATGGCAAAGAACCAACATGGAGAAATGATTATTGTTTCATCCAAGCCTGTAATTCAAGCTTAGCATGTCTACGCCTACATACTGTGCTTAAAACATATAATCTCCCTCCTACACAGGCAGCGAAGAATGCAGAAATTTACAGATCATAAAGATCTGTTGTGACACTTAATATGAATGGCGTTTAGCTGTTATCACTGAGCATTCCTCAACCTCCACTCCAATAGAAACTCCACTTGGCTTTTACCTGTGAAAGGAATATTTGAAATTCTAGGGATGTACGCATGAAACGGAATAGAAATTATGCCTAATGTATATGAATGGGAGCCGTGCCGTTCAGGTATTTCACAGCGCGTGCCCTGACAGAGGCTAAAGTGAATAAGTCGTCAACTTGCATTGAAATTCATATTGTATGACTGGCTGGAGCTGAGCCCATTTTCTCCACAGTGCTCTCGCCATGAGCCATACAATAGTCAGGGAGACATCTAATGAGGCAGGAGAAAAAAATATTAAGAGGAAAATCCTTAAACTCAGGAGTTGGCATATTCAATGACCAGTCTCTAAATTCAATGAGAAAATCTTTTGTTGGAGCTTCAGGCTGGTGGGAGGGAGAGAACAAAACTCAGAAAGAAGAAAAGATTGAGAGAGTGACTAAGATGGGCTGTGACAATGTCAGCTTTGGTCTGGTCAGCCTGCACAGATGATGAGTGAATATGATGCAGCTGGAATAAGAAAGGCAGGAGGGGAGGGTTGAAGCACAGAACAAAAGCAGGAGGTGGTTGCCAAGTGGTTGGAGAAGACAGTTTATGGCCCCAAAGTTTGCTAGTTCCCATCTTGATCTGGAAAATCAGCGCAGGAAAACCTCTCCGCTCCGACCATTTAAGAATCAGGTGCTCTGCAAGCTCTTCCCTCTTGACTCGGTGAGTCAGCAGTGCACTGCAGCTCATGTACAAAGCAGCTACCCAGATTTTGCCTTTGATCTACTGGCACTGCTGCTTCATGCAGTTTGACCTCTGGGTCCCCTCGAGAAACTCGCCCGACTCTCCAACTGGTTGGGTTTTTTTAATGTTGGCTGCTAAAAAACACTTTGTAAAGTTGGTTAATGGTACAAGATTGTTTTTGCTATGAGAACTGTATGTACTTCAGTTAATGGCCTTCAATTTATTCCCTCTATAAGTGCTACTGAAGCCTGAGTGTGTTCAGGTTTTCATTTCAGCTACACATTAAAGCAGCTGATTTCACAGACGAACATTGCCTCATGCTAATCAGGGAGTAATCACCTGCAGTGTTTGGCAGGAAAAAAAACTTGCAGATTCTTGGGCTTCTGTAGCACTTAGTTGAGGACCTCTTCACAACCTTAATCCATTTAATCTTTTAACTGTGACCCCAGAGTGGCCCCTTTTCAAAATGAAGACAAATCAATATGCAAATGTTGCTGTATTTTCCAGCCCTGTGATTTCTTTGTGCAGTTATACTGGGCAACTTTTTCACCTTTCAGACTCCCCCGCTTTCTCATCCACTCATGTTTGTTTGGAAACTGTGATGTATAACATCCCATTGATAATCTTGCCTTCCAGACTGCACTGTAATGAAATGTGGGTAGACCTTACAGTCACAGTGGATAAAAGCAAAACATACACACAAACATACACGAAATCTGCAGCAGATACTGTAGTTTTAATTTGCACTTGACATTAACTGGTGCATTTTATCAAACAGCTGTTTGAAGGCATAGATCAACTTCCTATGCCTGTGCATCACTAATTTGTTGTAATTACAAACTGGTTTCACACACATGAAAACAATCTCAGCGCTGTTTGTTTGATGTCTACCAGCTCATTTTAAAATCTTTCAAAGCAGCAGCAACATTCCTGATTTTGTTGCTGGTGTCACTATTTGTCTCTTGTTATCAGCAGCAAAGACGGCAGCTCTCATCATGACTGGCTACATGCTGCCCCCTAGAGGAGAAGCCCTGGTTTGTCAGTCCTGACACTGCAAATTGTTGTCAAAGTTTAATACAGTGACGTTAACGAAGCCAAGCAACTGGATGTGCTGAGCTAAAGGAGCAACTTAATAAAAACAAATGTTGTTTTTCATGTTATTTTTCTAGATTTTAAATCCACGTAAAAATGTTTCCTAGAGTTAATAAGAACTGATGGTATTTATACAAACATATGAACTATTTGTGGTTGAAGTCTTGACTGCATAGTTGTTTAACTCGCCAGGAGTAAGTTGGGGTTGAAGTCAGTCATGGGAAAAATGCTATGGTGCTGATTTTTCCACTCCAAATGTCAATTTCAAAACTGGGAATCTTTAAAATATATAATCATATATAAAAACATTAGAACTTTATAAAATAACTCAACTAAACTAACTAATAGGTAGACTCAGTCTACAGGTGGATGCTGGGGTGGAGGTGCAGTATGAACAGAGCAGAGCACTGACAGCTTAAGTACACCACTCTAATGAAAAGGGTGCACTGGATATATCTTGCAGTGAGAAAAGTATGCCATGCAAGTGTAGTAGCTGGAACTAGCTCATAGGCTTTGATTTATTCATAAGCTGATATGGACGGTAAGGCCTATCTTGCAGTCAAGCTTTCAGTTCATCCCATAGGAGTTGGATGGGGTTGAGGTCAGGCCTCTGTGCAGGCCAGTCATGTACTTCCACACCTGACTGGGAAAATGATGGACCTGGCTTTGTGCACAAAGGTACTGTCATGCTGAAACAGGAAACGGTCTTCCTCACACCGTTGCCTCAAAGGCACTTGTCTAAAATATCATTATGTAGCATTAAGATTTCTCTTCATTAAATCATTGTCACATATTCTGGTCTTGCACATTATTAGATTCTTTCTGGAGGGGGTTCATTTTGCTTTACGAGTGGGTCGATATCCCACTTAAATTGGAGACCCTCTATTTGGATGACCTGCCTTCAGGAAATGTGACCTCTGGAGCCAGATAGTTTGCAGAAAGGCTGTTGCTAAAACCAATTATCTTAAACTGATGATTGGATGGACATTATTTATGACATCTGTATGATCGAAAGTATCATTTTCTCCATGAGACTGCAAAAGGACAAATATTTAAACCTATCAACATCTATCATCTTTTTTGTTATTTCATTTTTCTCTTCATAATATTTTTAATTTAACCGATCACCATTAAGATACACTGTATGGTTCTAGTTTTGCTTTCCTATTGCGCACTTTAATTTTCACACTTGATTTATTATATTGGATTCATTTAATCTTGTTTGATTATGTATTATTTATTATTACTCAGTTTATTATTATCTAGAAGTGTTTTTTTAAAAGGCATGGAAATAATGACTACAAATAATGATTACATTTTTCGTTTGTTGACTTGGTATACCCCCCCCCCAAAAGAGAGAATTTTAAACACAGTGTACACACTATTTTTAAGCACAGCGTTTAATAAATTCAGGTTTATCTTTTAGAAAGTGGTTTTAAATGTACTTGAAATAATCAATCAAATTCAAGTTAGTAAAGTGGTTTCCTCCACAATGTTCTTCACTGCACATTCAGACTCACAGGAACATCACCCTCTGCTGGTTGTACAGTGGAACTTACTGGTTACCTGATACAGTTGTCTTATTCATTTTACAGGTGTGTTAGCCAGCCGCCGTTGAGTTGTGCTATTTATTCCCCATGAGATGCGCACAACCTCTAAATCCTTCTCTTGTGTGCGTTCATTTTTAATGTGCTATCCCCGGAGCCTTGGTTTTGGAAAGTGCACTGTGTGTCCTTGATTGTACACAAGCTTCAAAGAATACGCCTTGGGTAATACAAAAAATTAGTTTTTATTTTTTAATACAGAAAAAAAGACAAGATCAAAGCAATTGATGTTGGCATCCAGACAGATTCCCCCCCATAAAACACACAGCTCAGTCACAGCTCTAGTTTTAGATTTGGTTGCCAGAATAACAACTGGGGTTTAAGAGGTAATTAAGAGGTTAGGAAGAGGAGCAGGAGAATCTGGCTTCATGGGGGTTCGCAGTCAGAGGTACAGCAGATGTTCACAAGACACAGGAATACATTTGTAATATGCGGTGTCTGGATGTTTCTGTTGTTGTTTCTATCATCATTTCCTGTTTTGTTCTGTATTCTGCATGCCAACATCTCTGCATATCTTTCATAGTGGTTTTATAATGTTTCCTTTTTCATTGTCCTCAGTGCCTCAAGAATCAGGACATGTTTGCTTCAAAATGGCATTAAACCAGTCTGACATTGATCTTCCTTTGCTCCATTTCAGCTGTTTGTTAATATGAGATGAATCATACTTTGTACTGCATGAAAACATTCAAAAATCCCATTCTGGTGTCCTCCTACTCTTCAGAACGAAAGGTGCGTTAGAAGTCACAATAAAGCACTGCGAGATTCATTTATATTCCCAGAATTAGCAAAAACAAGGTCAAGTCGGATCCTTCAAGGTCAAACAATGACATTTTCAAGTATGGTGAATCACATAAATAGCTGTCTTTGACGTTGACGAGTAGGTTTTAACTGGCCTCTTCAACTGCACTCTTTAATCTGCCACATTTTCCTTTCCACTCTTCAATTTGACAAACAGGATTTGAACTGAAGCCTCCCACACAGTAAACAGTCAACAGTGAACAGTGAGCTGCAAGTGGCTGAGGGAGATATTTCCTACTCTATGTGTTTACCAACTCATGCAATCTTGAAACAGCAGCTGCCAGTAGCCTGTTCGTCTTCTACCGCCGCAAAAATGTCACCAAAGGTAAACAACAGTCAGCCTGTTTGTTTTAGAGCTAGCAGTGATTGAGCTCAAACCAGAAGTCAGCCCGGAGTGAGTTGGTCATACACCGTGGCCGTGCACTGCCGGGCCGCTCTGGGTCACTTGGCCATGTACGCTGCCACTTCCTTCTCCAGACTCTGGGCGAAGCGGTGGTTGAGGAAGAGGAGCTGGCCGTGAGGAAGTAGGCGGCTGAGCAGAGCATCAATGCGGTTGCTCCTCAGCAGAACCTGAAAGGGAAAGTGTTAGTGTTAGTGATGACCCCGTGCAGACTTTTTAACGACCACAGTTGGTTACTGATAGTAATAAAATCTGTATGGCGGCAATCTCATTACTGTTCTCTTTTTATTAATGCCGTTTCCATAAGGTATAACGAGTTGTTGTTGTTGAGCATTTGGCTTTCAATATCCCATACAGCAACAGCTTTGTGGAAGTAACTGTTTCACTGAAATTATTTCAGTCTAATGAAGCCTTTAAACACGCTCTGCTACAAAAGGTTTTATTTGAATACAATATCATTAAAGCTGCACCAGGCAGGAACTTTGTTTTGTAAAAAAAAAAACCTTTTTACTCAGGCTTAACCAACAAGGAGGCACTGCAAGAGAGAAACATGTTCCAGTCCTGCAAACTTTACTCAGCCAGGAGTAAATTGTGTATTTGTTGGGGACTATTTTTAGCAGCAGATGAATCCACATTTTGGTGGTCTAGCAGGACAGAAGCAGGACAGTGTGTGTGGGGGATTGAGTGAAAATAAACCCCAGCATGTGCTCATGGTAATAAGGAAACATGTCACCCAGTGCAACAGTGTGGCTCGTTGATGTGTTTTTAATGTTTCTTGACAGCAATGCAGCTTGATGGTACAGAGGAAGAGGATATATCCGGCTTTGACTTCATAGACAATACTTGTTTGTAGGATCAATCATTGTTGGTTTTGGTCTTTTCATGGGATTTGTTGAATATCACCAGATTTATCCTTTAAGACCAAAATAAAAACTGTCTCCCAAATAACAGTGACAGGGATAAACTCTCCAATTATAAATCTTCCTCTCCTCTAATCCCTGCTTCACAAACTGGCCAACAGTAAGTCAAACACAGCCAGCCACTCCATCCTGTTAAATTCAAGTACAAACACTGGTTATAAAAAGGTTGAGAGGCAGCAGATTGATCTTATTTTTCAGCAAATACAGTTGAGCCACAAATAACTTGTTTGTAGTCACCAACAAGCTTGGTTCCTTAAGGTGATGAAACAGCTGCCTGAAGATCTCCAAAGGTCTCACCATCCTGATTTTGTTATAATTTTTTTCCCAAAGCTTCACAGGAATGAATAGACACACCCCATGATTTTGACACCCCAATTCCAGTGAGACAAACAGACATGTTTAAAATAAATCTGGATGATTTTATCTCCTGAAGGTTATCAGATCCGAGAAGCCTTTACTCCATTTGTGAAAAAAGAAAAAGGGTGATTTCACAGCCTTTTCATCATTTAGACCACATCAGAAGTTTACATAAAAAAAACAACACAGAACTTAAACTTGTAAAACCAGGACTATATCGACATGAAGACCCCAGAGACTGTTTAAATCTCTGTCAGATTTGTGACACGTTACCTGAAAAAAAAGAATAAACCGGCAATGTTAATCTAGTCCAGGTTTGAAAAAGTACACTGCTATATATATATATATATACATTTACCCCTTACTGTCATTTGGAGCTGCCATTGCATAAAGTTGCTGTGCGCTGCTTTAACACTTTGGTGCAAAGTCAAACAGGGTTCCTGAATGTACAACACCATCCTGAAGCCCTTTCTTGAAAATGAAAACATGTCGGTTTGGGGTCGTTGCTTACCTCGCTGCCCTGCCCCAGCATGTGCAGGTGCTCCAGGCAGTGTCGGGTCAGGTTGCGCAGGGTTCCCTCAGCGAGAAGGAGGTTCTCGTGGGGCTCACAAACCAGCGTGAAGCCCAAACTCTGGACTCCCAGCCACAGAGCGCTCATCTCCTCAGAGAAGGGGTCTCCGGCTCTCAGACGCACCACCCCACTGTCGGCCTCCTGCAGGGCCAGCACCTCCTCGCCGGGTACCGTCTCCACCAGCTGCCGACCTGAAACCTCCCGGGACAGAGAGACAGTGCTCCGGACCTGCCTGTGTCACAGAGGACCGGTGGTATATTCAGAAACAAAGAAATAGGCAGGTAACCGGTCATCACCTGCAGATTACAGTTTGTTTCTGAATCTATTTACTTGCTTGTTGCTGTTTTTGAAACAGCCAGCCTGCTATTACAACAGTGCTGTCATTCTTTCCACTTTTCCGCATTTTCTTTTGAAGTTGACAATCAGTAATTACAGGTTGCAGCATAAATAGATGGAAGAGAAAACCACACAAACACTCTGTGAAAGAACTCCTCATTTACTGAAAACAAATGAGACGAATGCAGATAAGATTGACAGCTTTCAGTGCGCTCTACAATGCCTTTTTACATTGCGTGCCATCAGGAAATCAGCAGGACGCAGAAAGAAGAGTGGATGTATAATAGCAGAAAACGGGAACAGGGTGCTGCTCTTCTTGGATAAACATCAATGTATCTAAAAATGACAGGCAGTAAGAGGGTGTTTACTATCATTAACAAAGCCAAAAATATATCAAATACATTTACAACATCACGAAGGAAGACAGAGAAGAGCAGCATCCCTTTGACATGGGAAATACGAACTGTGGCCTTAAATTGGAGAAACACCAACAAAGGGCCTGTCCAAATAATCACACTAGTAGTTGAATCAACGTTGTGATGTATTTCCTGGCCAGCAGTGCCTGGCTTAAACTTCCAGAGGATTGTGGAGGATTATCAGATCTCACAGTGAAACTTTACAACTGAAACATGAGAACTGTGTTTATTTGGGTTAGTTTACATTAGACAATAAACAGTAGTTTATATTTTGATTTAATTTGGGGACAAAGATTAATGTTTGCTGAGATTTAGTCAGACAGCGCCAGTGCTAAAACACTGGAATTTTGTATTTCCTGTCATTTGGTAACCCTTTGATGAAGAAATGTTTTCAAGGCCTACTGTTGCATCACAACTGCCAACTTGACAGGACAGTAATGCAGTAAACTGATAACAGAGCAACTTAATTAGGTTATGTTAAACTTTATTGTCCAAGAAGGGAAATTTGTCTTGGGCAGGATGCATTGTTGCTTCATAAAAACATCACAAAACACATCACTTTCATGGTGTAGGCTTACTTCACAAGAGGAAAACATAAAAACACATTATTCAGGAGTTATTTAAATCACACATGCTGCATTTGCATGATATCCTGAAGACAAATTTTGTGGCATTTCTGTGCACTACCCACGGTGTCCACTTTATTTAACATTAATTATTTTTTCTCAAGCCAGGCCTGTAAGTGTAAGTCATTTCACAGACTTTTTAAAAACCGACTCACCTTGCTACCACAGCTACCTTCTCCTTCTGTAGAAGTCGCCTGTCCTCCGGGATGAGCTCTTGGTGCTGGGCGGCCAAGACGCCTTCATCTGGACCGAAGACCCGGGAGTAAAGCACCCGACTCTCCCCGGAACCGAGAGCACCGACCGGACAGACGGTGTGGATCAGGAAACATCGAACCATGTTGTCATGTGTGGGAGAAAATCACCGAAGAGCTACTTATTTTTCACGAACAGCGTTTCCTTTACATTGTAATGTTTATGTTGATTACTCACTTCCGCGTTGGTCACCTGACCGCTACCGTTGCTTTGCGTTGTATAAACCACCAGATGGCGCTCGCAGTCTAAGCTCCATACAATGTTATTTTATTTTTTATCACGTTGTATTATATAGTAATGTATTATATTATGTTATATTAAATCATTTTATATCATATTATATTATATTACACATTTTGAAACATAAACAAAGGACTTCAGGGAGAAGCAAGCAAACTTATTGCTTCTTAATCTTATGTAATATAAAGGATAATGTGATTTTAACTAAATAAGCAAATTAGTTTCAGAATTTTGAATCTCCCTTGTTGAAAATTGACCTTTAAAAGTAAGATGTATAGGAAGGTGAGAATTGGATATAGGGCTGCAACAACCTGGTTGATTAATCGATTGTTTGTTTAATCTCTAAAATGTCAGAATATATAATATATATATATATGCCAAATGTCAATCAGCCTTTCCAGGAGTCTTCAAATTGCTTGTTTTGAAAGTATAACTACCTAAAGCCCGAATATATTAAATTTATTACCATGGAATATTTAGAGCACCAGAAATATCTGCTTTTGAGAAGCTGGAACCTGTGATTTAAAAAAAAAAAAAATTGTCATTTGAGCACAATTGAATTGGATAGAACTGAAATACCACAGACACAAATGTTAGACAGTATAGAGTAGTGTAGTAGATGTGGATGAAAACAGGACTGAGAGAATGAAGGACGCTGCAGAGAGAGGTTGAATGAGATCAGAGATCAGTGCGAGTGTGTCGGGGTCTCAGCAGACAAACAGAGGCAGCTGTTAATCCAACAGCTGCTGCTGGTCACGCTTCTTTACTCTGAGAGGCCCTGCTCAGTGGGCTCAGTGTGTGTGTGTGTGTGTGTGTGTGTGTGTGTGAAGAAGTGGTGGAGGGAAAAGAAAGAAAGAAAACATTCACCCAGCTTTGTTAACATTCACTCCACTGTTCTATTAACCTCCTCACCCTCTGCCCAGCACAGACCTGCTGAAACACACTATAACAAGACCTGAGGGTGTGATGGTTCTAGTTGTTTGTGGGATTTAATCTTTTTTGAGGATGAAAACCTTCCTTTTCTGGCATTGTTATAGCTGTAACCTTAGTTACTGTACACATTATATTTTTGGGTTACTTAAATGTCATACTTAAAACTGTACAGTACACTGTGGAAAGAGTTATGTTCCAGTAGGAGTAAATTTGACATTATTATCAATAGTAGCACTTAACAATCTTTTTTTTTTTTTGTATAAAATTCAAGTTGCTATTTTATTCTCCCTTGGTTCAGAGCAGACTTATTGTGGTTCCTACATGCCGTTGTTTCTGGGGGACAGGGAAGTGTGTTACAGACAGAGAGAGTAACATGCAGCAACAAAGTGCAGTTGTGTGTGTTATTTCAGGCCATCTTGGTGTTGAATTAAAGAAGATATGAAAGTGTAGGCTCTTATTACTCACAGGCCCAAAGGACAGGACAACACTGCCAACCTAACTTAAGATTAATGTTTGATATGTCATGTGTTTTTAAGGATGGCAATGTTGGTCAGTCCACCAATTTATGCCGGACTAAAATATCTCAGCAACTATTGGATGAAATGCCGCTACATTTTTAGGCATTCACGGTACCCAGTGGATGAATCCAAATGACTTTGTTGATCCTCTGATTTCATGTAGTGTCACCAGTAGGTCACAGTCTTCACTTATGCAGGAAAATACCTCAACATCTACTGGATGGATTGGTACAAAATGTTGTACAGACATTTGTAGTTCTTAGAGGATGAATCTTAATAACTTTGGTTATCAGATCCAAACCTCCAAAATGACTCCTAGAGTTTAGCCTTGAGTTAACTAATTTCCTGGAGGGCAATTCGTTTCTCCAGGACTAATGAAAGCTTAAAATGAACCTCAAAAGGTGCCAGGCTTAACATGAAATGAATAGTGTCTGTCTTGTTCAAAGTTTTCAAATAATCCAGGGAAATACTGCACCTCAACATCTGATAGATGGTCTGGCATAAAATTTGGTATAAATTCATGTTTCCCTCCGTGTTCCTGACTCTTCCTCTAGCACCACTGTGAGGTTGACATTTTAGGTTTTGTGCGAAATGTCTTGACATCTATTTGATGGATTGTCATGACAGTTTGGTACAGAAAGTCATGTTCCCCAGAGAATGAATCCTACTGACTTTGGCGATCCACTGACTTCTTACCTAGTTGCATCGTCAGGTGAAAACCTACAAAACTAGTCCTAGATTTAGCCTTGTCTTGAATTAACTGAGTTAATTCAAGAGTTTTCCAGCATTAAGTAAGGATTAAATTGAATTTAACTTAAGTTTAATGTTGTCTGTCTTGTTTGGACAATTTCAGTGACAACAACCACCACCAGTAAGACAAATAATGTTTGACGCTAAGTAAGTTTAATGAAATCCAGTTTGCGGAACAATTTTTGCATGTGAAAATGCAGAGCTTAGTGTTAGAACCCAGATTTTTGTGAGTATCAAATATGTAACAAAAACAGCCTTTTTCCCCTTTTATCCAATCATGTTAAGGTCCTTTTATACTTCTCAGACTCCACAGAATCATGTGCTTTTTGTGATCTGTTCCAGCTCGTTTGAGATTATGCTGTGTGTACTTATCCTCGCTAATGTAACTACAGCCAGCAGCCAATTATTACAAAATCCACCTACCAGCACCTCTAAAGCTTATTAATTAACATGTTATATCTTGTTAGTCCAATCGAAAAACAAAGCATAAAAATGACACAATGTGGTTTTTAGGCATATTTTGACACCTACAGACAAAGGCAGGCTAGCAGTTTCCCCATGTTTGGTTTCACAAGTGTCAGTCTGATATCAATCTTCTCATCTAACTCTCTGCAAGAAAGGGAAAAAGCATATTAAAGTCCTGGTTTGATTTATACTATGACCGGGACACCAACACTTAATGTTCAGGCTAGTTATATGAAGATATGACTCATGAATGCCACAAGAAAAGTCTGAGCAGGTTTCAGGGTTTTTGATCTATAAGTCATACTTCCTCTATGATGAAAAACCAGCTAAGCAGAAGAGAAGAGCAACAACAGGATGTCTCAGAGTTATCTGGACCAATAACAGTGAGGCCTACGTGTTTGAAAAAAAGCACGCTAAAGACAACATACAACAGGCGACTAAAATATATTTTTGTCTACTCTGCAATCTCAGCGGGGGGAAATGAAATCATCTCAGCCTACAGAGGATGGTCAGAAAGCAGAAAGAGAAAAAAAAACTTCATTGAAAGTTTCTAATCCTCAATAACATTAAATAAGGAAGTTCACCTCACAAAACCACAACCCCCCCACCCCACCCATCCTTTTAAACCACAGTGTTATGCTTCGTGTTTCACCGCCCTATGACAGGTTGTTATTACCTTGTTTTGGAGGCTTGTTTGTCAGTTTCTGTCATTGTCAACGGGGCAGAGCAAACAGTGCTTTAAAGGTGACACCCAGGCTGGAGGTTTGTGTGAGGGCACCTTTGATCGGCCCTGCAGCTGCCTGCAGGACCCCGGGGTGGGGTATGAAAAAAGGCCAGGCTGGGGTAAAGAGGTGGATTCACAAAGGATATATGGTGATAGGAAGGGTGGGGTAATTCTCTGCAGGGTGTTGGTGAGATGCCTGAGAAGTCAGTTTTCACTTAATGCTATAATGACTGACAGGAAGACCGATGTATTTGTATTTCATTGTGTATTTCCAAGTTTACAGACAGTCCTCACTGCTAACAATCATCTAAACCACTGATACTGTTTTTTGCTAGTGAGCCCTTATCACAGGTTGTCTAGCAGTTATGAACAGAAAGGGATTTGTCCTTTTTAAACTGGTTTATATGAATGTTTATAAACCCAAGGAGGTCAAATTAAACCATATTAATGCATGTATGTTATCATTTGGAAGTGTTCTGTACTGATTTAAGTCTTTTAAAAGCTACATTATCTAACTGCATAACATAACAAGCAAACTCCAAAAGCACACATTGTTAATCTTATAAAAAAACTTCCAGGTTCTGGAAAATGTTAAGTTCCCTTTTGTAGTTGCCTCCAGCTCCTAATTGGATGGGTCCAGTTGTAAAATCGGGCTTGCTTTTCTTTAAGGGGACATGCCAAGGACTCATCTACATCTTTAAAAACCAACAATTGAAGTGGAAAATGAAGCTCGTCTTGAAAGGCCCTCGCAAGTGTTGCATTATGTATGCCACATGTAAGGGTGCGAGGCCCCTTAAACCTTAGCAACTGGCCAATTAATCCCTTGCTCAGACAAGGAGGCTGCGTGATATGAATGGAACAGATCAATTGACGGTCATGCACACTGAAACAAAAGTGTTTTGCAGAGTTTCTTCCAATCTACATTTCACTATCCTGCCAACACTTATTTCCAGTGTTTAAGAATTAAAGCATCTTCTGTTCAGTTAGTTGCACAAGACAACCAACAGACACAAGTTTCAGCGAGAAACTGTTGGCTGTAAATTAGACTTCAGACTCCAATCGGTGGAATGCAAACAAAGGCTTGCCCTCCCTTTCCCATACCCACATGGCCGCTGGGAAACTGCCTGATTTCAAACTTTGTAAAAGCGCCAGAAGGGAGGGAGCTGTGCTATTATAAACTCGCCATCAGATCGTCACGTGTTTACAGCACATGGTGGCTGATTTTTTCAACTGTTAACCTCCTGTCAGGACACGTCAGGGCGACGGCTGGCTGCCAGGCGCTGCCCCCTCTGAAGACACTCCCCTCTGCATACAGGAATGTGCCTGAGCACGTGCTGCAGCCGAGGGACCACTCCCAAGGCGGGCTAGAGGGGGAGAGAATTTGAAAAAACAGGAACTGCCCTGCGTGCAGGAAAACCTGCGTCCCCGCCACGTGCAGAAGAACAAACCAAACGGAAAGTGTGCAATTCTTAGGATTCAGTCCTGTTAGCACATGGGTCAACTTTCAAACCTAAAGGAGGGCCTTAAATCAGGAACATGGACTTATATGTAAAGTTCAGCTGCATCTAACGATCATTTTTATTAAATTCTTAGTCCAGACATCAGAAAAACAGTGAAAAGGGGTCCCAAAACGACAAAACTGCTTGTTCAAGGTTCATACAGTTTGTTTTATAACAAACCAAAACCCAAAGATACTGCATTTACAGTGATAGAAGACAGAAGAGTGTTGTTGGAGAAGCTGGAACTAGGGGTTTGCCATTTTTTGTGAATAAATTCAATCAAAAGGTGTTGGATTAACCTTGTCAAACAACTTATTTTAAATAACTAAAAAATAAAAAGCCATGCTATAGGACTGTGGCCATGATTACAATTCAACACACTCACTAGTTTCATGTGAGGAGTACATTGAGATTTCAGTCATTTATAAAAGATTGTGATATCACTGACGGGTGTAGTGTTGTATAATTTGACTTCACACATAGAGCAAATGTTAAGAATTGAATTAAAGAATTTTAGCAAAAAGCGTGGATGCTATGGACATTGTTTCATTGTGGGGATTTGAGGGTGCGCTATGTAGTGGTCATGTTTTGCACTGCAAATACATAAGACTTAAAATGCCAAAGTAACTGTAGTGCAACTCTGTAAGCTTATCCAATTAACTAAGTACATTTCTTGCCCCTGAGACAGGATTAAAAGTCACATTAAAAAACCCAACTGTACATCACATTAGAACACACTGGCTCTTTATTTCAGCAGCTCCCTCACAAGCCTGTACCAAAATACTCAAATCACCCTTTTCATTATAAACTGACATCATTAGCGCTGCAGAGTGGAAGACATTCTCTCTCAAAATAAAAGAATCAAAGCAACACAACGAATATGTTTCTCTTAGATCAAAAATCCTCACCTCACACTTGCTGACCTGCAGCATTAGAATCTAATCTCACTGCAAAGATAACAGGTAGGTTGGTTTGCTTTGGTATCTTCTGACTGAGAAATAAAAGTTACCAAGTATTGCAACTGATCAGAAAGGAGGGGGTTAAAAAAAAAATAACCGCACTCGGCATTAATGTTATATACTTATCCAATTAGCATTTTGGGATGCCTAAAGAAAGGCATACTTTCAACAAAACAAAATGTAAATGGGGTAAAACACAATTCATTAAAAAAAAAAAAAAAAAAAAAAAAAAAAAAGCACCTCACCATTTCAAGGTATTTAAATTAAGTGCTTCAATAAAAGGTGGGACAAATGCAAAATAAAAGACAAATATATCCGTGGAGACTGAAAGACAAACATCAGACTTGGCAGTGTGGTTTGTTTGTATTATTGCAATCTGGCAGTGATTTGCGCTGCAAATGCCAGCATAATAAAAAATAAAATGGTAAAAGAGGCAGTAGGTCCAAGTGGTTTTTAAAAAATTATCACATTGCTAAACATCACCTTAATGAAATCTGCTCCCTGCACCTCAGCAACTCCTTTAGGTCAAGCGTTCATTATTTCACCTCTTTGAATTTGCATAAATAACTAACTTTAATATAGTCAAATGAAACTTTTAGAGACTTTATAAAATTCCCTTCTGCTGGCACATTCCCAAAAGGTTTTTCACCGTTGGTGGGGTGAGGCCTCAGGCTCTGAGGAGTCTGTTCAGGGGGAGGTGGTGTGTTTTAGAGGCAGTTTAAGGGGACGAGGTGGTTCTCACAGCTTCTTCAGTCGGCTGTACATGTCTCTCTTGCTACGCTCCCCAGCCCAGGTACGACTTTTGAGGCGAAACTTCCTCAGGTCCTCCTTGAAGTCCTCGTGGTGCATGGGCCGGTAGGACTGAGGCTCACATTGAGACTGTGCAGGAAGAGAACAATACGAGTTCAAAGTACTGAAAAGCCATCAAGGGATTCAGTTGACCATTACTATGTGGAAGAATTGCTCACTAAATGTTCAACCATTAAAAAGGCAGCTTGAGACCATGAGAAAATAAACTCTTCATGTGTAACAAAAATCCTCACAGCCCACTTTTGAGCTTTCAGATCATGAAGTTGTGCTAAGAAAAAGCTAGTAAGGGGACCTTGACATGGTTATTTTGTTAAATAAAAAAAGATGATCGAAACACACTACCAGAAACATGTGGTTGTTTGCAAAACAAACCTGGAAATGAGGGAAGAAGTCTTTGTATCCGCCCTTGAGGATGTAGAGTTCGGGGTAGTGGAGTGCAGGATACTCGTTCATGGCACGGTCCCGCTCCCTGACGAAGCGACACATTCGAGGGCCGCGCTCCGACGAGAACTCGCAGTGGAAGATGATGACGACACGTTTGTCCGGGCAGGATGGGATGATGGGCATTTTGAGGAGGAAATCCTCCACCTGATCCTCCTGGTGCAGGTTCAGAGCTCCCTGAGATGACAAAGGAGAACATAAAACACTAAAATTAAAAAAAATGTACAGGAACTGCCCCAGAGGCATTAATGCAGAATGCTTTTTACTTGTGACAAAACTCTAAAAATGATGCCAGATATACAGACTAAACGACAGGAACTGGTTCAATGGAACACATGCAAATCCTTCATTCTGGAAATTAGCAATAGTCGAAAAAAAAAAAAAAAAAGTTTTGTAAAAATGTTTTTGGGGGATTCTCGCTCACCTTGATGTGTCCTCCCTCAAACTCGTAGGGGTAGCGGCAGTCGAGGACAATTACTTTCTCGACTAGCTGATTAAACTGGCCGGACACAGCTGCCACCATCTGAGAACCGCACAGAACACAAATATGAGATTTTGAAACTTCAGCAATAACTAAAAACACTAAATGTTTGTTGCTTTCTCCTGCTGTGTATGCATCAAAAATGGAGCAAAGTGTCTGCTCACCGTCTCTGAGGTAATGTACTTGAGGTCTTGATGTTTGCCATCCACTGTAGGTAGTATAAAAGGCTAAAAGACAAAAGAAAGAAATTGGATTAGAAGAGTAATTTCACACAATTATAGTTATTAGCGTAAGAAACAAAGCAGTCTTCCTTACCTTGGTGAAATCTCCTATAAGTTCACTGGAACTGTTATCAGCGTCGAACAGCTTCGCAATCTCTGTCTGGCAGAAGGACTTGGACCTCTGGAGCAGTGAACAGCTCTGGAAGGAGAGGAGATTTAAGCAGGCAGTCGAGGAGAAAACATGTTAATTTGAGATGGTCTGTAAAACCAGTGACAATAGAGAGTCTGCTTCAGCAGATGTTTCAGAAGCCATTTCTCCACCTCCACTGAAGAGGTAAAAGATGGTCAGTGGATACTGGTTCTTAACCATGTAGGTTTATCCTACAAACAGGCTTGTTCTTTAGCCTCAACCGATCACCATCTGGATTTAAATGAAAATCGATCACCACACCAATAATCAACTGCCCAAGTGCGATTCACTCAAGGAGGATCTTTTCCAACTTATCTGCTTCAAACACTTGGGCTTGACTGGAACACCTTTCTTGAGAAAGTTTTTAATCAAGGACTTTGACATGATCAATATGTATTGGGCTCCATTTACAGACAATACTATTTAACTAATCTCTGCTCATTAAAGACCAAATTTAGGCATGTACATGCTTCTCACTTTATTCAAAGGACAATGAGAGATCTTCTACTAGTTAATGTGGTCTCATTTCTTACACAAATTGCATCAGGTACAACAATGACGTTGACTGATTGGTGTATCAGACAATGAGGACTCACCGTTCTTGGTGATTCAGGGTTTTGTTCCAGGGTGGTGACCTGTGTTCCTGCCAGGCTGCGTCGCCTCTTCACCCTGACAGGCGTGTTGTCGTCTCCGGGGCAGTCTGGACGCTTTGCAGAGGGACGGGACACTGGACTGGGCATGGAAGGGGAGCGGAACAGACTCCGCGGCCGGCAGCGAATGATAGGCTGAAGGAGATAAAAATTATCAAACTCAATACACCTTCACATCTTACATTTTGTGAGCTCATTATGAGCTGCTGATTAATATTTCTATCAGCCAAGCAGGAATTTTGTTTCAGTACACACTTGCTATAACTGAAAGAAAGTCTACATGAACTGTCCACTTTTGTAGATTTTCACTGCACATTGTTATTGCTGCTGAAGTCTCAGTATTTCAATTTACCACAAAGCTTACATTTCATAATAGATAAACTTACAGAGTCTTCCATTGTGCTGTCGGCCACCAGTGGGGCAGTGAGCAAGCTGGCCATTCCCATCGGCATCCCAGAGTCGTTCTGTTAGTGAACAAAAGGGTGGTCTGTCAGACAAATACAGTGAAAAAGGACAGATACCAACAACCATGTGGATCTTTCAATTAAGTGTCATTTCTGTTGTTCCTCAAAAAGGGGTTTTGAGATCTTTTACTGGCAGACAATCTGTAATGGCATCCATTCAACAAATACATAATTGTCATAGATATCAGTGCAATTGAAAGGCCCTCACCTCCATGTTGTCATCCAGTACGTCCAGGAAGCCATCATCTTCATCGTCGTTTAGAGATGAAGTGAGGGAGGAACGTCTCAGGAACATGGGGCTGGAGTCAAAAAACTCAAGCTGCTGGACTGGAGGTGGTGAAGAAAACTGCAAGAGGGAAACGTAGTGTGTTAGCACCTTTCTAGAACCAGGTCACACTGTGCAAGAAGATAGATCCTGAATAACCGTGATTTCAGTTTGTGCACTTTACACTTGCTTTGTCAATGTAACATAACATGTCTGTTTCCCATGCCAGTAAAGCCATATTTAATTGAAAAATAGTGTTCTGATTCTACACATGTTCACATACCATGAGGGCTGGTGCTGAGCTGGGACGGCGGGCAAAGCCGTCCTTTGACTGTCCGCTGGTGAAGGAGCGCACACGACACCGTGATGCTGGTTTTGTTGGTTTCTTGAATTCAAAGCTTTCCTGAATATTAAAACAAAAAAAAAAACGTTTAAGACTGAATCAATGCCCTTTTTAGGAGGAGCATTTCACAGAGATTAACAGTTTCTAATTTACAGATAATGCCAACTTCCCCAACTGTACTAACTCAATGGCTACAGTTACTAATCTGTTCCTGAGCTATAGACTATTATTCTGCAGGCATATCTATACAAAATATAAATCTCCCTTGAAACACCTGACATTGGAACCAATATTATTGTAATAAATGAGTGTCAAAATCCTAAGATTGGCCAAAATTTGAAGCCAAATAATAAAATGCTTTGTCATGGAAACAAATCAGCTTTCTAAGCATTAAAGTTCTAGGATGCACCGTTTCAAACCAGCCAGCAGTCCACTGAACAATGCATGTTCTCTTGGAGATTTGTGTTCTAGCAAAGACAAACTGCATCACTGACCTCCGGCATGTTCTCCTTGTTGTCATGTTGAGAGGTTGAAGAGGCCATTTGGCAGGGTTGTTGGCCGAATATTCCGTAGCGGTGAGAATCTGTTTCCTGTCCCTTCAGTGATGGGCTGAAACTCTGGAGATGGAGCTGAAGGGGATAGAAGAGGGAACTGGTTAGCAGAGGCCAGACAACTGTAAACGAGTGATCCTGTGGTAGTTTTACACTGGATGATGTTTTGAACTTTGAGAAAATCTTGTTCCCCAACCCCAGCTGAGAGTTTGAGGTTTCTTATTGTGAGACTTAAAAGCCAGATGTTTTTAAAGACTCCCCTTTGATTTCCTCCCATTCTCCTGTCCCCTGTGTGTTTTATAATCTTTACTTTAAACATTTCTGGAGGAATATTTTGAGATGGCATTATTAGTGTTTTATAATGTGTTCAACAGCCAAGTCAAGTCTACAACAGGCCAAATTCTCACAGCATCCGTCAGCCATGATCAGCCAAATTTTTGTCTACATAATACATTCAGGGTTGTAAAACAAAAAAAGGACAAATCTGCTTACTGGCAATGAGTTGATTCTTCGAATTGGCATCTTTCTGTATTTGACAAAAGAGGGGAAGAAATTAAAGTCATTACAAATCAAAAACAGGCAGTTTTAGTTTCAGGAGTAAAATACTCCTTGGAGTGTAATATTGCTTAAATAATGAGGACATAAAAACCAGACACCAGTTATTGACTAGAAGCAACTTACTCGTTGACAATTCTGCTTGACTGTTGAATGGCCTTTTCAAATCTGTAACACCACATGAGAAGTTGTTCAAAATTTGAAATCTAACAGATTCAAAGTACTGTGCAAGAAAGGGGGATGCAAATAACGCATTGATTATTTCAGCCCTAACAAAAAGTAACATGTCTTTATAATTAAACCGGCTATGGAAAGAGGCTGGGAGCTTTTGCTGCCAGTCAGAAAACCCCTTGTGTTCCTAAACTACAAAGACAAAGAATCCGGAGCTGTATTGAGAAAGCGAGGGGAACGGTTAGACTAGAGGAAGTTGGCTGAATGCATGGAGGCAAGAAGCGATCTTTGCATTTGAGTTATGCCCACCTGTATGCTAAATGAGTGGAGAGCTCAGTGTGCAGCTAAGGGGGGAAGGGAGGGCAGGAGAAGGGATGCAGAGATCAGCTAATCTACCATATGCCTGCTGGAGCAAACGCTGCCAGCCCCCTTTCTGCAAGAGCCCTTTGTTTGTCGAGGAGAGAGCGTGTCCCATTCAATGCAGACTAGGAAAGGGGGGGGGGGGGCAGTTGTTTTCTGGGGGTGCCCTCATTTCAATAGTCCTGATGCAGAAAAAGCTCAAGCCTATTCCTATTGAAATAACAGTGCATAGGAAGAGTGTGCCAAAACCCATAGGGGTCGGGCTATCAGTAAACCTACGTCCTCCCCCAACCTGGAAAACTCCTAGCAACCGAGCAGCTGTAAAGGAGGTGAATGAGCACCAAATGCTGCTGTAAAGGAACTCGCACATTCGGTGGCAGATGTCTGCAAAGACTCGCCCAACTAAGAATTAAGAAAAAGGGCCACCCAAGATTAGCAGTCCAAGGATATGTTGACAAACTGGTCAATAAAAAAAAATAAAAAAAAAAGAGGACCTGCGTTCAGGTTTCCAGCAAACATAAAACATGTATTTGATAGGATTTGTTACAAACAATCTTAATACTAAACTTATAGCAAGTTAAGCTCGCGTGTCCATATCCCCTAATCTTCTTAGTAAAAAATGAGTGAGGCCATCTTCTTAAAGCCAACAGAAGAAACAATCCTACATTAGAAATAGTGCTTGGCTCAGCTGAGCCCAAGCGCAGGGTGGAGGTGAGGGGTGGGGGTGCCAGTGGGTTAAGCAGAGGGACAGAGCTTACAGGCTGATTGATTAGAACAGACATGATGAGGACATTGCAACTTACGTGTCCTCCATTTCAACAGAATCCATGGGACTCGGGGGATCCATGCCTAGGCCTGAAGATAGATACGTGTCAGATGGAGATAAGCACCAGGTGGTGCAGCACAGGATGGGAAACTAGTACCAACAACCAGCTGAATAACAATGAATGAGCAGTGCGGCTGGAGAACTTTGCCTATTCAGCCAGTTTAACAGGAACTTCACCAAATATTTGGATAATATTGTACACTAACTAACTAGACCAAAAAGGCAAAAAGGAGTGATGTGTCAGTGCAACTTTGCATAGAAATAAAGCATAAAGGGTTTTATTATTGATTAGTCTAATCTCTTGCTTCACCTAGATACCATCATGATTTATGGAAATAAGATGCAGATAAATTAACATTAGGCACAGAGGCATCAATTATAATAGTCTCAATTAGCACAGACAATAGCCTTTTTAGGAAGGGGGGGGGGGCTCACCAGCATCAGATGAGACGTCAGAAGCAAAGGAGGGAATCTTCTCGAGGGGTGCATGCTTTCTCCTTTTTGGTGTATCACATTGGCTGTGTGGGAAAAAGATAAACAAGGAAATCAATGATGTGCACAGTAAACCAGACTCAGGGTTAGGATAAATAGTGTTTTCTCATGGCTTGCAAAAAAATAAAAAGCAGCTGAGTTAGTTTGAGTACTAAAAGAAATAATATAACAAAACTTGAATAATACCTTCCGAGCACGACTAAATTGTTCATGTCCAGAGCCAAATTTGTGACAGGAGACAACACGGTCGCGGGTCCAGGGGAGAACAGGTCCCTGCAGTGCGTGGTTTTTGTGCTCAGCTCGGGCAGAGTGAGCGAGGAAAATCCGGGGATCCCATCGGGCCTTCTTTTCAAAACGGTGTTAACAGGACTGGTGCTGCCCAAAAAATTGACAGACTCCATTTTAGCGGTCCAATTTGTATAAGTCCTGCAGACGGTATTGCTCTGTAGTAGATTTAGTTTAAAATTTCGGGTCAAAAAGCGAGAATCAGCAAGACGGCCCAAACTTCGAGCTAACCCGGAAGCTAACCAGCTAGCAACAATTTAAGAAAACATTTCCGAAGATTTGATCCGAAACACCGTTTGGAAGAGACTTGGCAGTTCCGCGTGGAGTAAAACTTTGATTCAGTCCTGCTAAATGACTAAAGCAGCATAGTTGTTGTTCCTGTCAGAGAGCTGCAGCACAGCGTACTCCCTCTCTGACAGCCCCTGGTTTCTGAGAAAAGAGACTGGAGCTGCTCGTATTTATGTTCAAAATAGAAGCTCCAGAGCGGCAATCTTTCAGCCAATCAGCGCTGTTGTTATATCGACTTGACCAATCAGAGCTCGGAACGACTCTCCGCTGTTGTCCTCTCACCGGAAAAGGGAGAAGAAGAAGGATGTGACACAATCCCTCACAATGATGATCTTTATTCTCAGAAATCTTTTGTTCTCACTCTCAACTGTGGGCTCTCAATTTTATCCATAAATGCGCGAAAAAAAAGCCCATTTTAAAATTTGATAAACACTGTTATTTAAACATTTTATGGATTTAGAATCACTTGGTAGGATAGGAGATTTGGAAAAAAAAAATCTGCAAAACAAGACAAAGCTTTGCAAAATCTATCTTGGATTACGAAATGGCTGCCTTGCAAGTCTGTATGTCCACAAATAACAAAACAGTGGTAATTCATCCAAATTTGATAGATTGATAGATACACAGCTTTGTCCTCTCACATAGTCTCTCATCTTTGCATTTTGGTAAAGCACATTGCGACCTGACTGTGCTTGCATACCAACGGTAATATTTGCCTCCCACACAAAGTGACTCAGAAACCAGACCCACCAGTACACAGATTCTTCCCCTTCCTAAAATCATTTTAAATACATGAATGCTCATAACTGTGAAACACAGTATGGACATAGAGAATAGATGGTACAACTTCTTAGACTTAAAGATCAGCTGTAATGAATGCTTCTTGCTGTTTCTGAAAGTGTGTAGGATCTGTGTATGTGTGTGGTTTGCATGTATGAGTGAGTGTGAGAGTATGCAGAATTTAAAGTGGTTTTAATAATTTTTTCCTACACCAAACATCACTTCCTGTCTCTAGTGCTCAGAAAATGAACAAATTGCATCACAGAAACCAGTTAGAATAGAGCTCAAAAAGTGTCACAAATATGTTTTTCTTTAAAGAAGGAAACAAAACCAGCTACACTGCTTTTTCTCATATTAATTAATTTTAAGCAGTGCATCAATCCTATAAATTGCATGTATTTCAAAGAGTTTAGTGTGTATTTGTGAAATAAATTATAAAGTTTAAAAAGTGTTGGTTCCTGCTGGTCTCAACACAGGCACACATGAGATATCTTCTGGAATAGGCCTCAATGCCATGCTGTGTCACCTACAGGTTTCTTTTTCAGGACTCCATTTTGAAAGTTTAAATCACTACTTACTCGGCAAACAGGGACCAAAACTTTGTAAAGCCAAATACAACGTTGCTGACCAACAGACTTGCCAGTAACTAGTTCAACTAGACTGCTGAGCCAATCCAACTGACAAAACCAGACAAATGTTACCAGTATATATACCTCAGTATTCTGCCTGAGGTTCATGTGAGGTTTTTGTGCTTGTAGTTCTGCAACTTTTCCTGAAGTCCACCAGAAGTCCAGGTTTCTCATGCACAGTGTTGACTGTATTTACAATGTTGAATGAGTATAATGTGGGCTGTGTAATTTAGTGTGATATGTTATCAGGCAGGCAGCACCCATTTTAACAACAGTACTTTAGTATTCCAACGAGGTCTTTCAGTATCATTTTTAGCAAACCTGAAGTTGTAATCATGGGGGTGTACTGAACTTTGGCTTGAGAAAAAAACACTCGTTGTTCGGCTATAGTATCGGAATGATTGGCATCACAAATGTAAATGACGTTTAATGAACTTCCCTGGAGAGGTCCGAGCACAGGCCTGTGACTCCGTTCTCCCCACCCCACATATCAAAAGAAGAGACAAAAGAAGGGGAGAGAGACAGTGAGTCACCCCGAATAAAACCTCCTCAAACCCCCCGACACCTTCTGTTCCCACTGTCCCACCAAACTTGACTCCCCACTGCCAACCAATTTCCTCTTTACACAAGCTCACACCAACGGACACAAACACACACATAACAAGGGGACAAGATTCACAGTCTGTAGATGAACCAAAGATAATGATGCTAACATAAAATTCAAAACAAGTATCTGTATTGTCTACTCATTTTTCGATTACTTTAACTCTATTTCGTTATTTTGAGGAGTTAGTACATTACTCCAGGTCTTACTTCTCTTTGTCCCTTCATCCACTCTCTCATCATTGTGCTTTGCATTCCCAGGTTGATTGGCCATCTCTGTACATCTCTGTAAATCAGCTGAGTCATTGGTATATTATTTATAAAACCATTCCAGGCAAACTTAGTTGAATCTCTGCAAAAAAGCTTCAGAGTTGATCTTGCAATCATGACCTCATTTAAGGACAGAGACTGTAAAGATGTTTTATACTTCAGCCATATGGACTAGTCTGCAAAAGGAAATAAAAGTGAGGAACTTTATCATGTTGAATTCAGTAATATTAGAGCTGCAATGATTAGTAGATTATCAATTAGTTGATCAACAGAAAATCAATCAGTAACAATTCTGATAATGGATTTCTCATTAAACAAATTTTTTTAAAGGAAAGATTAAAGAAATTCTCTGGCTCCAGTTTCTCCGGTGTGAGAATAGTAAACTGAATGCATTTATATATTTCATCCCATCTACTAAATATATAATACACATACTTTATATCACAACTAACTATTTAACAAACGATGCATGTAATTCAAATATCTTCCGCCAATTGGTTTCCATTCATTTCTGTGCAATCACTGTGACCCTTGCGTCTACATTCAGTTTCGGTAAAAGTGAAACTGAATGCAGTGTTACTTTTTTAAGTCAAGCTGCCTTTAAAGTTCCTTGTTATGCTTTGATAATGTAACACTGAGAAAGATTAATGCAGACTTGATTTGCATTGTGATGGATTACATAACAATACATTTCTAATTGATTTTTTTGTTGTTGTACACAAATAAATGTAAATGTAACCTTTTAAACTTTAGTAAATGCTGTTATAAAATGCTCCATGGATAAAGTTTATTAGTGTTGTTTATTATTGTTAGGCCCAATCTTATCTCAATTATTCTCACATTGTGACTCACTTAAACAAACAGTGTGCGGCCATCTGTAGGCTGTTATTATGCTGGATTGTGGTAACCTGTAATTGGGACACTCATAATTGATTCTTCCTCACCAATGGCCTCTATACTTAAAAATCTGCACTGTTTTCAAACCCTCCATTTACAGCTGTGGGTAGCTACAGTGTAGCTACAAGGGAGGGAAGGTTTTACACACACATACAAAAACACACAAACAAACACCCTAGTTGGCCAGTAGAGTTTCGTAGGTGTGAAGAACCACTCTCAAGGTCACCTTTGTGAATGACAAATGGAATTTAACTACAGAAGCTGCAGATGTTTTGCGAACAGTGAAACAGAATTTGGTAGCCTGCTTGCCAGAAATAACTAGTACTCAGTGTCTTGCTCGAGTTACTTTCTTATTGTCAATATAGAAAATCTTTAGCTTTAGACCCCCATGTGACTTCAACTCTCCACTGAAACCAAGACTGATAAAAAATCTTTTCACATAAGTCATGTTATTTTAAGATAGAGCCCTATTATAGACATTCAGAAAAGAAAATCGTAGCTAAGTCAATACATAAAAATGTTAAAAATAATAAGATTTAACTTAAAGTTTTTCAGACAGAGTTTTTGCATCTCTTTTTGTGTAGGAAGAGGTAATAAAATCCTTTACCTAAGTGAAAGTAGCAATACTATAATACCACATTGTAAATACTACTCCGTTCCAAATAATAGTCAAGCACTCAAATGATTCATTAAGTAAAAATAAATAAGTATCATCAGCAGAATGTTTTAATTAAAGTAAGAACTCATGCTGCAGAAGGGCCCCTGTCAATTTTATATTACTCTATTTTCATTTGTTATGACAGATAAATTAACATGAAGCAGCTTTAAATGTTGTTGCTGGTTTGGAGGGAGACAATTTAACTATTCTATGTACTGATGGGCAGTTTAATCTCTAACAATGTACATATTTTTGATCATACATTTTGGATGTAAAATCTTCATCGGCAAGGTAACTTCTTTTCTTCTCAGTTACACAAATCTATGAGTTATAAACTATCATAAAATAGAAATACTCAAGTAAAGTAAGTAAGGTGTGAAGTAAAGTTAAATGTACCTTCCACCTCTAGGTAAGGGAGGGATCTTTTATCAACACAGGACAATTGACAGACAACCTAGTACAGGGTACTGCTTGGAGAATGGTCAACGAGCAGTTGACCGGACACTTACTTGTGCATTTGCATTTGTCTTATCTGGAAAGGTTTTGTTGGAGCAG
Source organism: Micropterus salmoides (assembly GCF_014851395.1). NCBI lineage: Eukaryota > Metazoa > Chordata > Actinopteri > Centrarchiformes > Centrarchidae > Micropterus > Micropterus salmoides. Next base: position 7,436,320 of record NW_024041039.1, read on the forward strand.
CATTAACATTGACACATTAACATTGACACTAGTTCAAACAGGGCATTAACACAGACATAGCTACATTTACAGAGCACCCCGGCTGTCAAAGGAAAGATCGAGACAGTTTACCACCACAAACTGATGACACCATACTCGGGCTCATTAAAATCACAGGCGGCTCACAAGACTTCATTCCAATAGTGTGCAATTGTGTGTTTTCTCTGTGGGGTGATCACAGCTAGTTATGACCTTCTTTCTTCGACAAGAGCAAGTTATTGTGACCATTAGTGTCAGCCAAATAGTGGCTGACTCAATTCCAAATATATTGTCAAGTTTTGTAACAACATTTTTCAGACACCCTGCCACAGTTTGCGCAGGGAGCTAATCTTTATATTCCCACTGTAGAACCAGCACTGTGTAACCCAGTATGAGCGCTGTTATTCACAAAATGAAAGCCTAAACAAATCTGCAACCGTGTCACACAACAATCAAAGTTCGGCCCAGAAGTGCAGCAATAATTAAAGCCCTCTAACCGGCTTCATGTGATAATAAATAAGTAAATAGATACTCAACGCTTATCTTGAAAAATTTTTTACCTTAGGGAAACCAGAAATCCCATAATACTGAATTTCTGCAAAGGGACTGATAAAAAATCTTTTCACATAAGTCATGTTATTTTAAGATAGAGCCCTATTATAGACATTCAGAAAAGAAAATCGTAGCTAAGTCAATACATAAAAATGTTAAAATAATAAGATTTAACTTAAAGTTTTTCAGACAGAGTTTTTGCATCTCTTTTTGTGTAGGAAGAGGTAATAAAATCCTTTACCTAAGTGAAAGTAGCAATACTATAATACCACATTGTAAATACTACTCCGTTCCAAATAATAGTCAAGCACTCAAATGATTCATTAAGTAAAAATAAATAAGTATCATCAGCAGAATGTTTTAATTAAAGTAAGAACTCATGCTGCAGAAGGGCCCCTGTCAATTTTATATTACTCTATTTTCATTTGTTATGACAGATAAATTAACATGAAGCAGCTTTAAATGTTGTTGCTGGTTTGGAGGGAGACAATTTAACTATTCTATGTACTGATGGGCAGTTTAATCTCTAACAATGTACATATTTTTGATCATACATTTGGATGTAAAATCTTCATCGGCAAGGTAACTTCTTTTCTTCTCAGTTACACAAATCTATGAGTTATAAACTATCATAAAATAGAAATACTCAAGTAAAGTAAGTAAGGTGTGAAGTAAAGTTAAATGTACCTTCCACCTCTAGGTAAGGGAGGGATCTTTTATCAACACAGGACAATTGACAGACAACCTAGTACAGGGTACTGCTTGGAGAATGGTCAACGAGCAGTTGACCGGACACTTACTTGTGCATTTGCATTTGTCTTATCTGGAAAGGTTTTGTTGGAGCAGCATTAACATTGACACATTAACATTGACACTAGTTCAAACAGGGCATTAACACAGACATAGCTACATTTACAGAGCACCCCGGCTGTCAAAGGAAAGATCGAGACAGTTTACCACCACAAACTGATGACACCATACTCGGGCTCATTAAAATCACAGGCGGCTCACAAGACTTCATTCCAATAGTGTGCAATTGTGTGTTTTCTCTGTGGGGTGATCACAGCTAGTTATGACCTTCTTTCTTCGACAAGAGCAAGTTATTGTGACCATTAGTGTCAGCCAAATAGTGGCTGACTCAATTCCAAATATATTGTCAAGTTTTGTAACAACATTTTTCAGACACCCTGCCACAGTTTGCGCAGGGAGCTAATCTTTATATTCCCACTGTAGAACCAGCACTGTGTAACCCAGTATGAGCGCTGTTATTCACAAAATGAAAGCCTAAACAAATCTGCAACCGTGTCACACAACAATCAAAGTTCGGCCCAGAAGTGCAGCAATAATTAAAGCCCTCTAACCGGCTTCATGTGATAATAAATAAGTAAATAGATACTCAACGCTTATCTTGAAAAATTTTTTACCTTAGGGAAACCAGAAATCCCATAATACTGAATTTCTGCAAATAAGAAAGCAAAACACTGCATGACACAAAAATGTATTTCAGGTAGTTTTTTCATTGTAGTTTAGGAATATTTTGACATTTTGGGAAATACACTTTATATGTAAATTGATTTGCAGAGACAGATGATAAGATCAATGCAACTCTCATGTCACTAGAAATGAAGCTAAAAAAAACATTTAGTGTAGCTCTTTAGAAAGTTTAAAATAATACAACTACGAGCACCTCAAGATTTTACTAATTCACAAGTTAAATCTTGTTTGTTTAATTGGTCCACACATAGAAATGTAAAACTGGCCAGTTGCAGTTATACAGGGAATTATGTGCTGGAATATTTTTCTGGCACTTCTTCACTTCCTCTAGTAAAACCACTACTTGTTGGTTTACCGAACAATTTCTCCAACTACAATGTAAAAACTACCCTTAAAATAGCGGCCCAGTGTGTTAGCAGAAATGCCTTGTCACAGGATTACTGGTTTCCCGCCAGCAGACTTTTCAGATAAGAGGTTTTTCAAGATAACCATGTGCAAATTGAGCTGATGCAGCTATGTTGCCAAAACACAGTGTTTCTTGTCTTCTCGTAGTACACCAAAGGACAATATGGGTCACCGGTGCGAAGTTGACAGCAGCTAATGTGGGATTATTAGTTATCTTTTATAAATTATATAAAATATTTATCCTGGTTTTGGTCATGGATGTGACTTTCACGATTTAGACTACGTTGAAAGGCATTTACATAGGATAAGTATGCAGGCATATATTTGAGAGTCAGGATTATTATTGGTTGATGGGAAACACATTACTTAACTAACCTTTTTGTTAACATTTGAGGAACAATAGGAAATATGTACTATGAAAACACAAACAGACAATGACCACACATGATTGTTCTATCCAAAAGATGAGTCCTGCTGTAGCCACATAGGCTTTTCTTCTTACATGTCTCTACACTGTTTTTACAGAGGACTGAAGGGTATGTATGCATGGAGACGGTCAGTCAGCCACTGCTTCCCCCCACCACCTCCCTGGTGTTCATCCATACCATTGTTCCCTCTTATTGTCTCCAATGCATAGTGTCAATGCAGACTCTCCCGTGGTATAGGTCACCCCTCCACCGGTCAACTAACACCCCCACACACCTCAAGGCTCAAGAAGAAGAAGTACACATCTGCTGGTGGAGGAGGCCGACAGATGGACAACAACACAGAGGGAGAAGGCTCGAGCCTCTGGCCAGGAATTCTGGAGGGAAAGACAGACAAAAGATGAGGAGGGGACGAAGACGGGAGGCTGTGGTGGATGTATGTGGGGGTTAAAGAAAGGAAGGAAGGAGGAGGAGGTTTATAGACTGCAGATACATACCCTGACAAGACTTTGAGTACATTTTCATATGATATGATGGTGATTCCGAAGTACCAAAATGTAGCTTTCTTCGTACCAGCCATGATGTGTCCATAGCATCGTGGATTGAAAACTGTCAAATAAAAACAGCTGCCATTAAATGCTTCTTCTTCTTTACTTATCTCCCCAAATGAGACAATATCTGAACTAAATCATAATTTTGCCAGTTCGTTTACTTAGACAAAGTTTGAAAAGTGTGGCTTCTTTTAATAAATGAATTAAGTATGGTATCAAAAAAAGTATCTACACTTTGGTATTGAAGATAAAATATCATATTGGGACTAAACTGCTATTACTGTTATTAAAATGTATTACTTGCACTAGATTGGAGCTATATGCTTTGATCTACTGGCAGATTATCATTAAGCAATCACACATCATCACAGGGATCACAGCAAAAATTATAAAAGCAATGTAGAAGAAGGCAAACAAGATAAAACTTTGTTGGTTCCTGTAGAGAAATTTTGTATAAACTGGTTTTAGCAGTATGCTAATATAGCACCATTCCAAAAATGGGTTTACCTTACCCAAATACCATGCTTCACATTCTGGTTCCAGCTTCTCAGGTGTGAGGGCTGCTGCTTTATCATAATTATTATCATTAAACAAATATTGTGAAGGTGTCACTTTTACAAACCAAACAATATATTGATAACTCGAGAAAATAATCAGCAGATTGATCCATAATGAAAATAATTATTAGTCTTATATAAATATAAAAAAATTTACTCAACTTCAACCAACTACAACAATAAAATGCTGCTTTACATCAATGCATGAATAATAATAATCTAATGATATAATTTAACAGTCACAGGGGACATTTTACTTCATTCATTACATTTTCCTGATTATACTCACATACTTTTACTTGTGTAGGACCTTTGTAAATGGAGTATTTTTTACACTATGTTACAATTCCAAAGTAAAGTCTGAGTACTTCTACCAACACTACACTGATTCAACATAGCCATATTTTAAGTAACCCAACCCATTTGCTCTGTTTCTATATAGTATAGGTGAAACAAAAGGGTGTACACTGCATAAATTAATATAAACAAATATGATGTCTTATAACTGTACGCTATGAGCACTTTTATAGAAATATAGACATTTTAACAACTATATCTCTTTCAAGCCCTGTGTCTTTTGAGGCAAATTTATGATTTTACTTGTGTGACTTTTTTTTGCTAATTCAAGGAGATTTCAACTTTTTATAACACGCTTGATCCATTTAGGACCATGTCCTTTATCCTTGTATACAGTCATATCACAATATATTATACAATATAGACAAGTTTGCTTCAGTGGTTGAGTTGTTAATGCAGCTCATCTCCCTTTAAATGTACATGTGTAGAAGAATATCCACCCTCTTCACTCTGTTGTAAATTTACAAATGTGAGACGGGGTTCGGTGCATTTGTGTTGAGCAGCTTGTTAAGTGTCTGTCTGTTGAAAAAAACACAACCTCAATGTGAGAATTTGTGGTTGAATACACTCGACTGTTAGAGACTTTAATTAGCTGATCTTAATCTATGCGGCCTGTGTGCTGGGGGCCCAAACTCTGAAGAGCGAAGGAACTTTACATAAGATCACCACAGTTTTCAGTTGATTTTAAGGCAAATAACTGTGAAATCCATCCATCCATCTTCATCCGCTTATCCGGGGTCGGGTCGCGGGGATAACTGTGAAATGTATATTTTGATTTTAAAATAAACGCACAAACTCCCAGTACTGGTAACACTTTATTGTAACACCTCTAATTTAGCCTTTATACCCATGATAAGGTAATTGTGAGCAAATATTAGGACATTTTCAAGTGTAAATGTATTTAATGTATTTGTCAACAGTTATTACTCCTCCTATCAAGCATCACTAAGTGGTGTATAAATAGTTAATTAATGACTGACTAGATTTCTCCCAGCGCTTTCAGCCACATCTCACAGCAGCTCTGTTGTCGTGGAGAGTAAAGAAAAACAAAGACATTTATAAATACATAATACTTTACTGATACATTTTATTAAAAACAACCTATGTGACCTTAAATCTGCTTACATATTCATTTATTTATTGTTAATGTGCTAACTACTGGAGGTTGGAATAAAAAGTGCTCTTGTATCATACAACAAACAAATAAAAAATAAAAAGTGTACAGTTTAGTGTGGATGGTACATACATACAGATATATATATGTATATATATGTATATATGATATTTCCACCACATTTAAAATCACATTAAATATGTATAGCCTGACCATATTCAGCTCTACATATTGTCTCTCTTCTAGTGTACATAGGACATGTTATATTTTGTCACTTTTTATGCAGTCAACAACATAACTGCTTCACTTTTTGTATGAAGTTTTGTTTATTTTGGATACAGTTCAATGAGATTTCTTTATACCCAATTGATCTATTAATAGTTCTTAGTTAATATGTTTATATGCATTTTCTACTATGTGTATTAGATTTTAAACTGTATTTTGTTTTACTGGCACTCAAGTGCAATGACAACATTGGATCTAATCTAATCTAATCTTTTGTCATGTTTAGGGGGTTAAATTAAAGAATGTTTTGGTTAGTGACAATGCATTATAAGTGTTTAATTAAACCTTTTGTCATGATTTCACTTACTTTAAGACACAATGCACTTAATTTTCATATAACATCTCCCTAATGATAAGTAATCACTAAGAAATTGAAGAAGTTTTAATTGAGAGAAACTTCAAACTTTTCAAGAAAATTGAGCCTTTTGTCTGTTTGTTGGAAAGTAATAAGGCACATTTTTAATTTAGTTTTATGTTTGCTCTCCAGGGATACACTTACTAATGTTTTATATGCTGACTTTGAATAGTTCTCACTCTACTATACCCTCATGATTTTATAATGTAAACTATTTTTGAAGAGAGACATCCTGTCCAGAAATAATCTCTTGTGGCAGTGTGACTCTGTGACTCCTAAACAGAGTGATGGGCACGAGTGCGTGTATGTGTGTGTGTATGCTTGTGTGTTACATACATCTTGAATATTGCATGGAAAGCAGTTGGCAGCAGTTGGGCTGCCCATCTGTCAGAGGCAGAGCTGGGGCCTCATTTTAAAAAGGATCAGACAGAGAGTTATTAATCATGAATGAGGTCAGAGATTAAAAGTTAATAAGTTCAACAAGTATCAAAGGTAACGTTATTAAATGTTCATAAACTCAACAATTAGCAACACTTGACTATAATGTCCCAACTGATTGATTCTTTATTAATGCTGGATTAATTGGGAGTGATGTCATTCTCCCCTGCAGGGGTTAAACATCCTGTTCAGAGGACATTCAGGTATAATTTTATACTTCACAGCACAATTTGTAAAAGCAGAGCATTTGAGGTCAGAGCACATTTCCTATGGCCATTAAGACTGCACTCATTCACTAAGTTAATTATCATTAAAATATGACCTCTTCATTATATATTTCACAGCAAGACCACAGTACAATATTTGCCTCAAATAGCCTACTGAACCACCTCATTTTGCTTTTAACATCTTTAGACTATAACTCTGTAAGTGTGAAGCCATTAAATGTTAATGCTTTGTGATTTTCTGTATGTTAACGCATGTGTTTGTGCCCTGCAAAATAAATGAACTCAAAATCAAAAGAATCCTCAAAACACCTTTTAAATCCTAAAGGAACACGCCAATTAAAAATATTTTGCACATTTCCTGTCTACAATCTACACATGTGATGGCAGCTGTAGAGCCTTGATGAAGTGTTTATTTGTAGTATAGTGCCACTTGCTGGTAAGTTGTTGCATGGCAAGACGGGTAGATCAAATATAGGACTACAAATTCAGGACTACATAAATGGTAGCAGCTCTGGCACTTAAATTTTTTTTGATAAAGGAGACAAGAACCTCAATACAGAGGAGTCTTGAAGAATTATTCAGATATTCAGTGATTATACGTTAAATTATTTAATAATAACATAACTGCATTATTTTAATTAACAACAACAAATTGCTCCATATGTAAAATAAGGAGAAATACATGAAAGGAGACATACATGTTGCTTACTACAGCCGAGTTTAGCCAAAATGTGAATCTGAACTGAAGGAATTTCTGGTGGAAGAGACGACCTACATAGGTATTTGTGATTATGTGGTGTTATTTGAGATGTGTACAATATGTGGTAGAATGTAACATTACATTTACTCAAGTAGTCTACTGTACTTAGTACAAGTAAACATTTCACAAGAATATCTACTCTATGTAACTATACTTCTACTATTTTTCATCTCAGAGGCAAATATTGTACTTTTTACTCCACTACATTTCTCGGACAGCTTTCAAGCTACTTTACAATGTTGCATACCCCTTCCTGCAGTGAAACCATGCATCTCTAAATTTGTTTTTTTTTTTGAACATTTTTAACAAATGCTTTCAAAAAGTGATGGGGACAACATCTGTCATTTCAAAAAGTGGTGGGGACATGTCCCCTGCGTCCCCAGTATAAACGACACCTATGACCCTACGTCCCTGCTCCCTCCCTACAGGTTGAGCTACTTCATGCTTACAGCTTCAAAGGTTTGTTTGCCCGGTAGGCTATGCCAGATTACCAGTCCACCCCTACCAACTGGCAGCAATGGCATAAACAAAAAATCTATTTTCTCTTTATAAAGGTCGTAAAGGTTTATAAAGAGACCTTTTTTGCTGTCAGGTGTGGTAAATCAGACAGCAGTTAAGTGCAGCTTGCAAAATTTTATCTGAGCGATTGCTGACAACTTAATTAGCCTAATCGCTTTTAATTACAAAATATTCCATTGTAATTTATTTAATAATACAAAAGCATTGTGAAGGTGTCACTTTAAGCTCTGGTTGTGATGGCATTTCCCACTTTGAAGCTTGAGGAACTAACAACACATGAAATCGATGAATCAATGATAATGATCATTAGTTGCAACCTCATATAAAATAGTCAAATAGCTCTAACTCAACCAACTACAACAATAAAATGCTGCTTTTACATGAATGCATGAGTAATAATGATCTAATGAGGTAGGCTAATATATAATATACTGTATATTGGTGTTACTTATATATTTTGAAATGTCACGTGCTACCTGAATTTTGTTGCAGGAAATTAAGTGTTTTACCCCCGCTCATATATCTTGGCACTAAGGTATCTTTAAAACTCGTGAACCTAATATTGCCTATCATGATGTCTCAGGAGCTAAGTGTCTCTTCACACCCCTAATTTGAGCCCCTACGTCCCCACCACTTTTCAACCCAAAGTGACACCCTTGCTTTTTATGCATCGATTACTTTTACTTTTGATTCTTTAAGTACCTTTTTCTGATTATACCTACATACATTCAATGACAATTTTTACTTTAAATACTTTGTCCATCACTCCACTGAGTCAAAATAACCATATTTTAAATAACCTAACCCTTTTGTTTTGTTCTGGGTAAAACTAACCCAGTTTTATATAGAAATATAGGTAAAAAGTATTATTATTGTTATCTTTATTATTACAATAAAATAGGAATAAAATAAGCTATAAATATTCATATAAACAAAAATGGGGTCTTATTACTGAATGCATTGACATTTTTGTAGTCAGTTCAAAGTGCAGTTAAAGTTGCAGTAGTTAACGTTGGAGAACTAGCAAGAGACAGCTACATTTTGAAAATATCCAACCAAAAAAATCCCACCCCCTCCGTTGAGGCCTCCCTCCAAAGCCACTTCCCCAAAGCACATTTTCATGCACAATAAGGGCAGGGGCAGGTAGGCAGGTAGGCCAGTCAAGTTTTTCAATTGGACCGAATGACATGATTGATCAACTTTCTTATTACAGTCCTGCGACAGACACATATACCGGATTTTATTTGTGTCAGAGCATTTGATTTATTGATTCATGTCGGAATGTAAGAATTTCAATAAATATAAGAAAAAATGTCCTGAAATAAACTGCTTACCCCAGGCTTAAGATTAGCTTGCAAAATTGTATTTATGCAATAAAGGACCAATTTTTAATCTCTTATTTTGTGTCTGTGCAAATAAAATTATAATGTTAAAATAAAATAAAAAACTATAGAAAAATATCCTTGGCAAAAAAGAGGATTTGAAAAACCTCTTCTTCGGTGCCATCTAGTGGTCCAATCAAGAATGACACTGTGGCAGACCGCAAGGACTGACACTGGATGTGAGAGCTGAAAACAACACAGACTGCACCCGCTGCCTTAGGGATTGTTTCAGTTTTCATACCTGTGCCATCAGAATAATTTGAAAGCTGGTGAAATATAAATATAAAAAAATGTAGGGCTGCAGCTAACGATGATTTTGGTACTCGAAGCTTCTACAGATTATTTCTTCCATTCATCGATGCTTTGTTTAAGAAGTATTTTTGCCTTTTGCTTGGTGGCTGTGGGGATGGTGCCCCAACCCCAACCCCAACATCCACATCCAGCAAAACATGGTTTGGAGACCTGCTTGGGTGACACAGCCGCTCTCAGTTCGTGTAGTGTGTGACCCCCTGTCACCGATCAGTCACGTTGTGTGAACGCCACTAGTGTGAAAGCCACAACGACTTCAAGACTCCTGTCACAAAACGGCAAGTTGTGTAGTCTGAACAGCACGACCATCGGCCGATGCTGAAAGATGTGTAGTCGGGGAGCTTCATGATGCAGCTCCCCGACAGTTAACTCATGACTGCCACATTACAACCAAAACTCACGGCTTAACCAGGAGAACAACAAACTCACGTGTATACATTTTCAGCTGAGGACTGCCGGTTACTTTGTCTAGCCTTCAACTCTAACAATCAATCAGAATTTCAGTTAAACGCTAAAGTTGCTGTTACTGTTACCTTGTCTGCGGTTTGCTGGTAGAACACCGGCTGCTTTCTGATCAGGCGCCTTTGTGCTTTTGCGAGGCGACAAAAGTTTTGTTTTATGGTGGATGGACAGTAATATTACAGAGATGTTTTCTTTTAGCTTGAAATAAGCCCATACTACTACACATTCTCTCATCCTCCGCTTTGCAAACAGCGCAATCATAATCATGTCGTGTGAGCGTAAGTGCGATGTGCGACAGTAATAAATGTCTGTGCGAAACAGTGTGCTATTTGGTTATATGGATCAAACGAAGCCTTGATGCAAAGAATTTGCGTCTATGAATTTTAGGAATCCATTTAATTGATGAATCGTTTCAGCTCTAAAAAAATGAGAGTCATTAGAGTTCCTAACAGAAATAAACAGAGAGACGAGGTTCTCAGGGAGCAGAGTGGTGTCCATTTGGTTTTCCAGTAAAATAAGGAATAGTTAAATTTGCATAATCAGTGCAAAAAGTGGTTCACAGAGAATTCAGAATTAAATTTAATTCTGAATACGTTTTGGGATGAGAAACTTGTCCAAGAAAGTCCAGTCGTCTTTGACTCTCACTTCTAGAAAGTGATCCACAACGTTTTTTGTCGTCCTCCCCCTTGAAAGCCATAAAAATTGACCAGTACCCATTAGCGGAGGAAGTACTCGGATCCTTTACTTAAGTAAAAGTACAAATACCATTGTCTAAAAATACTCCATTACAAGTAAAAGTCCTGAAATCGAAATGTTATTTAAGTAAAAGTACAGAAGTATAATCAGCAAAAATTCAAAAACTAGTATCAAAATAAAAGTACTCATTATGCATTCTTTTCATAGTGTTATCCTATTATAGAATATTCTATTGTTCTGTTTTTATCACTAGCAAATGTAAAACCATTAAAATGTTGTAGTTTGTCAATGTAGAGCTTACTTTGTATACCACTAGGTAGATTAGCACTGCATCATACAAGCATATCATATGTTTTTTATGTAAAAAGTAATAAATATGAGTGTCAAATAAATGAATGAAAAACTGACACATTTAAAATGTAAGTTATACAGATTATTAATACGTAATAATGTATTATTATGAATTAAGCTAACGGCAGTACATAAAGTAGTTAAAATTAGCCCCACCTTTACTAACTGCAACATTAGTGATGCTTACACATGAAAGCATCAATAATTATAATCCAGGGATCTATTATATATTATTCAGAAATGGTTATGGTCTGCACAACGAAATCTTTTACTTTAATTTATACTATTTTTAATGTTAATACTTGAATGTAGTACTTCTTCCACTGCCACAGGATATACAGTCTATGATTCACAGTAAGAACAGTTGCTTGTTTAGGCTTTTCCTCACTTGTACCTCTTTAGTCCACCAGGTGTCACCAGATGTTCAGCAGACCTCCTGTCTACCTGCCAGCCTGTGTGTGGTCTTGTTTGAAGTGTTCAGCCAGCTCTTGTAAAAACACTAAATTAGCCACAAATCCCTCACTCTTTGCATAAGTTAAAAGACAGGGAAGTGAGGTGTAACGCGCCTTTAGGTGGGCTGTCCGCACTTATTATTGCTCCCTACACTCAGCCTCCACATCACAGTCAACATAGTCAGCATCTCTGTCTTTGTTTGGTGTTTCTCCAGGGAGACCACTGCTTTGATCTGCTGCTGGAGGCACTGATTGTCGTCTGTTCAGCTCAAAGTTACATGGACAGACACAACAGACTATAAGGTGGGACGACTGTAAACCCCTGGAACTGAAGCTACATCACCACAGAGAGGAGTAAACGCTAAAAATACAGACCTCTCTTTCTGTGGTCTATGCAAATAAAACTGATATCACACTTAAAGAAAAGTAGAAGAACATTAAATAATACTAAACATTCAAGAAAACATTCTAACACTCTAGGTACAATCCAAATTTAAACAAATGTGTCAGACCACCACTAAAGCACGTATATCTTTTGATGCACATTGAACACTACAACAACTAAAATTAAGTTGTAGTTTTCTGATGTTTTAAAGGGTTTTTTATGTTAATGTTTAGAGAATAAGTCTGGTGATATTATGTATTATACTTATCATCATTCAATCTCCAAGAGAAGACGAACACCAGCGCTGAATCAATCCTTCTAACAAGTATTGTATGTGTTTCAAAGCCTGATATATCTTTTTCCTCTGTGCCATAGAGCTTATTTTGTCCAAAAACTATTAAAAACACAGCACCAAATTTGAATTAAATCCGCCACTAAAAACTACAGTTATTCAGCCTTTTTCCTCTTTTCAAAAATCTAACTGTATTATTTGTTACCAGTCTTTTAAGATTGAAGGCCTCAGTAAGAACCAATGAGCTCGGGGTGGACAGTCACAGACAGGGAGAGGAAGTCAGAAAGTACTGAGAGTGTTTTCATGGGATTTGTTGACAATAAGAAAAATAAAGAAACATTTATTAAGACTTTTAAAACATTCCTCTATTTTCAAGAGAATTTTGTGAGTTCCTTATTCTGAGAAACTCTATGATCTATGTTTTACATTATTACTCCCTGGGCCATTGAAGGGAACTTGTATTATATAATCAAGCAAAACGTATTGCACACAGGGGTTTGTTTAATTCCTAAACTGAAGGTCACTTTTAAAAGACAGATAAACAAACACAACAGACAATGAACTCAGACACTTTCTAGTAACATGTTCCAACAAGTAAAACGTCTTCAAGCCTCTATTGTCAAGTCCAGGTGACCAGAAAAGAATTTCAATGATTTGCATACCAGGATATCAGTAACTATCAGTGCATGTAGGTCCTTGAATTCAAACATTTAACCCTGAGGAATGACATTACAGCCTAAAGTTCTGTTCTCTATAAGCACATTATTACATTCCTGTTCCTCTTACAAGTGTGAAATTCTAAATTCACTTTCCCTGTTGATGATTGAATATTCTTCCACCTGCAGCTGAGAGCCCTGCAGGTATCCTTAAATAGAAATCAGAGTCTAAGGCGAGGGCAGTCACAATAACTCATATACTACCATCCATAATGATATGCACTTTAGATATGACTCTATATTGTGAAAACTGAGATCTGAAATAATTCATAATTCATCATAAATAACTAACAACTTTAACATAATTGCTCTATTTAATGTATAATGAACGTTGTATTTTTCTTTATTAAATTGTGATATTTACAGCATTTACAGTCCTACAACTTACAGTTTGTCTGTATTTGTGCCTGAGCAATGTTCAGACAAGTCTTGACTAAGAAAGAGTCATGTTGTTATCTGGGTTGAACAGACAAAACAAAAAAGTTAAACTGGATGGGGTCCAACCAGTGTCCATCCAAACTGCAAGTGTTCAACATGTACCAAAGCAGGTCTGAACATTTACTAAAAACTTCGTGTTTTTGAGAGCTAAACCCTTCAGTTAATTAACAGAAAATGAAATGGGAACTATTTAGATAATCTAAGCAGTTTGAACATTTGATGTTTCAAGAGTCTCAAATGTAAGATTACGTCTTTTCCTTGTCTTACATTGGTTTTGGACTGTTGGTCAGACAAAACAAGACGTCGTATTGTGCTCTCAGAAATTGTGATGGTTATTTTTCACAAGATAGATAGATAGACCACAAGATTAATAGATTAATCAAGAAAATAATCACTAGTTGCAGACCTGCAAAAATACAAGAGCAATAGTCATCCAAAGCTACATTCTTCATTTCTCACTGAAAACATCCATTAAATCCTCATTACAAACCAGACTGAAGCTGAGAACAACAGTCCGGTTGAATATGCAGGTGTGTCATCATTTTCCTATTAAAGGTCTGAGGAGGTGTGTGTGGGGGGTCGAGGAAGTGTGGCAGCAATATAAGCAAACAGAGAATGTGAAGAGAGGAAATGGCCTGTCCTAATAATCACAGCCCAGGAGCAGCAGTGCATTCAGCTCGCAGCGCCGGGGTGCTCGGCCGCTCTCGGTCTCCTTTCAGTGCAGGAGAGCCCTGCAAGCAGCGCTTTATGGACAAGCCCTGACACCCACAGGAAGTGTAAACAGAGGTCAAGTGTTAAAGTCCAACCCGCCAATTCTCACCTCCATTAAAGGGTGGTTTAGGGGGGGTCTCCACAGAGCCCTCAAAGCACCTGGGAAGGGGCCCCTGTAAAACACTGCAATGATTGGTTTCATAAAGTAGCTTTACAAATCAGCAAAGATGTGAAATGTCTACAGGACATTTACATTTCATGCATTTATCAAGAATCTGATAGCCATATTACCTCAAATAAAGTGGAGGGGAAAAAAGAAAGCAAACCTGTCTGTAAGTCTGTAAGAAAAAAATGTAAAGGAAAATTACACTAACTGGAAAAAACAGACCATCTGCACACTGTATTAAACTTTATTAGACTTAAAGGAATAGTTGAACATTTTGTAAAAATGAGTCGATAGATACTACTCTCCCTTGAGTATGAAACTACCGCCAGCAGCCACTTAGCTTAGTGGAGGAGGTAAAGCCAAGCAGAACAGTCCTCTTAATCCAAATGTATATGAGTCCGCTAAACCTCCAGCAACTTTGAATTGATGCGCAAGTGAGGAAGCTGATAAATGGGCAAAAAGAGCTTTAAATGGCCTCATTTAACCAGTGACAAGTGTAAAGCAGTAGGTCTTGGGCTCTAGGACTGTGTGGGCATCTCCAAGTGCACCTGCTATTTTCAGCCCGTCCTCAGAATAATGGCCGTAAAGGTTGATTATGCAGCAGCTTATTGCGACCCATATTTACGTTTATTGTTAGACCATGACCTCTAGAGACCGTGTGATGGTAGCAAAGGAAGAAGTCTGGAAGATGTATTAAGAGCAATAAAGTCCACATATGGAGGTGGTTGGGGTGGATGGTTGGGTCAAACTACAGACTTTTCATCAGTTCCTGTGTGAAAGAAAAGTCATGGTTGACTTTAAAAAATTTTTTTGTTAAAAATTGTTACGTAGGTGACTTATGTCACATAAGTTAAGGCACACGACTTACATGAGGTGAGTTACTTAATGTACTTTTCCTAAACCTAACCAAGTAGTTTTGTTGCTTGTACCTAACCAAGTAAACTAAACCACTAAATCATGTGACATACGTCACTTGCGTCGTTGCTGGACTGGTAATTTCCAACGATCATATAATGTAGTTTTGAAACAAATGACAATCAATCATGTACCCTAGATACAACAGCTGAGTGAGGTGGATCGGAGGGCATGATGATAAATAATTATTCTCTCAGCCAGTCACACCACAGGTCTCATCGCTCTGAAACAGCTGAGCCAATCACAGTGTTGCATGACGGGTTAACAAGTAAGCTTTAGAGAAGAAGAACTGGCTTCTCCAGGAAATCATATTATTATCTGGTTGATCAGGGCAGCATGATGGAACACAACAAATAAAATAAAAATAATTAGATGGCTCATACAATATATCATGTATTTTTATCATACATATATGAGAGTGGTATCGATCTTCTCATCTCTTCTCAGAAACGCAAATAGTGTCTACAAGCTCTTTTTGATTTCTTAACTGTATTGCTTTCCTTTTTTAGTGACCTAAATGTATGATTCGCCGTTCAGCCCTTCAGCAGCTAAACATCCAATAATCTAAGAGTCTATAATAGCAGCTATGTGAGGATGTACTCACACACAGCTGTGCTTCGGGCTTCAATGTCAACATGCTGACAGGCTGTTGTTTAGCTGGTATAATTTGTACTGTGTTCACATCTTAGTTTCGCATGTTAGCACGCTAACATTTTCCAATTAGCACAAAACACAAATTACAGCTGAGGCAGGAGGGAACGTCATTAGTTCTGCAGGTATTTAGGGTTTGCAGTCAGGGCCCCAAGGCTCTGGAACAGCCTGCCAGAGGATATCAGGTCGGCTGAATCACTGATCTACTTGAAGTCCCTTTTTTATCGGAAGTCCTTTCCTGATTTTACTTGAGTTTTAATTTAACTTGTGTGTTTTCTTTTGCTGCCTTTGTGAAGCACTTTGTAACATGGATTTTGAAAAGTGCTCAATAAATAAAGATTATCATTATTATTATTTTGATCATGAACAAAAATATTAGGCAAAATTAATTTTAGACTTGGTGATGGTGCTAAATTAAATGTTTGGGAGATCACCAAAGTCATTACAAAACAAAATTAAATTATTCAAATCATTCAATACTGTTAGTGTTCATTGTTCTGTATCTGCACTAAAATAAAAGTTTCCTTTAATTTTTCAAATGTTCTTTATGAAATGTATGTGCCCAATAAAAGCTATTCTGATGCCAAACGTTATCTGCAGGCATCCCTTTCTCCTCAACTCAGCGGCCTGTATGGAGTACCAGACAGGTCAAATACACACGTCCTCCATTCCCAGGACGGGACCATCATGTCAGTCAACAGATACCATTCGGGGAGAAGGTTAATCCCTCATTAAGTTGCCAATGACATGGACGATCATTTCTGTGAGTGGATGGAAGACTCTCTGGCCTAAATGGCCATTATTAACCCAGAGGAGAGCAGCTCGTATGGGTAACTCTTTACAGCACTGGTGTTGATGCTAATGGTTTAGTTAGCTGGAGAACGGAGCTGCAGTGACAGGAGGTCCTCCCTTCGGCCACACATGTAAATGAAAAACACACAGAATCATAGTGGCATGCAAAAGAGGTATCAATGCTGGAATTAGTCAGTTCATTTCACATTTTAACCATTTAGCTGACTGTGTGTTAATTTATCTCATCCTACAGAGTGAGAGAGCTGTACTGAAAGGTTTTGGCTGAGGCCACTTTGGCAGGATATGAGACTGATAGAGGGGTAAATATTCTCTCGCACTTTTATCGCTATTTCTGTTCCTCTCTGGCTGGTATTTATTACTATATTCACATGCAGCAACAGTACATCATACTCTGGTCACATAAACTGCTTAGTGTTCAGTGTTCAACCCCGAATTGCCCCTGGTGGCTGTTTTCCGGCAATGTATGAATGTGTGTGAATGGTGAATGCAGTGTAGTGTAACAGCGCTTTGAGTGGTCGAAAAGACTAGAAAGACGGAGCACTACTGTATACTAAATCTACCTACCTCAAGTCATTACTCCTGCACAAAATACTTACACTTATTTATTCCAGCATCCTTTGCACTATGCTTCATTGCGCTGTGTACGTGTATGCATGTATATGTACCTGTGTATCACATCCACCTCTGACATGTACATACTGCATCCTTTGCACTCTGCTCACTGCACTATTTGTCAATATGTCTGTATTGTTTTTGTTCATAGTGTGTATATTTGTGTTGTCTACAATGAATTGTATTTTATTTTTATTATTGTGATTTTGTATTTTTGTATGACTAAGGACATCGTGAGCAATGTACAATCCAGAGTCAAATTCCTTGTACGTGTACACATACCTGGCAATAAAGCTGATTCTGATTCTGAGGTGTAACTTATTCACGTGTAGGCTGCTTTAAAAAGAGTTGCAGATTCGACTTGGATTTGAGTTAAAAATGACGACTACAAAACTTCACTGCTATATGATGGGAGACTTGAAAGTAAACATATTATCAGAAAGTCCCAAATTTTGGACGGCTAAAATAACGTAAATTGTAAGACTGTGCCAGGCATCATGAAATGTTTAATTGTTAAACTTATGCATTAAAATATTTTTGTGTCAAAGATATACACACAGCGTGAAAGCATAACACAGCTTTAAAAGCAGATTAAATCAGTGCAATGGTCAGCTTTCATTTAGGTTAAGACTTTGATAAGACCTGACTTGGACTTGCCTCAGAAGACTCAAAGAAAATTTGAATTCTCATTTAATATAATTTATTACAAATTATATTAACAAATGACAGACAGTATTTGGTTTATGTGATCTAAGAAATGTCACAAACTCTTCCTTTTGAACAGAAATAGTTCATACACATGTCAAGCCTCAACTAAATGTTTAAAATTGGACTTTTGCAAACAGGCGTGCATGTTCAGACATGTTTTTGGATCATTTTCTTTGTCTCACATTGGCTTACTTTCAAGAGCTACCCAGAATGGAAGATTGTTAGTGAGTTATTAAGGTAAATTAGGTAAAAACTGAATACATTTATTTCTTTTTAATTGGAAAACTGTAAGACACTGTCTTTTTATTTAGGTTTTATTTAAGCAAGAATAAACGGCTGTGTTATTTAAACTAATCATATTATTAATTAATTTAAATAAATAATTAGGCATCTTTTTTCTTTTGCCACAAATAGTTTTCACCTGCAGCTTGCATCAAATGGAAAACTAAAAGAACAGGTGTTTCAGTTGTAACTTTACATCAAATCGGGCTTCTCATGCCGCTGCACACATGTATCAGCCCACAACGGAGCCTGAATGTGTATTTGAGCCAGACGGAGCGTACCTGCCCTTTCCCTAGACTCCCATTCATAGTCAAGGTGAGGGCCAAGGCCCAGTAATGAGCCCTCATTCCTAGCAGCAACGTGGCAGAGGCAGGTCGTACTGGATCGCTCTGTAAATGGCTTCATAAACTCATTAGCCATGGATGTGCATGGACAGGAAAGGCCGAGGTTACAGTGCCCGTTAAATGTGTCGGGCAGGTGAGAAAACTCTCCCCTTTCACCTCAATAATAATAATGATGACAGTGTTTCTCCAATGCTTTTGTTTCATTCAATCATGTGTGAATTGAGCTGGAAGGTGAGACAAAACAGGGTATAAAAGTTTCTCCTCTCTGTTCCTCGTATTTCTCTGTCATATATTATATTTTTTACATTAAATGTATTTATTTAGCTGATGTTCTATCCAAAGCGACTTACAGTAAGTATACCATAACTCCTATATTAACAATGTTTAGATTGATCTCATGTATTCCCTGGGAAACTTTTGCTATAGATGATTACCACTAGTTGAAAGTCATACTTAAGTTGTGGTTGAAACTACATCCAGAGGTGGAATATAATTAAATACATTCACTCAAGAGCTGTACCATTTTTAAGGTACTTTGAGTATTTCCAGTTTATGCTACTTTTTTTCTACTCAACTACATTTACATAACAGTTATATTATCTAGTTAAATATTCTTTATAAAGTTAATAAGACAGATGTCAAAACTAATATCAAGCACAAGCAAGCGTGCAAATTACAGCAAGGAAATAAACTCCATGTTTGCTTCAGGAAAAATCACGGTGGGATATCTTGGAAAAATCTCAATGTAAAATCTATAATGTTTTTTTGGAGTTATGCATCATATCCCAGAGGTAAAATACATTTGCATGTAACCAACAGAAGATACTGAATGAATGAGTGCTGATGAGGCGTTTCAAGCTTTTGGTGAGAGCCTCATTTGGGAAGGATGGCCCATTGAGCCATTAGAGAGCAGCCCCTCAGCTTCTTTCTCCTCTCAGGCCATGACTATGAAAAGAGGACTCTCTGTGACAATGGTCCGTGTATTCCTTGTCTGGCTCCAATACACAAGGAGGGCCTTCTCTGCATCAACACAGCAGCCCTGTCATTAGACAGAGGTTTCACTCCTAATATCATGAGAAAACGTGTCTGTTTTGTAAACCAAGACATGTCAGTGAAGTTCAGATGTACAGGCCTACTGGAGGAGCACTTGACTGAAAATGGCTGAAATAAGATCTCCCTCTTTGGTCTGCCCCACTGGGTGTGGCAATTATGGTTGCAAGGAAGGTCATTTGCATTGTCACTAGTATTAGCAGTATTTTGCCAGTACAATGTCAACCCAAATATATCCAGAATACTTAAATAGAAAATATTCACATTTGAGTCAGTAATTTTTTAAAAAGTACTACCTTGAAAGACTAATTGGCCATTAAAATTTCTGTAAATCAAAAATATGACTAGTGACTAATCTTTTCACACTGCAATGTAATGTATCCACAACTGGAGAAGGCTATCATGTTCAGTCTGACAGGCTTGAAATGCCTGTCATGTTGAGTTAATTCCACTTGTTTTCATTGATTTTTACTTATTTAAACAACTACTAAAAAAACATATAAAATCATATCATTGGACTTTCAGCACAAAGTGAATTAAAGATTTGTCAGGACAGAGATTTTCTGCAGTGCATGTCAGCAAACACTGGTCATGGGGTGGGTGGTCTGGTCGTAGAGGCATCAGAGAGACCATTCTTATTGCTTAGGGCAAGTCGAGAAAGTCTGTGTTTACCCTCTTCATTAGACATTCTAGTGTCAGTGAAAGAGAATAAATAAAACGCTCCGAGGTCAAAGAGAAAGAGCAGTTCGCTTCGGTGTTTAAATGTGTTTTAACAGTTACTTAAGGCTCTGGAGAAACTCTCTGCCACCTCCAAATGATTGAAATGAGCCTGGAAAGTTTGCAGAGCTGGCAATAATCCAAGTTGAAAGAGAGGATGTCTTTGTCCTCGGGTAGAGTAAGAAAGTAAATCACTTCCTTTAAAGAAGCTGCGGAGCGCTTCATCTTCCAATCTTTAATGAGAAACCGAAAAAACAAAGCAGTTTAAGGATATTATTTCCTGCGCATAGTGTATTTCAGAGTAAAAGTTGTCCTTTCCAAGGACAACACACGTGTGCAACGGTAGAATATTAGTGACCAATGAGACATTTTGCACGCAATAAATAAATCCACCCTCAAATGTGAGGCTTTAGACCAACTTGGTTTGTTTTAGGAATCAACCAAATGCCTTTCCCAGTCTGAGTAGCGACATCATAAGGATGGGGTGGATCAACCTGTGGATTAACGCAGTTGCTGAGATTAGTGGAGTTGCAGTTTGGTTAAACCAGCAGCACTACTCTGTCACCACACCCGACCCGCTGAATTTGACGCCTCAATTACGCAGGGCACTCATACAATTTTAAGAGCAACACCGCTGCTGTTAAAAAGCACACGTTGGAAATAGAGGCATTCATTTTATACAGGAAAAAGATTATGGACTGTTTACATACAGGAGTGATTCCTGATTTACAGCGGCTTAAGTAAAAGGATAAATTAAAGCCTTGAATAGTGTTAAATTGGAAGGTTGAAAAAAAGTTTGGAAAGAAGATAAAAAAATAAGAGTAAACACAGTAGATTATCTGTAAATTGGACAGCTTGAAGTCGGCCTCCAATTGTGACGCGACTTGTTACGCTGCTTAAAGCATATATCGGCCAGCCAGGACTTAAAAGGCTCCAAATAAGATGAATTGGTAACATCAAGGCCTTCCCAGCGGTAATGATTACATTTGGACTTAAGATCCATGCAAGAATTTGTAGCCCAGTAAATCTCTTGAGTTCCCTGCCCCCACGACTCTTCAAAAGCCTTGTCATTCAAAGGGTTAGGATGTTTGACAATCCCAGCTTGTACTACTCCACCAATTAATTGGATACGTTGTCGGGACGTTCGTTTCTCTCATCTGCTTCTTAGAAAGACAAAGGATCGATGGGGGGCTGTTGACACCTCTGTGTCCGGCCGGAGTATAAATGAAGACTCTCCACAGAGGAGCAGCATTCATCTTCCTGCTTCACTTGGAGCAACAACTTGTTTTTTGCAAAGACCTTCGAGATCTTTTTTCCTCCCACTTTCCTTTAAACAACGGGCAGAATGCAGTTGCCGAACAGACACGTCGGAGCTTATGGATACTCAGTGCGTAATTACGCACCAGCATCGCTGTACCCGCAGTACCAGGGGACGCAGTGCGCGTTGTCAACGAAGCCTCCCAGTGGAAAATCTTTCACTATTGATGCTTTGCTCGCCAAGCCAGAGGACACAGCCAGCTGCCGGACGAGTCCTACTCAGTGCGGAGAGAAATATCAACCAGCAGCACCAGTTCTGTCTGTCCCTGGACACGTAGGCTTACCGATGGCAACAGCACCTTACCTCTACTCACCAAACATGTTGCACTCAGCGGTCCACACACAACCTGGATATTCAGTCTACTGCTACCCGCCTTTCACCTACCAGTCGTCGTGTCGGGGACCATTTTACGCACAAGGTAAATTGAGTGCTTTTAATTACTGACTGGAAGTCTCACAGCAAGATATGTCTAAATGTAACACCATAATCATGTGGCAGTGTGATTAAATGTGTCCTCCCTTCTTTGCAGCTCAAATGTCCAAAGTCAACGCAGGTCTGCATTCGTTCAAAACTAAAGGTGGGAAGTCGAAACGGATGCGCACTAGCTTCACCAGCGAGCAGCTCTCCCGGCTGGAGAAGGAGTTTGCACGGCAGCAGTACATGGTCGGATCAGAGAGATTCCTCCTGGCCTCGGCTTTGCAGCTCACAGAAGCTCAGGTAAGAAAATATATTAAATAAGAATTTCATTAACATTTAAAGTGTAGCCTCAGAGACATATTTACAGTTGGCCATACAGTATTTCTAATATGAATCTTGTTTTATGTCTCCAGGTCAAAGTATGGTTCCAGAACCGACGCATCAAGTGGCGCAAACAGAGTCTGGAGCAGCAACAGGCCAAGCTGGCCAAACTAGGCCTGGCCGCTCCGCCGAAAAGTCCCGGATCTCAAGGCCACGGAGACGAAGTAGAGGAGGATGAGGAGTTCTCCGACTTAGACGTGGATATTGACGTGTCTGATGATTCTACTGACCACTGTTGACCTATCACCACTGGACTTTTGAAATTTCCTTTGTACATACTGCTGAGAAAGGAGGCACGTGTCTCCAACTATGAATATTTAATAGATGTATAGTTATATATTTAATTTCCTGCATTTATTGCTCTTGATGAGTTCACTTCATGTGTTCAGTTTTTGCATATTTGAATGAAATATATTTTATGACATTACTGGCGACCTTGTCCTGTCATTCTTTTTTACTAAGTGGAAATGTTTCAGTTAAAGGTGTCATTTTGTGTTACAAGGAAAGAAATGTATGTAACACAGTTTAAGTGATAAAACTAGAACTTAAATTTGTGTCCACCAATCAGGAATTAGTGGCATTTAAATCAATATCTGATGACAGTCCTGGGTTTGTTTTGGTACTGTCAAAGTAAATCTGAATATCATCACACCCACACAGTCCTGATGAAGCAGGTTAGCTCATGTGAGTGTTAAACTCTAATAAATTATACCTAAAATGTGTATTTCATTGTCAGTCTTAGTTGTTACATTTAATGTTTAAGAGGAATATATACAATTTGAAAGCTCATTTTCAGGTGCTTAAAAGAAAAACAGATAAATCATGGGTTTACGTTAAATACATGGCACAGAAACTCTCATCTAAACCACCATCAGTAAAAGATGTCAGACTCATGTTGGCAGACTACTATTTGACTGTTCTAAATTTCATCAGCAATTTTATTAGGTTATTATATACATACAGTAATTACCAAAAGCAAAATCGAAAGCACAAAATGTGCTCACCGAACAATTGGATATGACTTTCTCCGAACCTGATTTAAATTATAATAAATAAATGTTCGCCTGTTTATAAACATGAGTGTTCCTTAATCTGCATATTAGTATCAGAGTGAAAGAGAGAAAACCTGTCTCCTCTCTAATGTATCCCAATCAAATCATCATACCCATTGACCTCTCCTTATTGCTCCTCTAATCTCACTCTGTGCCCATTCTGAAGATGATGGCAACATGGCAAGACATTTTCTCCTGGGTTTGACCTAAGTCAGTTTATGCTTGAAGTCTGGGATGGACTCGGGTTCCCCTCCGATTTAAGCTAAGCAAATAAATAACCAGCTGAGGGATTAGCTGGGATATCTGTAACCCGGGGTGGTAGGGGTCAGTCTGTCTCGGGGCTAGAGAGCTGGGTCTCACTCTTTAATCTGTTTAAACGGTCAATACGCCTGTTCTCACTGCTTCCCAATGGACAGGGCTCCCACATGCCCACCCACTGCCAGCAGGTGTCCTGTCTCTGCTCTATTCAAACTCCACATCTTTCCTTCCAGGTGGAAAGGGACTCATGCTGTCCGCTGAAACCTGCCTGGCAGACATCAGGGATAAAACAGGAGAGAAGACAGCATGTAGAAAGGATTGGGATATAGCAAATGAGTCCATCAGAGCAGCTAATTGGGGTGGTCAACCTGAAAGTCCTGTCCTGTGGATAACTCGGTCATATTAAACAAAGAAAGCTGATGGGAACACAGAGCAGCGGTTTCCATCTCTCTTTAATCTTCACATTTTTTTATGCAATAGGTTTTTACATAACATTACTAACATTAAACATTTTTTGTTGTCATATAAGCTTCTTATATGTAGATTTATTTCTCCATCTCATGTCCATTTTCCTTTGACAATACATGGCCAATGTAAATGAATTGAGAAAAATCTATAACGTATATAAACTCCTGATGTCTGTCTGTACTGCCACAGTGACAGATCAATTTTGAATCTGTTTAGCTATCAAACAAACTAATAAGCTACCTTTATAATTGACTCTCAGAAACATAAGAATCAATCAAATTTCATCTACAGGACAACACTCCAAATACCCCAAATACCCATGCAATCATTTCCTAGCTTGCACTGTGAATAAATCATGCAATTTCAGTGCTGTCATGCTAATAAGAATTCAGCACAGTATAGATAAGTATAAGCGTGTACTTGTGAATCCTTCAGTAAACCAATGTTGTTCTATCATATCAAGCATCCCTCCTTTTGACACACAATCAAACCGATTTGTCAATTTAGCATAATGTGGAAAGAAATGTCTTGGCAAACAGGGTTTGTCATTAGGACCAAGCCACACACCATCCTTGATTTTACAGCCAGTTTTCCGCCATGCATGTTTGTCATCTAAGGTAGAAAACTGCTGCATAGCCTGCAGTGAATCTGAGCTGTCTGGGTCTGTCTGCTTGCTACAGGAGGTCCCTAAAACACTGTGGGCACAGGGAAAACATGATGTTGGCCTAATTAGAAATGCAGATCCAGTGGTGATCACCTCGAAATCTTAACACAGGCCTTGCATGCAAGAATATCCACTAAAACCCTTAAAATGAAGCAAAATCTAGTTGCGACGCCTAAGGTAACAGCCTTCAGTGTGGACATGAGTTGTGAGCAGTTCAAGTCTTTTCCCCTTCTAAGAGGTTTGTTTGAAGGAATTCATTTCATAATTTAATAACAACTAGAGAAAAAGTCAGAACATTTTCCCCAGTTCCCATCTTTATCTCTTTATATTCTCTATATCTTTATAAGGCTGTTCACTGTACATAAAAGAGTTTAGCATGTTCATTACTTATAATTAGACTAGCCAAATGTACTATTGTTGCTCAATCTCTGTTGTTTTGCTCTATTGCTTTTTTAAGGTAATTATTTCCTTTGCAAAATGTATTTTAGAATAAGGGTCTCTTTCTCAAGTGCAACGTGTCTGTGCAATGGTTGCTTGACCAAGTGGGAACTTAACTCATCAAATCCACGCTACCAAAAAACAAACAAAATCTGATCAGAAACTGAGCAGAAAAGATGAAATGCAAGCTGGACAGCAAAACGTTTTTTCAGTCAGATCATATACACTTTGACTTTTACATTCGTAACTCATAACTGTTTGTATTGCTGGTGTACTATGGGACATTTGTAGGTCTGTATTATTTTTGCATGTAAATACAGCAAAGATAAACTATTTCACTGTCTTCCTCCATTGCTGACTAATTGAACTCCTCAATCCGTGAAAAAACACCAGCACACACCAAAACTGTAGGGCAGCAGAGGTGCTGTAAGAGGGAGAAGAAAGCTAACAGTATCAAAGCGAGAAGTTTAATAAACAGTAACAGAGTTGATCTCTTTCTCGGCCTCTTGTCCGCCACCCCCTGCCTGCTCTCTCCTGGTGCCCCTGCTTGGTCTGATTAGGGCTGAAGGAGCAGAATTTGTGTAAAAACCCCGGAGAGCCGTTTCTGATGTGATCAGCCGGGAATCAGAGCTGCCCCCTCTCCTCTCTCCACAGCCCAACGTAATCCCATTGAGGGAAAGAAAGAAGCAGTGAGAGGCCTGGGAAAACCTGGAGAGTCCTGGGGAGGGGAGGGGGTCACTGGGCTCATCGTCCCAATTAGCACAGGGCACCTTAACGGCTGGAAACATGCCAGTGCCGGCTGGGTTTCTTAAGACTTTCTACAGGGTCTGAACTGAAGCTCCTTATGAAAGGCAACAGTTACATCTTCATTTGTCCCGTGACTTGATGCTCTTATCAGCTCTTATTCCTCTTGCACTTCAAAACTTCCCAAAATTTGTCTTGGTATTTTTTGTTTATCCACAATTTCTAGTTGTACTGCATTTTGTAGAGCCGAAACACAATTAGATGATAAGTGGACAAATAGTCATCAACAAAAACCTGATTAAACACTTCTGGTATCAGCCTCTCAAATGTTAAGTTTTCCAGTTTTTCCTTGTCTTATATGATAGTGATTTAAATATAATTGGGATTAGAACCATTGATCGAACATAAACCACTGGAACTTGCACTCGTATTTTCTGTTATGTAGGTTCTTTTTGTCTCTAAATTGTGCTGAAATTTAGTTAAAGATTCTCTTGAAAAAGAAATACTCTGATCTCAAGACACTATGCCGGTAAAACTAAAGGTCAGATAGATAAAATAAAATAAAACTCTGCTAAGATATATCACATACAAGCAAAATAAACTGCACAGACATTGTCAAGCTTTCAATGAAAACAAGCAGCCAGCTACCTGCTAGAAACTGACACTCACCAGATGCTGATGTGTAGTTACAGTAAAACAATACTAATAATACTACCCTGACACACATGGCATACATTATGTTCACAGAAAATGTAAAAAACAAAACAAGACAGCAGACATTAAACAGCCTAAATGGAGATCTTTAGCATTATTTTGGTCAGAATAAAAATAACATGCTGCTCACAGACTGCAACACTAAGATAAATAATTTCTTAAGTATAAATTGTACAAATCTTGGACTTCAATTAACAGTTTTCTCGATTAATGGATTCATTGTGAAACATGCCCAATATAATTTCCCAAAACTTTAAGTATATAATTTCAAACCGCTTGTTTTGTACAACCAACAGTGTAAAACCCCAAATATGTTCAGTTTACTATCATACCATCATCATCTGAATCTGGTAAAAATTTTCATTCTTCTTTCTTTACTAGACTGACGGATTTGTTTATCTCATCGTACTCACAAATGTATATCAAATGAATGCTAGATGCTGATAACACTGAGAACATAGTCTTCATATTGTTGTTGTTGCTGTTTTTATTATTGGTTGTCTTTTCAGTGTGCATACATTACTCAGCTGTCTCCTGAAATACCTATAAACATACCTCAAAAATGTCATTAGCTGTAAGCATCTGTTTTTCTCCCTAAATTAAAATGCCCAGTTCAGATGTAATGCAGCTCTGAGAAGGTGTGAAAGTTCTCATGGAGAGCAGTAACCTCCACCTCCAAGTGCGCTTCATTTGACCATCGCGCGTTTTTAGGGTAGGCGACTGTAAAAAAAAAAAAAAAAAAAAAAAAAATCCTCCTTTGCATTTTATTTGCTAAGGCGAGGGCCCCTGTACTCCATCTAATAGTCATTAGCTTTCATTACAAGCGTTTGAAGTAGAAGCTGTCTTTTGTCTCGTCGTGAAAGGGCCGCATTTGAGATGCACAATGACTTCTGACAAGGGCACTAGCAAGAGCGTCTGCTGTGATCCCAGGAAATAGCAGTTCTTGTTCACATCGTGTTCAGCGACAGAAAACACCATGAAGAAAGTATCTCACCAGGAACCCGCTGCTTCCCAAATAAAGCATAATTTATCCAACTTGCGTCTTTTATGCACACCACCACAGATAATTAAAATTAAATAATCTTTAACATTTTGGATCATATTCCAGGATTAAGTTGGTCTAAGACACTCAGCAGTAGATATACTTAATCCTATTTTTCAGTGATTATCTCCTAATAAATCACTACATAACGTTCCATAGCTAAAATGTTCCCATACCCACTCATAGGGGAAACTGGCTTTAGTGGTTTTAAAATATGTATTATACACTTTTTATATGGTATCAGGTTTGCATGGTTGTCATAAAGTGGTTTTAAATGGACTTTTAGTTTGAAAAGCATTGCAGGTAAAGCTAACAAGACAGAACACGTCTTTTTTTTTTTTCTCCAGGTCGTGTTAAAAGTGGGATGTTTGTTTATGCTGAGAAGGGGAGCCGGTGGAGGTGCGGAGTCCAGTACAGGTGGCTAAACGACCGCACTTCTCAACAAGGTGGCACAAACGCAGCAACGTGCTACTTTCCCCGTCTTGTTATAATGGGGTGACATTTTCCAAGTATTTAGGTGGAATAGATTAGCTGAACACACAACGCTAATGTGAAGCAAAATGGCCAATTAGTTTATTAATGAAGGCAGTAGGTGAGAGGGGAAACCCTGAGCTTCAGCTGGCCTCTTTGAGTCTGGTTTAATGTGGTGGTTTTAATCAACATCATGGAGAAAGATCTGAAGAAATGAAGATCAGAATTGAATCTATTGTATCAGCATGTAAACTAATATCTTCTTTCTGACTTTTAAATTTCAGATTGACATGATGATGAGGTTGACCAGAGGTTCCCAGTTGATCCTCTGCTGTTCAAGGAAGAGAGTTTGTCCTCTGAAATAGCAAACTTAGTTACTGTGTTGGTAATTAACTGCCCTTTAAATGCGAAAGCTTCAGATTGTTGTATCATACCCCATTTCATGTGACTGCACATTTCTGTAACGTAACAGAAATGTGGCTGTTTGTGTTTAGTGTTGTATAAGTTTAAGGCTGCATTGGGTTCACATGGGTCCAGTCTTTTTATTTTATACATGTAAGACAAATAACATTAATAACCTCGATGTTTTGTACTTTTCCACTGAAACAACTGGGAGTGGGTCCTCTTGGACTGGGAACTAAACTGAAACCTACTGCGTTCAAAGCCTCCAAATGACATCGTATAAACCTGCTTTGCCTGAGTTCAACCACTGGGTGGCAGCATTGGTCTTTCATGAACAACATGATAGGGGTTCAGTGGACTGTTGAGCTATTTCCCTTGGTCCATGTAATGACTTATTGCATCATAAAAACAGAAAGATGATAGAGCAAAATATATGTAACTTTTCTACAACATCTTTTTCTGATTGCAAGTTTTCCCCCCATACTTCAAGCTGCAGGCCTCGAACATTGGAAATGTTGAGTTAAGCATTCTTGCATTGTCACTCTTTAAGCTCACTGGTGACATTTGTGTGAAGTACTGAAGGATTATCACATGTTTTCTACACCATGAACTGAGACACATTTCTAAACACCAGTATTATAAATAGAACTTAATACAGCATTTCATGATGGAGCAATAGTGTAAAGATCACAAAGTAACACTCAGTCTATCACTATATATTTGGTATATACTGTTTAATATTATTTAGATTTAGGAGATAGGTGAAATGGTCAAAGCGCAAACATACCATAATTACACTTTTTATCATTTTTATCATTAAGGCCTGCATATGCAAGAATCATATTAATCATCAGTGAATGGCATCTTGTTTAGACAGAGGCCACCAGAGAGCAGCACTTATATTAAATTGAGCCAACTGTCCTCAGAGATGTCTCTCCCTTTTTGTCCCTCTTTTCTTTTGGCCCCAGAAAATAACATTGTGGATATTTGAAACTGATGATAAACTAGTAGAATATCTTTAAATAGTATTGTGATACAGCTGAGTGACTGAAAAATTTTTGACATTTTTTTTGGACAAATTGTTAAAAGACACAATCAGCAGAAATCTCATATTTTATTATCACTTGGACAACAAACTGATGTGTTTTAACTATCATACTGTTTTATTTGTTTTCATATATGTACCCAGGACTCCCGGGTTACATGTAAGCCAGTATCGATACTGCGTGGATTATCCTGGTGATATGAAGTGAATTTAATTACATTATTATAATTTATAGCTACATTTCTTTTGTACAGTGTACAAAGACACACTACAAACTACAAAATGTAACATGTCACTAATTGCCAGGATTCAACTCAACTCATCTAAATGCCAGTGTTCTCAGTCATGGTTACATTAAGCTGTGCAAGGATACTTATTGGGTAAAAAAGAAGTGTGGCTGTCTCCCATAATCTTAATACTGTCTTTATTAGAAAACATGCAACTGTTTGAATAAATTAATAGAACAAGTTAATTAAAAGCTGTTTTTATTTGTCTAGAAATATAGTTGCAGTATGTTGCACTGTGGAACACCTTCAATAAAGAGGAATGTGTCTAATTAAATCCCCAACTCTCTTTTAGTTTACTTAATTGGCCAATGTGTAACATGCTAAAACTACCCCCCCCCCTCCTCATATGATTAATATATAATCTGAAGGCATTGTGATTCCCAGTGTGAACCACATAGGACAAGTGCAAACTCTCGTCACTGTAATGTTGCAACTCGTCACACGTGCACTTAAAGCCCCTTACATATCTCAGGAATATTAGACTACAATATAGGAATTTCACTATAAAGCTATAAAAAAAAAAAGACTAACGCTGCACAGTTTCTTAGTTGAAGATCAGTTTGGTCGGACTCTCAGTAACTTTCCCCCGGAGCCTTGGGGGAAGATCAACAGCAGGTACGGAACAACGGTAGACTGCTCTGCTTTGTTTTTGTTAATGCAGAGCGATGTGGCCATCTATTAACCAGCAGCGATCAGGGTCAGTGCGTAAAGGCCCACAGGGTTTCATCATTAAACTCAACAGCGTTTTCAACCGACTCGGTCAGCCCTGAAGTTCCTGCTGCCGCACTGTGTGTAAAAAGACGGATTAAATATCAAATCATGCAATAAAGAGTTACATGACTGAGTTCTGAAGCAGGTTTCCCACAAAGACCATAGGCCTATATCGTTATTAAGTACATGTGAGTTGTTTTTCATGATTTCCTATGATATCTTCAAACACTGTGATCTTGTCACATTCTCAGTCGCTCATATTGTCACTGCAAAATATGTAGCTATAACGTGACATTATGATAAAACGTTATTATTTTAAACAGAAAAGTTAGGAGATTAAATGAAAAGATCTGTAACCTGAGGCAAAATAACTCCAGTTATCAATTTTGGCAATCATAATCGACATAAACAGGCATATTTAATAACAGGACTGAAATGATTCACGTCATATTCAACAGTGGCTCCAGTGAGTCTTGCAACAGAGGAAATATATTTCCAAGGACACAGTAAATAAATGCAGATTGTAATCTGACCACACAATCCGTAGGCTACAATGATTAGTTAAAATTACACCGGGGAAGAAAAATAGGGGGCTTTTAGGACACCGACCCATTCACAGAACCTAGTGCCTTCTTTAGGAGCCTTTAGCTCTAAACACCTAATCAACAACTTGTTTTACCTCATAATTTCCATCGGTAATGATTTTCTAATGCAACCTCTACGCAAACGAGCGAATTAAGGGGATAATTATTAACTTGGTTAGTGCGCGATGGAAGCCGGGCGCCGAGGGACAGAGCAGCCGTCGAGCTCCACTGAGAATTACAGGCTGCCTCTTAACTGCCGTTTTCTCCTGCAGGACTTCATGCTGCTAAATTGTTCTCATAGAGGACAAGCTGAGCGCCATTTTCTGAAAAGTGAAAAGAGCTAGTTATTCTCGTAACAGAGGGGTGAGGTGCCTTATTTAGTCCAAGATGTTCTAGCTTGTTTAAACCATGAAACTCTAAAAGTAGGGTAATATCACCCACTATCAATATTTTTATTTAACTGATGCATTTGGAAAGCCTAAAGGGAAGTTTATTGTGTGTGTCCTTGATACACCTTATTGCAGAGGTAGCCTATAACTATCATATCATAATTTGAATGAATGCAGGCTATCAATTAGCCAAAATTAAATTAATTAATATTACTCAAATACAGTATTATTATTATTATTATTACACGACATTTTATTATTATATCAAAAATATATGTATTTATGTTACTTTATATAGGCTACATTTCATTTATTAGGCAGACTATAGTGAGAACACAGAACAACAGAAAAATCTGCTTTTCGTTACTGTCTTTATTTCTAAACACAGAGCGTTAAGTTCAACATAAAGCACCCATGCTAAGAAATTACATTATAAATTCAGCGTTGAAATATAAATAAATGCTAACAATTATGCTTTCTGGGAGGAGAAACTGTTTGTGGGTGAAAGAACATAACAATAATATTTCCGTTTATCTGAACGTAAATGTTATTCCACGGAAAGAAGGAATTGCTAAATATCGTTGCATGTTTTCCACCATCATCAGTGAATATTACAAATTGCTAATTATTATTTATTTACTAAAGTAAGTCAAGAACAACCGATCAGTCACGATTTCCCCCCATTATTATTATTATTATTACTACAACAGGATAATCAAACTATATTTTACAGTGTATTTCAACGTTTATTTTACATAGGTGTAGCTAAAGGCAATGTTCAGAACAAATGTGCTTTCAGAATACAGAAAAGAGAATGAATGAATCCTGGATGATTGAACCCGCAATGAAACAAGTTTTTCACCCCCACTGGTGGATTGTTTCCCTTCAGAAAAAACAGATATTAAGGATGAAAGGGACACACAATGACCCATTAATTGGAGTACACATGTTCTCTCAGTGTGCCTCTGTAACTAAGCTCCCCTGTGTCGTGTGATCCATGAAGCAGGTACTTGAGGAGACCTATTGGCAGGTGCTCTGGTCCAATCAGCTCTCTCTCTGCGCAGCGTCAAGCCACGTTGAAGGTTGGAGGCGCTCTACTTGGTGCGCACTTGTGCACAGAACCCCTCTGAGCGCGCACGGACTCCATGGATCAGGGTAATTTGCAGCACTGTTGACTTTTGTAGAAGCATCTCCACTGCACAAGCTTGTGTAGGCAAAACACCCCAAACAGCCCTCCACCTTTGGTCATGACGCATCTCTGAGAGGGAGGTTATCTTCTCCAGAAAGAGGAAGGAAAGAGACGGATCACTTTCTTTTGGTACTGGTTTCTATTTCTGTCAAGAGATGATGTTTTCGTCTGCAGGCAAGCGCTGCTTCACCATAGAGTCCCTAGTTGCCAAAGAGAGCCCTCTAACAGCTGAGGATCCCATCCGTCCGACGGCTTTAAGTTACTCCAACCCGACGACAGATGCCTTAATGAACAGTTACCCGGCTCCGGCGGCCAGATCCCTCTATCAGAGCCCGGACCTGATGTTCCCAGAGACGGTTAACCACCCCTCCCTCACCGTGGCTCCTCACCAGCTCGGAGCCTCCCACCTACAGCATCCGCACTTCTTCGGGCCGCAACACCGTGACCCGCTCAACTTCTACCCCTGGGTCCTACGGAACAGGTTTTTCGGACACAGATTTCAAGGTAAATGAAATGGCCGTGACGCCAAAATACGGCCATTAAAATCTGATGGAACTGATTTTTATTTCACTTAAAACATCGCTCCAACCTATTTTAATGCCTGCAGTTATGTGCCTGAATGATCAGCCTACAAATTAAACAGTAGTCTATTCTGGACATTTAGTGCATGGCTTTACTAAATGACAAAAAACGCATGGTTTGTATTTAATAGAGGCCATAAAATATTCAGTCTTTGCCTTTGAGAGTTTTCCACAGTTGAATAAGATGGGTGATACTTGCACACGACTTTTGAACACGATATGACTGCTAGTATTGAAAACATTTCTTAACTGAACAATACAGCCAAAGATAGCATAAACGACAAGGCCAGAGAGTTTTTCAGCAGGCTGTCGGGCTGCTCTCATATTTCCACTCTCATTCGCCCTGCAGCTACTCTCAGAAAGCCACAGCCAGAGGAAGATAAGCACTGTTTCCCCCCGATACAAGACAACACGCCCTAGGTTAGGCGAGTGTTTTTCCTTTCATTCTGAAAATATGGCACAAAAAACATGCTGTAGAGACAAAAATGATACAAATCCAGGATAGTAATTTCAGTATAATGAGATTAGAAAGCCAAATCAGAAGAAAATCCAGCTCAGGTATTAGCAGCAAAGGATTTAAACACAGCCTGCAGTGATTATTTACAAGACAAACCTCAGCGCAAGTGTGCACGGACTATGGCACTTTAATACTCTATGAGAGAAATTACACTTTTATTTTCATATAGCCGAGCTTTTGTTGCATTTCTTAACGCCTGGACAGATTAGACATATTTTACAATAAAGACAGAATTATGCAGATGCATAACACCCCCCATCATTTATTACAATACACTATTATTTTGATTTCTATGTAATAGAATATAGGCTAATTTAGTAGTACATATCCCAAACTTATATGCGAAACAAGAGGACAAACACGAAGAAAAAATTAGAATATAATAAAAATATTTTAAAAAACGTTTTTAAAAAAGTTTGTTATATTACAAAACAGGGAGATTTGTTTTGTTGTTTTTTTAACCACAAAATACAAATGTCATCTTTACAAAATATTTTCAGTTTTACACCTTCCTGACAAAATATTGGGACGTGTATCAGGGTGACATCTTATTAAGTTGTCAGTTAATTAACTACTAGCATATTCACTGTAAAAAATAAAAAAATAAAATAAAAAAAACTGCTTTCTCTTAATTGTTATATTTTCCCTTAAATTCGACTTGTGCATTATAACTGTTTATCCGAATCTATGTATATGGTATATTAAAGGCAATTGGTCATATAAGTACGTTATCTGTGCAATTCCTCCAAAACTAAAACAGTGTTGTGCACGGAGGTCATTGATGTTTGGTTATTATTCGGCCTGCTATATTTGAT
Organism: Micropterus salmoides; assembly: GCF_014851395.1. Taxonomy (NCBI): domain Eukaryota; kingdom Metazoa; phylum Chordata; class Actinopteri; order Centrarchiformes; family Centrarchidae; genus Micropterus; species Micropterus salmoides. Next base: position 7,471,316 of record NW_024041039.1, read on the forward strand.
TAAAGTCTATTTAATTAGTTTTAAAGTAATCGGTCAGCTGACACCCACTAATACTATTTTAATTCAGGCTTGTGCACCGTTTTTGTTACAAAGAAACTATTTGCAAAGGTTCCCTGTCTCCATAGGAATATGTTGAAATGTGTTTAGGCCTTATGTGCGTTAAAGAACCATATGCCTATTAAAATACATTTTGCAGTGTGCCTACTACAAAAAGAAATAACTTTTGATAGAAACAGGCTGGTCGCTATTAAAACGGCGGGTAGGACTTTTGTTCAGGTAGGAATTTAACACAAAACTATTTAGACTAACATTTATCTACCAGTACTAAATAGCCTAATACATTTCTGGTAAATGGTCTTATTATGTTATTATTATTATATTAACTAGGACTAATAACATTAATAGACCTAATAGTATTAATAAAATGTTTATAAATTGTTTTGCTTGACTTTTGCTTCACATTGCCATGATAATGATAACCATCACCTGGTCACACTTTGCAGTGTTGTAGGCCCATTGACACTGTTTACACTGTTATTGATTAGGCAGCGTATAGTAATCCACAGGTTCAACACACCTGCTAATTATAACAAAAATACCTTTGCCAGCCCAAACTGACGGCCCTGTCGTTTCTTTAAATCCGGTGCCAGGTAACGATGTGTCCCAGGACAGCCTGCTCCTCCACGGTCCTTTTGCCAGGAAACCCAAACGCATCCGGACCGCTTTCTCGCCCTCCCAGCTCCTGCGTCTGGAAAGAGCCTTTGAGAAGAACCACTACGTCGTAGGAGCCGAGAGGAAACAGCTGGCAAACAGCTTGAGTTTATCTGAGACACAGGTGATCTAATGGTTATGCTCTCTAGTGTATGTCTAGTTCTCACTTATGAAATGTTAAATTTTAATGTTAATGAAAAAAATAAGCACTAAAACTGTCTCACTGTCGACCGTTTCTACTTTAATTATACTTAGTTTACTGATATCGCGATAACTCAAACAAAAACGTAATTATTTGTATCCGGCAACCAAAACGGTGGGAATATTTGCAGAATCAGTAACTTGCCTAAACGTTCTGCCTTTTCTTCAGGATAAGACATTGATTAATGCATCTGGTTGAATAAAAATGGTGGCGGGGTGTGTTAAATAGGGGATCCACTTTTTTAGAAAGCCCATATTTAGCTTAATAAGGCCGCACTGTACACAAACCCTTCAATTATTCCTGATTCCTATTATTATTCCTATTATTCGGATACTAATAAATACTAATACTACTAATAACAATAATAATAATCTTCCATTTAAAGCAAAAAAAATAAATATATATATAGATTTTTTATTTTACTGTAGGTTTTGAACTGTTATAAATTGTTATTACCTGTAAGGTCTGTTTATTTATTGTATTTTGCTACTATAGTTTGAAATATAGGTTAGTTGTTATTTATAAATAAGAAATCATTATGATGCAAAAAAATTTAATTTAAATTTAAATAAAAATGAAGAAAAGAATTTATAAATTAACAGAGGTAAATCATTTTGGCTATGATGAAACTTTTTATAATATCATATAACATTTATTAGACCTGCAGTTTGCAACATAGTTCTGAGAACTGCTGCTAATACATGCAGGCAAAAGACAGGCTGTTTCTAATTCCCTTATTCCAATTGGAATAAATCCCTTCCCCCAGCTCAGTCAGCTGAAGCATCTCTTAAAGGTGTTCAATTGATGCATGACATCGGATAAAGGAGTAAATATTATTGATGGTTATGTTTAATGAGTCCACATTATCTGGTTATCAATTAGGCCTAATGGGCAATATAAAGAGGTTTCCTGAGTCTGCAATATGGATAAATGCTACCTGCAAGTTTAGATTTGGTGTCAGTCAATAGGAGGCTTGCAATTAAACAACAATTGAATTATGCAAATTATAATGACAGTCAACTGAATATTAATTAACTCACTTAAAATATATATGGTCTTGGGTTAAAGTATGTATTGTGATAACATAAAAGCAATGAGCAGCACGGAGGATAGTGACAGTAACTTGTGTCATGCAACTGAATGATAACATTTCATTAATCTGATGCAACTTTCTGTTTTCTGTTAGAGTGAGTACTTATAGACACCTGTAAAAACCTTTAGTGAAGTCAGTGTAGACTGATCAGCTCACTGTGGTTATACAATAGGTATTATAATGCAAAATCATCCTCAGCAGATAAAGGAACAGTCAAACTGTGAGACAAATCATAGATTAAAGTAAAATGCAATATTAAGCAACACCTTTTCTGTGGCTGGTAAATTACTTCACAAGTACAGCCATCATTTTAGTTCCGTCCTTATGAGCGGCCTCCACTTTAAAAAATTTAACAAATATACTACCGTCCAGCCCTGGGAACTAGTATCTTGTGGCTCTTCTGGGTTTCAATGAAAACTATTTTTACTATGTAGAATTAGCCTGAAGCCTAGTAAGATTCAAGTACTGAGAGGGGAGAAAACTATATGAGTTTGAGTGTTGCTATTATATAAAAACCTTGCATCCTGCCATGTCATTCTAGCAACGCCAGTCAGTCAGGAAGCTATTTAGCCTGTTGACCTTTCCCCTTCATTAATACCAAGCTCAGTTATGAGTGCAAAGAGAAGTTGTTCTTGTTTCTTAAACCAGAATCCTTTTAACTTAGAACTCTGAGAGCATTTTGTAGAAGGGGATGCTGGGGTCATGCAGTGGGAGAAAATCCAAAAATATAAGCCAGTACGGGCATCAGTTAGGGAGACAAAATTGTTTTTTTAATTGATGGATTGAGATAAAACATCAAGTCGCTTAATTAACTTGAGTTTTAATGTAATGGTAGAAAGTGAAAATAACCACTGAAGCCTACACTGGCTTCCAGGGAGCAAATGTATAGATTTTTTTTATTTTTAAACATAATAGAAACTGTGGCATGGAAGTCAATAATTAAAATGTTATTTTGACTAAGTGCCCGCCATACCACCAAGCTGAAATTTCAACTTGTCATAGTAGGAATAAACAGCTGATTAATTGATTAATCAAATGGTGATAATTAATCATATGTCAAGCAAAAATGCCAAATATATTTTCTTGTTCCAGTTTTTCTAATGTGACAATTTGCTGCTTTTCTCCAATTTATAACACTGTAAACTGAATTTATTTGGGTTTTTGGACAGCCATTTGAAGAGGTCACCTAGGATTTGAGGATATTGTGAATCTTTTGCAATTTTATAGACCAGGCAATTCATCAATGAATTGAGAAAATACTCATCAGATTAACAGATAATGAAAATAACTGTTAATTGCAGCCTTGATCAAAGGTAATATTGAAAACATAAACAATGGCTCCAAGTTGTGCAAGTATGCAAAACTCCAGGGCCCTAAAACACATTTACGAAACGCATGTTTGATAGGTCAAAATGTTTACCTTGACAAAGGTTTGTTGTATATTGTTAAATCTGTGAAATCACCTCCTGAGTCTCTCTGAAATCACACAGTAAAGTAATACAGTCTGTTTAACAATGTGCATCATCATCTTTTAAGCTGTTTATTCTCCTATCCAGGTAAAGGTGTGGTTTCAGAACAGGCGGACCAAGTACAAGCGACAGAAGCTGGAGGAGGAGGGACCAGACAACCAGCAGAAGAAGAAGGGAAATCACCACATCAACAGATGGCGCATTGCCACCAAGCAGGCCAGCTCTGAGGACATAGACGTGACCTCAGAGGACTAAAACCGTCATCCAAACTTCCGACAATGCTGCCCCAAACCCTGCGTCCCCTTCTGACGCATCAGAGGACCAACACTATTTATTATGTAAAATTATTACGTATAATTAGACACATTAGAGGAAGACAAAAGGACTAAATATGTGATCACCACACATCTTGTCATCGAGGTGCTATACTCAATGACCATTATTTAATGATCTTTGGTGTGTGACAACCAAAGATGAAGAGAAACAACATCAACCTCTATCATAGTGTTTGTTTTTTTATTTTAAATTGTACATAGGCCGCTTATAAAGGGTTGCTTTTGAAAGAAGCTATTTGTTTCATTAAAGCTGTTTTTACCACCTGCTTAGATCATTAACACCTCATTGCTCACCCCACCCACTCCACCACCTGTGTACCATGTTAATTTAAATTTCTCCTCAATGACAAGAACATGTTGTCGCACACTTTTAATCCACCCAGTAAGCCGGTGAACAGGCTGGTGACTGGCCAAAAGAACAAAGCAGGAAATTAACCATGTGTCAAAGAAGATCCACTTTTGTCACTCGCTGCATGATTTTATTTTTCCTGGCGACTTGAGAGCCATACCAGTGCTCCGTTACGCTTCCCAATGAAGATTCTACAGAGAGACGATTCATGGCCAGCTGTGCATGACTCTGGGACAGCTGAGAAGATGCAGAGACCTCTGGTGTTAGGGGCGAGTTGTGCCACATAAAAAAGCAAGTTCACAGCTTTGTGCTTCTTCTGCCATGCAACATTTCTGGGTGAGGGGTGATGGATGACATCTCCATTTGTTGAATGTCTGCAGATTACATTAAGCGCTGCGTGTAGCATAAAACATATATGAGAACATACTTTTGAAGAAGAATGTGTAATTACAAAAAGATGTTTTAGAAATAAAAACAAAAAGCTATTTCTCTGATGAGAAATGTAATGTTGTTGTGTAGTTCAGGTGCTCACTTCATCATCTTGTCAACCAGGCTGGAGAGTCTGTAGGTTTTCCTTTATACCAGTTATTACAGCACTCCTCTACAGCTGAAGGTGCATATGCAAATCATTGTAAAACATGCTGCTGCAGTGTTAACCAAAGTGGATTTTCAATTTTCATTTGTTTTATGCTTTAAAACAGAGAAAAGTAGAGAATTAGGAAACATTTTCATTGCATAAATATGATTCATGACAGGTCAAAAACCCCTTCACAGGGTTTTCTTATGTTGGGAACCACTGATGGATACTGAGGTGTCAGGAATGTTGCAGCACAGGTGTCAGGTGTGTTACCTATCGGTCGGTATTTTCTCTGAATTCCAGCAGACAGGGGGCCTGCAATAATTGTGTGGAACCTCTAGGAAAAAAAAGAGGGAAAGTAGTTACTATTGTGCGGCAGCCCTTTCACCACACTGCTTCAGTAATCACCTTTCAAAAGAAACGGAAGGAATCTCCTCCTAATGCCCCCGAGGGCTTTAGAGATGAGCCCTGACGTCTGACCCTGATGTCTTGTTTTGTAAGCTAAGAAACAGAGAGCCAGCGAGGAACAGGGGGGAGGTGGGAAAGTAAAATACACTGCAGTAGTATCACCTTTTTACAAAGGTGCACAACAAGTCAGCCATCTGTAGTTGCAAAAGGGGCCACATGCCTTGTTTTGAGTTTCCAGGATATCCTATACTCACTGCAGGTGCAAATTCATGTTAAAAGAGATTCAGCATTCCTTATTGTCCAAATAAACACTATCAAAGGAGTATTTAACCATTACAATAGCTCACTGACACTCAAAGCACTATAACCGCCTGGGTTTAGTACCCATCACATCTTGGTCAGGTAAAAGGTCAGTTCAATTAAATGGAACTGCACCTCTCAGTTGTCTGTTAGGAAAACAATTAAGGAGAAAATCATGCCCATCTCCCTAAACGCTGAGTCTTCTGTCACCTGAGTCAGCAGAGAGGAGAGTTCAGAATGAAAAACAAAAGTCTCTCCAGAGGAGTAGAGTGCTGCGAGATCCGGGAAAGAGCTGCCAGATCCCTGCTGCTGATGCAGCAGCAAAGGTGTTAGAAAAGTGAACTGAAACACAACAACTGGTTTAATCATTATTGTTCGATTACTAGTTTTCTGTGGGATGACTGAAGCCCCCTATTTTCTCAACTAACATCACAAATTACATGTGTTTTATTGTTGGTTATAAAATTGATGATGAGTGATAAATTATGCAGTGTAGTCACAGTTGTCACATTGCATTCAGTTAAGCAGCAGTATGCACACTGAATAACAAATCACAACTGAATAATTTTCAAAATGACTGACACAACAGTGAAATGAAATGATCTAATTTGAGATATTTGCATACAATTCTGACACTAGCAATTCAACTACAGTGCGCTACAGATCAGATATAGATATTAGTTATATATGAATGTCTGAGTGTCTGTCTGAGACATGTTCAAAAGACAAAATTAACAAACAAAATATCCATAAATAAATTATATAAAATATATATGCAAAAAACATGTTTGCTAAATTGGTATTTGTTGGTATTAAAACTGAACTCACTGAATTGTTTTTGAAGTTATAAGCTAAATTGTTAAAATATAGTCCTAGGAAATGGCAGGTAACATTTAGTTAAAACTCTTAGCCTTACACAGCGAAATCTGTCAGGCAGAACTAAATGTGAGGAATGTGCTAATATCTTACTGCATCAAGAGAGACATCCTCTCCCTAGAAAAAGGAATGATGCAGCGTCATCAGCCCTTTTAAAACAAGCACACCTTTTCCTCATGAGATACCTCACGCATGTTATCAGAACACCTGGGTTACCTCTATAAGTTCTCTTTCAAACATTTGCTCGGTATCTCACTATAGGATATACCCATATTGCCAGACAAGCTTATCTTGAAGACCAACAGCCAACCATTAGGCTGACAAATTACAACCCTCACAGGAGCCCCCACTTGTATGCACCAAAGGGAGCACAGTAACATTCAACACATGGAACCTTGCAAAGGTATGAGGTGAAGACCAACTCACTGCCATGCAAATATCTTGGAGAGACACGCCTCTAAATAGGGCCCAGGATGTTGCCATCCCCGAGTAGAGTCAGTGTGTAGACCAACTGCTAAAGAACTGCTTGCTGCTAAATAAATAGCCCAAACTAGCCAAATGAGAAACCCGCTGTTTTGTGATAGGCTTACCAGGAGCCTAATCACCTGTGTTTTTGTCCACATAGATGCGCAACACAATGTATACAACTGCTCCTGTTCCAAGGGGAAGAAAGGGTCACTAGGTCAAGGGAGAGACACACCGACTTAGGGTTCTTCGGTATAAAAGGCCACACACAACTCCTGTGGCAAACTGAAGATAGTCAGGGTGCACTGAAAATGCATTAACATTGCTGACTCCCTTAGCAGATACCAGAGCCATCATAAGTGACAGCACTTAGATATTCTTGATTCAAAGGCTCAAAGGGTGAGTGAGACAACATATCAGAACAGTTGACAAATCCCACGACGGGACAAGTTGACCAGTCGCAGATGGTGAGTACTCATAAAACAGGCTGACAAGGGGATGTTGTCCCACAGCCTTACCATCAAAACCTAGACAGCACACTGCAGTAGCAACAATGCAAAACTTAACTGTATAAAAGGCTTTGCCCTGATCCACCAAGTCTTGCAGAAAGCTGAGAATTATGGGCACAGAGCACTGGAAAGACATCCCACACATCACATAACCTGAAACACCAGTCCTCAAACACATCCCATTTGGTATCATATAGTGACCTGGTAGAAGACGCTCTAGCATTCTAGCATGAATGGTTGTAATGAAATTCTCTTGAAGTCCAACCTCATCCAGGTGTATCCTCTCACGGCCAAGCCCAGAGCACTGAGGATGAAATATCTCCCCTTGCATCCAGGTCTCTGCGGAAAAGGGTTGTTTGTGAAGGACCTGGATGATGGCAGCCAACCATTGCTTCCCCTTAGCCAATGAGGGGCTATCAGGGTGAGTGATAAACCATCTCTCACATGCTCTGGCCAGTGTGAGCGGGATCACGGCCAGAGGAAATGCATAGAGCATAACCTGTGGCCACCTGTGTGCTAGCATATCTAGCCCCAGCGGCACCATTGTGGTCTCTCAGGGAATGGAACATGGGGTACTAAGTACTCGAGGTGTCCAGATCCAGCGAGCCCAAATGTGACTGGTCACCTCTGAATGGAGATTACGTTCCCTATAAAGAGGATTTCAGGACATGGTGGGTTTCCGTGACAGGAGTTGCACACTGCTCCACAAAATCAGCCTGTGAGCCGGTGTGTGAAAACGAGGGGATTGCAGTGCACCTTGTCTGTTGATGTAAACCACCACAAATCAAATTGTCTGAGCTTACAAGCACATGACGACCACTTCAGTGTCCCAGAACCCAGAATACTGCTAGGAGTTTATGTAGGAGAAATGAAGGCGAGGAGCCCCATAAGAACACCCCGTTCACAATCCTGCCCTCTTGGGTGGCACCCCACCCCTGCGGTGATGCATCTGTCCTGACCACTTCGTTGGTCATGACGGGTCCCATTGGAATCCCCTGTGTCAAAAATCCAGGGAGTTTCCACAGATGAAGATCTTTATATAGCTAGTCACTATAACGTGAAAGCAGGCTTAACTAATGCTCGTGAGGTGGATAGCTGGGCTAAGGTGCTTGGTGTAACTGTTTGGCAAGACCTGGATTTCTATGCAGAAGAAATCGGCAAGAAAAAACAATTAGCGCCCAGTGATTGAGTGGTTTGCTCAATCTGTGGACAGTTAAGCCAATGTTCCCATTAGTAGTCATGTAGAGAGATTCAGCTTTCTGATTGAAAAGTGAGAAAAGGTGTTTGAATGAGATGATAATGCTGCATCTTCCTTTTTGTAGGAGGAGGATGTCCCTCCTGTTGATGCACAACAGGCTGGTGTAGTGGTAGTGGACTTCTGAGGACTTCGCAGAGGCGCATACCCATGTGATATACATAGGTTCTCAATCAAACATTTGCTAAGTAATAAATAAAGCATCAGATGCATTTCTTTGAAATACAAAATGTTTAATGAATTGGATTTTGTATTTATTTGTCTCACCCTGTTTGTGTGCCACAACTTCCACCCAGCATCCTCCACTGATGCATGTGGCTTCTTGTCCAATTACGCTGCATCGCAGTCTATCGTGTTGCGTTCCCTCGGCAACAGTGCAAACATACTAATCCCACAGATCATGACAAAATATAACTAGATAGATACTTGAAAACAGAAAGTTTATATAAACCCAGTGCAAATACATTCACAAAGATAGAGCAGCATTTTAACATTATGGCTTTCAGAATATTTTAGGTTAAGACTTAAAAGAATCCTTACTGTGATTATTATTTTTGTATGTGTACAGTACTCACTTTTCACTTTTGTTTGATTACAAAAAAATTAATTAGTTAATCTAAAAAGATGAGTGCTTTCACCTTGGATCAAACCAAAATGCAGTTATTTTACTATATGAGAGGGACTCAACATCCACATCCCAGTTAGAGGGAGTCAAAACAAATATTGACATTTAAAATCATTTATTAATAATAATGTTTTCAATACCTGCTGTTGCAACAACAACAACAAAAAACAGTATCATTAGATGATTCCAAAGGAGATACTGATCTGTTTTGATTTCAGTCGAGTTTAAAAGGAATTTTTTGGATTTAAGGGCACTATACAAAATTGCATTTCAAATGGGGACTAAATTAAGTTTATAAAAATAAAGTAATGGTTTTCTAAATTATCTTCTGTCACCTCATATCTCGCTAAAACTATTACAAAACAGCCCTTTCCATTTGGCAAGAACTTCCACATCCATTAAATAAATGGTTGGGATGGGATTAGAATCGTTGGCATGGGATTGCCCAGGTGTAATATTATAGTTTTACCCTTTCAGGCATCTAAAAAGTGTTTTGGTTAAACAATCTGAGAGGAGAAAATCATGCTTTGATTGAATCGCTCACAACTTATAGATGTGCAACCTATGACAATGGGTTGCAGGGAGATGTTGCTTGCTTTAAAGGGTAGCAAGAGAAGATTGGGAATACTTGCTTTAAAAAATACATTTTAGTAATTGTTCCTGATTTCATTCAGTCTTTACATATACAATCAAGACGTCAACTAAAATCATTTAGACATGTCAAGCTCCAAAAAAGGGAGCCAGTAAGAAAAGAAACCTGGTGTATATTTTCCTGTATCACACGTCATCATGTGTTGTTGCTTATTTAACGACTGTAGTCTTGACGTAAACAACACATATTCTCAATATCAACTGCCTTTCTCTGTAAACGTATGCTAACTGCTCACACAGCCAAATTTACCATAATTCATTCTCTGGCAGCTTCAGGGAGTTTGAACCATGATGAGCAGCGGGTCCTTCATGTGTCGGGCAGCAGAGATCACTCACAAGCCTTTATTGTATGTCACAATTTTACAATCTGTTGCCATGGCGATCTCAGGCTCTAGCTGATTCACACTGATCTGTGGGAATCAAAGCAGAACCAAAAGGTCACTAGTGAAAAATGGAAATACTTGGCACAAACTTGTTAGATATAATGTGTTGACATAGTATATGTGTATGCTGTAAATGCAATCTATATTTGTCTACATGAACAGTCTACAGCTACGTAAAGATTTAAAACAGTTTAATTTGTAACTAAATAATTCTTAAAAGCTTTAAATATTCTGTATTTACTGCTAATGTGCAAAAAGAGCCAATTTGGCAGATTAAAGTCTAATAAGAGGTTGGCGTCTCCTAATATTTGAACTAGAGACAGATGGCTGTTGGAGTTGGAGGCAGAATCCTAATCAGACATCTTGGTAGGTGTGAAATGGGGAAGTGGGACAAATTGAGTAGGCGGGGGGTCCTGGGGAACAGGGCATTCATGTTGCTTTTTTAGGGAGTTTTTTTTTTTTTTCATTCTTGCGAAAGTGCAAAAAGGACTTGTGAGAGAAAAACAGGCCCTTCGTGGAACGGGAGGCAGCTTTTCACAGGACTGTTGGCTGCACATATGTCTGAAGTTTTTTGCCATATGGCTGTCTGAGCTATTTCCAGTGGTAATTAAATCCTAAACATTTTAAAGCCAGAGCTGGTTGGCTTGTGTCAGTAAGTCATTTGGCAGAGAGAAGACAAAGAGAGAGATGGAGTGAAAAACAAAATCATGCCATAGCTATTTAATGAGTAGAATGACACATACTGAGGTAATAAGGCTAAAGCTAGATCTCAGCCTGCTAGCCTGGATGGCATCAGTGAATGAAGGTAATAGAGGCTCAGGGCAGATCATAACAGAGCAGGTCAAGTCTTAGTGGGCTACGCCTCATTAGGAGAGAGCCTCTGTAAAGCTTATTGGGGAACGTTAAAGAGGTCAAGAGACTATGGTCATCAACATCACTCATTGAAACCCATGGCAGACCTGAGCCTGAGGATGTAAAGAAGTAAAGAAACAAGGAGCTCTTGGTATCACTATCAATTTGGACGTTGAGTCAAGTATTGACCGAGTTAAATTATCACCACACTGTTCATCTGTGACATATTAACAGATATAAAACACCACTGGTTAAACCTAAGCCCAGTTAACAAAAGTTTGTACATTTACAATTGTCTGGCAGCTTTTTGATTTATTTGTAATGAATCAAAGAAGGAGTCAACAGGTAACATAAGGACTGACAGACAGTATGGCTGGAAAGAGTAAGAAAAAAACTGCCGTCTATAGAAACTTCAACAACAGGAAATCCCAAAAAAGCTTTGCCACAGTAGTACTACCATTTAGTTTGACTGACAGTTGATTACCGCAGCACAGAAACACCAAAGCAAAGATCTCTTAAGACCAAAAATAGAGACAAAATAAAAACAAAAGATTGTTGTAGATAAATTTGAAAAAAGGCCCTCCTAAACACCTTACTGAATGATGATATATTGTATGTAATAGGAAAGACACATTCCTTAGCAGAGAAGGTTTTGGGGATAACGTACCTGGGACATCTGTGGGAAGAGACTGATGGCGAGAGGCAGAGCCAGGCTGAAGGCAGCAAGGCACACCAGACTGTGGACGGGCAAGATGAGCATCCGCTGTCTCTGCAGGAGGGGGAGCCTGGTGGTGCATAGAGGAGACAGAAACACTAGTGTTGTAGTCAAGACCGCTCAAACCGAGACCAAGTCAAGACCAAGACCGAGGGAGGGCGAGACAGAGTCAAGACCAAGACCAGTTCCCCACATTACATGACACACAATAAAATGTGGAACGAGATCATAGGTACTTCACAAATTGATCTGAAAAGTCCACATTCCAACTAAAACACCCACGTACAAACACTAAGAGCTGAAATCAACTTAAGCATCTTTATTCAAACACTCCTTTTCCATGCTTACCATCGCGGGGAGGGGGGACAGTCGTTAACGGTAACAACACATTTTTAATTAGGGTTATTGGTTCCATTTGAAGCAATACATTTTACATCCAGTCAAAGTTAGGATGTTAACAAATAATTCAGAGTATGCAAAAGCAATTTATTGATATTCCCAAAGTTATGGTCTTGAAATAAAATCCCGAGTCCTCAATGTCAGAGACCGAGACAAGACTGAGTACAAATACTGTCGAGTCTGAGATGAAACCAAGACCATCAAAAAGTGGTTTTAAAACCAAGACCGGTCCCGAGTACTACAACACTAAGAAACACGGTAACTTTATTCACCTCGCATTGTACAGATAGATGTTGTGGTGGTGGCACTAGGGATGTATCTTTCACAAACTTACACTGTAAGTAAATACTAATACTTAAAAAAAGTCTAATATGAGAAATGTGAACTTAAGTTGTTAATAAACAATGTGATAGCATATCTGTACATTTGACATTTCTTGTTAATTATTGTCCAACATACAGTATATGCCAATACAGATATATCAGCTAAAATGAGCTTATCACAGATGTAATGACCCAGGTGAGCTCTAGACAGAAGAAACTCACACTTAACACAATTCAATATACAGTGGCTTGCACATACAGTCATCATGTGTCGATTCACTATTCAATCAGTACATGCATTCAGGAGATTCAAATTTTCTAGACCAGTCATCAAGGTAGACAAACATCTTCAAAAAGTAAAGCTTTCTGGAATTAAAGCAAACGTTTTAATAACTTAACTTTGTCCTATTTGCCAAAACCAATTTCAGGTATCAGGTATTTTGCAGATTATCAGACTTGATGTCACAGTAACATGACATACTGCATGTCAGACAAGCAGGTGTACACAACCTAATGTCTTCATCTGTCATCAACTCATGATCAGGATGACAGCACAAAGGTCCTTAATTATGAAGTGGATGAAAAGATCAAAGTTTTTATTAGAAATTAATTTGAAAACTTCTAATTAATTTGAAAGGCATTTCTTCTTAGCTCTAAGAACCAACCAAACTACTTGCATTGACAGCAAGGTTTGACAGTTGAATCCACTGTGAAGACTTTGGTAACTGTTCAAAACTATTAAAATCCATTCAATTCTTGTTTACAGTTTAATCTTTGCTTTTATTGTCATTTGTTTAGAATTGTACATTTGTTGTGTTAACTTAAATAACGCTTATGTGTGTAATCACTTACAAATGTACTGTAACCGTTTCAAAAATGTATTGCCATCCATTGAAAAAAACTGTATTTTCTCTATCTAAACAAAACAGATTTTTTTTTAAAGAATGCTTTAAAGATCCATCTCCAGAAATATATTTTCTCGTCTCAGCCCATATCTCTCCTCCCTCCGTAGGATAATCCCCTCTTCAGTGTGTGGGACAGCGAACTCAGCAGGAGCTTGAGAAAGAGCCGCTCCATCTCTCCTCCACCAGCGACGCCTCTCCCCCTAACGAGGAAAGCTACTGCCTAATGAGGGAGCTCATTAACACATATGGCTGCCATGGTTTAATTAGGCTACACACACACACACACACACACGTGCAGATACACATCTTAGAATTGAATTGCAAAGATAAAAGTCAGTGGGATAAAAGTTGAGAGGTATGTGAGATGACGGAAGGTTTGGCCACACGTAAGTTTGAAAACCTTCACATCAGGTGAAAATTTTGATATTATGCAAAATCAATGACACAGTTTCACGCAATACTGGCTGCGTTTACATTGAGTAACCTGGCTAGTGGCCATATTCTGGTGGAGGTCTTACCCAGGTTTAATTGTTTACATGAACTACTGGCACTGTGACTGAGCCTCCCTGTCGCCATGAGAAGACCAATTAAGAGAATATCCCTGCTGACTTGTGTTGTGTCAAACACAGATACAACACTATGCCACTGAATGACTCTGACAAAACACTACATTTCTAAATTCCAAGAGCAACTGAACTCATATCAGGGAGTGGCAATAAAAAAAGTCTATGTTTGAATGAAGAAAACAAATAAATGTGATGGGCATAGAGCGGTCATAAAATATGGTACTTTTTCAATTTTTAGTTATTTGAAATTTTCTATGTTTTTTTCTAGTCTTGCAGAACTTGTTGTGTTGTATATACAGAAGTATGTGAAGGGGAACAATTAAACTGTAAAGCAGGTTTCTCATTTCTACACTAAACAAACACCTAATGAAGGAGGCGGGGGTGATGATGAACATAAAAATGCAAAAGAATTCAATAAAAGCCAGAAGGCATTTCTTTGTCAGCAGCTGAAGATGCAATTGTTTAAATACTGCAGGTGCTCTAGAGATAAATTCTTTTTCAGCAGTTCAAGAGTTCAGACTCACTACTCTACAGAGGTATAACACCATGGAAAATGTAACGAGACAAAAACGTAAATTTATAAGTGAGCAAACATGGACGTAATCAATGCAGATCTTATAATACCCCCCCATATCCCCAAGTTTGCCAAGTTTAATGACATAGGAAATGCACTCAATCTCAATGATACACAATGAATATGTTTGTTTACAAGAAAGCTCCACAAAGAAACTTTACGGTTAGATACACGAGGTATGTTGCTTCTGTACAAACTATAGTACCTATAAACTTAACGGAGCTCTTTGTTGATAAATCTGTGCCCACATAAAATTCCTATTTTAGTTAGTTCTGAGTATATAGTATTACGTGTTTTTCTAGTGTATGAATGAGGAGCCTTGACTTTATTGTTGCCCCCCATTTCTGAAATCAATCTTATGCCCTTAGAGGCACAAACAACCCGATGGTTTTTCAGATTAGCCAGCTAATGCTAATGATGGGCTTGCAAACTTGATTGTCAAGTATTGAAATAACAACACAGTAAGCCTGTGAGATGATATGAATTTGTTCACCATCAGACATTTTGCCATGCTGTTTATACTGTGGTAGTTATTCCCTTAATATCTGGGTTTATAAGTTTATTTTGGGCAATGTTGCAAATCAAGGAGGTCTACTATTTGGTAATACAGTACTGTTTTTGCAGGATCTTTGTATCAAAGTGATGAAGTAACTGGCAACAGATCCCATGTCCTTCTTTTCCAGAACATATACTATATGACAATATATATTGTTATCCTGATATTAAATAAGATACCATGAAACAAATATTTTATCCATATTGCCCACCCCTATTTTTGGAGAAACTGCGTCTTGCACTTTCTGAGCCCTTGCACTCTATCTGTAGCTGTTACATCACAGTATGAGTGTGGCCCCAAACAAGTTAACTGAGTATTTGGGCAGAAATGGAGATTCTTGATGCAGGTAGATGTAGCCTGTAAGTCACGTATAAATAAATACTTATATAATAATGTTCTGAATACACTTACGGGTCTGTGGCCTCTTGCAGCTACTGAAGCGTACAAACTGCTGTCACTGCCCTAAATCTGCTCTCAGCAGTGTAATCCATCATTGGGGGGCCATCTAGGGACCCATTTCTGTCCCCTTATTCTCGCTCCATTGAGATCCAGTGAAGGCAAGTTGACAGAGAAGATAGCTGAGCACTACTCACCTGCTACCACAGTCAACCTCACAGCCCCCCCGCTCACGCTCATACACTCCCTCCCTCTCTCTCTCACCAGTCATTCAGCTACCAGGAATCCCAAACACACCTGGGCAGCCAGCCCCACTGTCTGAGCCCGCCTGCTTGGAGCAGTCAGGACAAGTGCTGTCAAGGATTTACAAAGATGGCTGCATTCCTCGGCACACCGCAGGCACAGTCAGGCCATCGATCACAGGACGTCCGCATAAACACATTGCATCATTAAGACTTCATTACAGTCATATCACACAACACTGATTTTCAGTGGTGGAAAGGGTTCATTGACTACAATAGCATTTCTGATGCTGAAGGAATCTGAGACTGAAATATTCAAAATAATAAAGAATTTTACAATTCTATTAATTATTTATGAATTGTCATTTAATTAGGGGTAATTTGCTATTTTAATTAATCTAACTCATATTATACCAGAACATTAAAACTCTCACCACTTTCATTACAGCATTAATTAACTTATTTAATTAAGAAAATGGACCTCTCTAACACAGATTAATACACACAATATTCAACGTGCAGTCTCGGTCTCTTTGTCCTGTGAAAAATGATTTTGCCCACATCAACTTACATTTTATGTGTAACAGCAGCAACATCAGTATTTGAAACAGGTAGAAAAGAAGTTAGCCTGAGAAGAAAGTCAGAATGGCTGAATGGACAAAAAAAGGGTGCCACATACAGAAAGTCAATCAGCAGAAAATCCAGGGGAAAATAAATAGGTTAAGAAAGACAACTCTCAGTGCCAAGAGAGATTTCCTGTGTTGCCATTTCAAAATGAAAATCCATTTTGAATTGAAGCAGATGTGGCTCGCTTTTGGTCTATTTTTCCGTTGTTAATTAGCTACAGTCTAAACTGTCTGTGTGACAATAGAGGGGGTCACCAAAACAAGAAAACAAGGATCTTTCTTAATGATTATGTTAAAAATATAAGTTAGGTGATTCTATATTTCTCTTATAGTCAACAATTCTCACAGAAAGACCAAAACCACAAGTACCGGCTGTGTAGCTAAAGCTTAATATAATTTTTTTTTCTATGTCATAGAGCTCCATTTCTGTCCATTGTTGTCAAAAACGCATAAATGAGCCACACTGTTGCACTTGGTGGATACAAGCAATAAAACCCAGCCTGCATATGAGAGTACAAAGCAACACTGGGTTTATTTTTTTTAGTTGATTATAATGTGGTTGCCTCCTATCACTAAAGGTTTGCTACTCACACCTTCTCTAGATTGCCTAGTAGTAGCCAAACAAGTTTGAAAAAATAAATTATGGGGTCTCTTACTTTTCCAGCACAGCCATGATCATGGGAGGGAGCACCAGAATTGGCATAGGCAGGACCACTCTGGTCAGAGAGGTTTCTAAAAGTGCCTGTCACAAAAATAAAAAGAACACACACAAACAAATTTGACAGGTTTTTGCTTTTTACTAAAGGAAGAAAAATCTGCGGTTTTATATCACATTCAAAACTTTACATCAGTCAGTAAGAATAATAAACCAACAAAGCTGCACCTGAAGAATTCATATCAGATAAAAAGTTGTAAGGGTTGAGCAACATACATGCCTGGCAGCAACTTTTGATGTTCCCACCACGTTCCCGTTGCCGTCGAGCACACTGATGCCCTCCGACAGCTCAGAATGTCTCATCAGTACCACGTTGCAGACGTTCGCACTCGCTGTTAACGGGGTGAAAATGCTTTTAGATATCAAAGTGAAGTCTCTCACCTTTTTGATGGGTTCTATTAATACACAATTAAGCAAATTTTCTTTTCACCCCCTGGCTGGGGTTTAAGATTAGTCAGCCCTGTAGCAGGAAGGGGGTCAGTTCCTTGCTCAAGGGTACTTTAAGGATAAGGGATTACACCTTGAATGGCTAATGGTAGTGTCATCGCCAGACTGTTTGAACTGGAATTTTACTGACGAGCATTCACAGGCAATATTTTCCCAGAGAATAATTTAATGTCATGATCTCAACATTACAACATATATATTGCCTGCATTAATGATATTATTATTTAAAGATCATGACAAAATGTTCTGGCAATATCTTGAGTTGATGAAATAATTATTCTGTTAATGAATCTTGAATTTGTCATGCTCAAATTTTCTACACACATTAATGTTCTCAGGATGAATTGTAGTAACTTTTCATCGAGCACAATCTTCAGGTCAATACGTTGTTTATGAGCAAGTATCTGCTGAACTAATGGGCTTAGTGCTTATAAGCAAATGTTAGCATGCTAAAATGCTGGAGTACACAGTAACCACTATGGACCCTACCCTACGAAGTCTTGAAAAAGAAACAAACCACTGGTGCAACAGACAATGGACAGGTCGGTCAAGGAAAACAGCAGTTAATGACAGAAACACTGTACTGTCAGTGACATAATAAATAACCTTCAGAAGGCCGGAGTGAAAGCATCACAGTCTATTTGCAGAAGACTTAGAGAGCAGAATTACAGAGGCTACACCAGAAGATGTAAACCTCTAATCAGCATGAATCGCATGAATTGCAGTACAGAGATGAGCCAAAGGCCAAAGTGTGGAGAAATAAAGGATCTGCACATGATCCACACTAGCTCATCCCTGAAGAATGGTGGAGGTTGTGTCCTGGCTTGGGATTGCATGGCTGCTTCTGGAACTGGCTCAAAGAAATGCATCAAAACTCAAGTAGGCACTTCACCCTGCAGCAGGACAACGACCCAAAACATACTGCCAATTTAACCAAGATGTTCAGTGGGGAAAAGTGGAAGGTTTAAGACTGGCCAAGACAGTCTCCTCACTTAAATCTTAATGAGATTGTTACTATTGTCATTTTGAGCGTGTTAGCATGATGATGTTGTCATTAGCTCAGACACTACTGTGCACAAGTACAGCCTACAGTGGTTGTAGAGTTTTTTTTGACATATTGGCATTTACTGTTGTTACGACCCATGGGCCGTTTATGCGTATATGGGGTGTTGTGTTTGTGTGTTTTCCTCTCTGCCCTAAGCAGGACCTTGACCCGCCCCCAATGCTGCAGCCAGCAGGCTGAGGAGGCTGATTCTACTCTCCCAATCAGTGGAGAGTATAAGGGCTGGAGAAGGAAGCTGCTCTGGCGGCGAGTATGGTTGTCTACAGCGAAAGAGACAGTGTAACCGAGTGTTTGGAGTCTGTGGCGAGTGTGTGGCAGAGACAGTAACCGGCAGTGGGAGTCCCGCGGTTAAGTGTAGTGATTTACTGTTTTTTTGTTTGCACTGTGTGCTTGTGTGTGCCAGTTTGCAATCACTACTTTTGCGTTTGGTTATCCAATACCTTAGTTCCCTTTAAAAAGGACGCTTGTTGCTCGCTTCCCTTTTAGGAGTTGGTTTCTGTTGATTGTGCATTTAGACACTTTTTGTTAAAAATTGTAAATAAATCCCCCCCCCCCCCTTTTTTTTTTTTACTTACTGTCTTCAATCTGAGGTTTGTAACAACTGTATATTTGGATCAAGAGTAAGCAACATTTAAGAAATGATATATTTGAAGGGAACTAAGACAATAGTATTATTAATAATATAAAATGATTTAAAATAATTTATACCATGATGAAAATATCATAACTTATAACTGCCATTTAGAATCCTTCTAAAAGATGCTGATCCCCCATCCACCCAAATATAGTGCGTCGCTGCCAAGTCATTTGTGTCATAATCGACAAAACTGATTGCCATACCTCTGTGTCAGCGACGAACAGACCGTAACCAAGGTGACTGATAGGTTGACAAATCACAGTGTTGCTACCCTGTGATTTATTCACGAAAGCCAAAATGAACACAAATGTATGTTAATATAGCTGGACCTTTCTCCTTGACTCTAATAGGAATAAGAAAAACTCATTTTAGAGAGTTTAGTGGTGGAGCCGCAAGCCTTTTTAATTTAAGACAACAGCATTCAGAGTTATCTTTACTAAGGGCTGCAGGGCTGGCAGGTCGCTTTGTGAGGGGAATTCAATTGACTGAGCAAATAGCTGTTTTTACCTACGAGGGATTATTTTTATCCAGACCAATTAATAGAGAGACACACAGTATTTTTCCATGGAATCACAAAAACTACAGCAAAAATATAAAATTTTCAAAAGTGTTTGCAATTAAATGAATAAATATATTGAAGTAATTATAAAATTGAATTGCACAACTAAATACTGAAGTATGTGGCTTTAATTTGTAATTATTTGAAATACCGTCTTTTAATTTTCATCTAATAACTAGTGATACACTCATGGAAATGCATCCAAGAACTTTTCAAGTAATTACTTCCTAAATATCACAAATATTTTCAAAAACAACAAATTAATTATCCCCATACATTTCTGGCAGCATGTCTTTCACTCCAGTTAAGGTCTTCATAATCTAATTGACTGACAGGCCGCTGCTTGATTAGGTTATTACAAATAAATCTAGCCTTAAGTAAGCAAACTTAATCAAGCGGGTGAAAATTCAAACAGCACTTTGCTTTCGCTCAGTTCAATTAGACATTTAAATTACCTTTTATATGGGCCTACCAAAACAACAACAGCAACAACAATGAACAAACAGAAATCAAGTAAATGAGGCCTTGACATAGATGCCACTTTGGGGGTAATTATCCAATTTGTTTGCGGCAGCAGAGTTCTAACAAGAAGCCAATTACCAGGCAAAGGCTGCGCTTCAGAAACCTGTTGATTTAATTGAAAGAACCACCATGGTAAGAAAGGGGGGTTGGGGTGGGGGCAGGCAAATAATTAAATCGTGAGCCAGCAGCCCGGGGCATTCTGGAAGACGGGTCTATACCCCTGGGTGTGACTGTGTGTTTGCGGGAGAGTGGCATGAAAATCGTGGCTTTGTGGCTTCACACACACGTCTGTCAAAGCGAGCTCCCAACACGTCTTTCAGTCTGCAGAGGAAAAACGGACTGTGAGGAACAGAATGAAACTAATCACTCAGCTGTGCTTGGCTCTCACACAGACATTTCTAATGATCACGGAGGAGATCTAAAAAGGTTAGACACTGTTTTCATCAACACTAGGGATAAAAATTAGTTGATACCTTATCTGATGTTAGGTCTCCTGGTTAGTTTTTCAGAATTATTGTCTTTAATTGTATAATATGAAAGAAGAAAAAGCAGCAAACAGGCATGAAAATCTAACTATATGTGCTTATCACTACTTGTTTAGTTTACTCTTTGGTCCAATATGTTGACAAATTGGATGCATACCCATGACATTTGGGACTGTTATTGATGGTATCCTATTGATGGAGGATAATCCCTAAAAATGTTGGTGATGCCCTGTCATTTCATCTAGTCCCACCAACAGGTCACATCTCAAACACCTTATGACACGATACCTCTGAAATGAATGACCAGATTCTTGTTTTCCGCATGTAGATTTAGATTACTTTATACATAAAATGCTAAACATTAGCATGCCTCATTACCAGGGTAACTGTTAGCATGCTAACAAGCAAACACACTACCTAATAAAAGTTACGTACTCACTAGTGTTTAAGTATTTAAGACTTATTTCTGTGATATCATGCTAACCATGAGCTTGATAAAATGCTAATATTAGCATCTCCTGAATTTTACATACTAAATGTCATCATTCTCGTAAACTAACTATGTACATTAAGAAACTATATATTACAATGTCATTTTTGCATGTCAGCACTCTAATTGCACTGCCAATGTTGCCAAGCTAATTAACACTTTAATCCAAAACTTCACGCGCTAACTTTAAGCACATTAACGGGGCAAAGTTCCAACATTAGCATGCTAATGCAGTTTGCGCTTCAGCAGTGAAATAATTTCCATATAATTTTTTCTGTAACAACCTAAAAAAAATGACTTAATCAAAAATGTAAATAACTGATTAAACTCACAATGATTTAACATTGGCAAACCCGCCACCTTAAAAGGTTTAGTCATTGTCTCCTGGCCATTTGGTTCAAGACTAGACCAAAACTACTGAGCTTAAATTGAGTTTAAAAGGCCCTTTAAGTAGAGAAGTGGGCTTAATCCCTGTCCGTCCCATTAAGTGTTTCTCTGAGCTTTTTGAACTTACCCACTGCTGGGAAGGGGATGAACCTCTGCACCAAAAGCCTGGTAGTTGGGCTGAAGTGGCTGGCTTTCTGGATTAACACATTCAATCCGACCTGAAGGAAAACCAGACACACATGATATAGACAATCAGCCACTGACTCTGTTTTAAAAAGCCAATTATACACACACTGAATATTTGGAATTAATATTTGAATAAATAGTGGTCTTTTAAGGGTCCCATGAAACATGGTGTCAGTGCAGAAAAACATTGACAAAAAAACAAGCACATTCTTTGTGTAAAATTCCTCGCTCTCCGCACAATGAATTAAATACTATTTTAACACATACTGAAAGGCTGTAGTCAAAAGGATATGTGCTCTCAGATAACACACCACCATGCCACTTCAGCCTGCGGCTCTCCCCAGCCCTGTAGGGGGTCGTCACCAGAGCAGACATTTAATTGGAGAGCTCCTGACCCCCTCCACGCCCGCCGTTCCGCCCTCCAGACACCCTGCGATTTTTTTCTGTGCTTGTTGCCGTTGTCAAGTCTTAGTGCAGCAGCCGGATGAGCGCCCAGCGGGACCAGTAATTGGCTCAGTTTGAGCCCTGTGTCCACACTAAGGGCTGTGTCAGGCAGGTGTGTGAACATGTATTATACTCTTTTGACATTTAAGTCTATCATGACATAAAGGTTCAACTGATAAGGGTGTTATGAAGGCTTGTATTGAAAGGTTTATGCTGATGTTCAACTTCTTTGAATTTGTCCATTTTCCTGTCAAAACAATTAAAATATTAGGTGTTTCACCTAATGATGTAATCCTGTCACGGGGTATAAGCATGTGAAACGACAGTTAAACCTTTAAACTCCGCACCTGCCCACTGGTTTGAAAGATATAATGGATCCGCAATTGCTGTGTGATGACATCAAGTCATTGGAGTCACAACACCTGTTCAGTCAGAGCAACGACATTATGCGAACTCACAGCAATGGAGACTGCGCTGGTCACTGCTCCGAGGTATCCCTGAATGAATTTGGAAACTGGAGCAGGCTAAAGTGAAAAGTAATAGATTAGAATATGAAACAAATGTTTATGTAAAAGGTACATAAAGGTATCTGCCTAAATGAGACTCTCTATACTGCTGATACAGTACCTTGGAGGCGTTGCGGTTGCAGTAGTTAACACAGGCATTGTGACTCTGGTTTAACCACTGTGCAATGAGAGGAACTTGTTAGTAAATACACCTGATGTATTACAGGTGCTACATTTAGCATTTTCAACATTGTTGTCCCTGTCTGAATAAACAAACGGGACTATTGAGGTTCTTGACTGTGGAAAAAAAATGTATCTGACATAAAATATGTTTTTGTCTACCACAGCATCTACAAACATACACAAATGAAGATGTAAAACATAGAAATGTGCATACAGCAGTAGAGCAATAAAGCATTTGGTACTATATGATTTCCCGTCCCTCCAACAACAAGCCCACCACCTGGCTCATCATCGATCCCTTAAAACCCCACTTAGGTATTGTTCAACTTCAATTCCAAGCTTTCCCTGAGCTTTCACATGTATCTTAAGGCTGTCAGGTTCTGGAAAGCTGATCCTTGATTTCAACATTTGAATTTTATTGCAGAAATGAGGCGATGATTTAGACAATGGCAGTCTATCTCTCACACCAGCGGTATTTATTTCAGTTTATTTAAATTAAAACCAGATTTTCCATGAACCCCCCTGCATGACAACTGATTACTTTCAAAGAAAGAAGAAGTTCCTAATATATCAAGCATTTTTAACAAATGTGTTAAACATAAAACATTGTCAAGTGGATGAAAGGTGTATATTATTATGATTGCATCAATGTTAATCAATTGATTTTTCTTCTGGCACAATCTTCAGAATTTTTCATTGGATTAAGCATCTTGCCAGGACTGCAGTGTAAAATTGGCTGGCTGGTGAATACTGGAACATCTACATAAATGTTCATTAATTTGTGTTGTCTTTATTAATAAATAAATACATACATTAAAAAAATTCAATTGAAAATACGTCTTGATTACATTATGTCAGTCTGAGTTTTACAGCTCAAGTAAGTATTTACCTGCCAGAAGATAGTTGATACCAATGTTTGATTTGGGAGAAGGAGGCCAACGACCTACAGAAAGATAAAACCATTTACAAAATGATTACAAACAGATTATCGTATGATATGCGGTACATACTTCTTTTTAGCCTCCATCTACATTTTGAATTACTTACAATAAATTTGATGACTGGCTTTGTATTACTGAAATGTTTGTAACAAAGTCTTACCACTGGTGTGCCAAATGGGATAAAACCTGTTGAAAGACAGAGTCAATATTAGAGCCCGACTGACATGTGACTTTTGAGAACAATATCAATTTTGATATTTGAGGATTTTAAAATCCAATTTACTTGGAAATTCTTTTTGGTCATTATTTTTAGACACACATAACATAAACAAAGATTATCCCTAACATTTGTTAAGTGTAGTTATAAGACCTCACTAAGATAACGTGACATAATTCAGTTTAAAAATAAGCTTTTTTAAATTGTTATAAATAGCACTTCAGTCAGTATTATCACTGTTACTATCTCACACTCATAACTGTTTGCTTTTAGGTTACTCTGCTGCCAGATTTAAAGTTCTTTAAAAATACATATACAGAGTGTTATTCCTAACATTTTAGCTGCTATTGTCTCGTTCTCCTGTCTCCCTCTCTCCGACACATCCAAGTCGCCTTACAAAAAAGGTGCTTTGAGGCTTGACCAAAATACCTCTGTTTGCAGAGTTCTCAAGAACTTCTCCGTCACTGTAGGAGAGAGGTTTTAATCAGCACCCAACTGAGTGTGACCTTTTCTAGACAACCCGAAGAACCCCATTGAGCCACGATAGTTCCCAGGCTGAATGACGCCTACATGTTTGACCACATAACAAGCCCCTAGATCCCACGTCCCCCAAGGCTTCCACACCAAGCTACTGTACCTGACATCCGAAAGGGCATGAAGATCTTCTCCCCCGTGTCAGGGTGGATGATGGCCTGTAATAAGAGCATAATGATTAGAATCAGACGATAATGAGTACTTGATGATTTAGATTAGCTTAGTTCAAATTAATTAGGAAGTAAGTAAGTTTCTGTGTGGTTAAAAAATGAAGGAAAGTTTTAAGTGTTACTGGAAATGAATAAATCAACTTAGATACAGTGGAACTACTAAAAACAAGGTGTGGCTTGGAGCACTTACTTAACTTACTTGTTTTCAGTTGTTTAAATGTGTGCACTTGGATATTATTGTTACTACATGTTGTTAACTATGTTCACCCTCAACATTCAACTAACTAGTATTAAACACAAATTAAACGTGTGGCTGATGGGAGGTCATGAGTTTCGCAGGTACTTGGAGCGGCTATGGCTCAGGAGATAGAGCGGGTTGCCCACCAATCGGAAGATCGGCAGCTCAATCCCCGGCTCCTCCAGGCGGCATGTCAAAGTGTTCTTGGGCAAGATACTGAACCCCGAATTGCCCCCGATGGCTGTTCCATCGGTGCATGAATATGTGTGAATGTTAGTCATACCTCTAGTGTGGCTAAAAATAAGCCTGTGGAAGTTGCTTTTTGATAAAATTTTCTTTACTACACTTTTCTTGCTTGACACTAAATCGCAGAAAACACAAATCATTTTGAAAAGTAAAAAAGGCATTGACAAAATTCTATCAGACTTTACTCAACTTCTAGTAGTAAAAAAAAATTACACCCTCACGAGTTCCATTTGAAGGCAGCATATTTCTCTGTGCACTTCCTTTTTCTTAAGTGTGATAGGCAAAATAGTAAAATTACAGTTTATTCTAATTAACTGAACCAATTGTCTAATTGTTTGCACCTGTGTCTACTATAATTAAATGCCGACACACTAAACCAACTGTATAAGCACCGATGAAGGTCTGAAGCTTTAGGTATTGATATATAACCTTTACTTTTGTTCACCAGAGTATTTTTGCGTAATGCATTCAAGTTGCAAAACCTTTGCTCTTACCTACTTTTCTCTGTGTTTTTTGGGCGGGTAAGCTTTTCAGATCTTCTCTTTTACGTACACACCAAAGACAAACAGCGGCGTTCTCTTAGTACAGCCGTAAGATAAGGCAGATGGAAATCTCTTTCCCCTACTGCTTCAGTGGTGATGACATCGGCTGATTGGAGAGAACGGAAGGCATCTAGCTCCTTCCTGATACTCATGGAGCCAATCTCGGATTTGTGAAGTACCGTATATGAGGGTATATTCATGTCAAAATATGCTATGTTTGCAGCACAGGGTAGAACTAACACTGTAAAACAGCCTTATATTACTTTCATATACAGTACAGCCGTGCAGCCCATAACACTAAAGACTAGCTAAATTGTTTGACAGTAGGCAGCTTGCATTTGGTCTATTCAAACCTCTTGTATCTAGATGCAGTATATCTAGATTGTGTGTTAATCTATTTAGGACAGTTCACACCTGCTATCAAAATGTGTCTCAAAGGCATTGAGTGACCACTTTTGAACAGATTTCACTGTCCTGCTCACATTTGATTTTATCGGAGGGTAAACGGGTACCGCTGAAAAAACATTCACATTTGTACTTAACCATATAGGTAGAGAAAATGACTGTCGTGTCCTTTTCTCACGTTGCCTCATGCCTGGACTCCACATTAAACTGTATCCAGTGCTTGGAAGATTTCTCGTCTTGTATGCACACAACAAACGTGACCCAGCGGCGCTTCATTGTAGACAGGGATATGTTTATATACTTTAATATATGGTTCAACAATTCCCAACCAGTCCTGCATGTGGTTTGAATAATCATCTTTAAATCCTAGTGCATTTTGGTGTATTCATATCTGTCTTCAGAGCTGGTAATAAGATCACATTTTAGTGCCGAGTTCAGTTCAAAACTGAGATTTGATGGCTTTCTTTTCCAAATAAAAAAAAAAACAATATAAAACAAAAAAGGTGCGAGGGGCAACGCATTACGTGAACATAGTGTGCAAGCCGTTGATTAATTTAAGAAAAGAACAGAACTCCATTTCATACTGTGTTAATAGACATTTCACTTCATAAAAGATCTACACTAGGTAATACAATATGTTCATTAAAATAATTAAGTTTTATTTAGACAAATGACCAACTGTACCTGCAGATCACTGATTGTCAGACATCCTTCGAAGCTGGCACATACTGCTAATTAGCACTGGAGTTAATACCACCTGCCTTGTTCACCGTCTTCGTAATTTTAATGAACATTTAATTAAACAAAAGAAAAAAATGTCTATTGAGGTGAGTAGACAAATTCTTCTTTAGTTTTTAAATCTGTGATAATGAGTGTTGTACGTACAAGTGTTTGTCCTGTACTTTAAGTCAAAACTGCTCCACAAAATCTGCTCAAAGATTGTAACGACCCCGTTGAGAAACTCTACGAATCAGCCAAACATAATTATATAATGAGACTGGCCGACAACATTGTCTCTGACCCCCCAACTATGTTTTGAACAGTGAATACAAATTGTTAATACCAAACTGGACATACAGGGTTCTATGATTTAATAAGCTTAGACTGAAACACTCTTCTGTACACCAGTCAGTCCTAAAATTATATACGGAGCATAATCCCTGATCAAATGTACGTTGAACGGCCTTGAATATTGTCTTCTGGGAATGTTGGGTTAATTGTGTGTGTCTTTGTCTCTTGTCTTGGTTTTTGTCTTCTCTGTGATGTTTCAAATGGAGCAGCTGTGATGCAAGAAAAATGTCAGACTTGATCTGACAAGAAAGTATTTTCATCGTCATCATCATCATGATGTAGTTCCTTCACCATTAAGCCTTTTATAAGGTAGCGTTTCACCATTTTTGTCAACTCTGTGGTATGTTTGTTGTACAAAACAGGTAAATGTTGAGCTAAAGTGTAAGTGTTCTGGTGGATGTGCCAACTCACTGACACCATAATAGGCAGAGATAGTGATCATAGCGTGTTTCTGTGTTGATTGAGAGAGGGGAAAAAATTGAATGAAAGAGAGAAATGTCTTACCTGCTTTATTTTTTGAGCTTGCCAAAGCTGTAATGACGAATAAGAAATACCTTTAATAAGAAAAAAACTTTTATTTGTAAGTACTGAATAGTCTCTCAGGTATTTCTTCAGATCAGTGGATGTGTGTTTTTCCACATATGTAATTTAGAATCATTAGCCTTTATTTAACAGGGACAGAGGGTGGTGAATGCTGTTTAGATTGTGAAGCCCATTGAGGCACATTTGTGATATTGGTCTATGTAAAGGACTTATAAACTGCTTTTTACAGTACATTTTTTCAGTTAAATACATGAAATGTAAAACAAAAAAATGGCAGCATTTAAATGTATATATAGGAGATGTTAGGCTGTTTTAAGATCTCCATGGTTGTCCTTTCTTCTAAATGCCTCACAAACAACCTGGATCTTTAACTCTTCTGTGGACCAACAAACACACCCTGAATGGTGTCCCTTTTCAAAACCAAAACGACAAGAAAGAATTAAAGACTTTGATGATTTTACAATGCTCATCAAAGGAAAACACTGTTGTCTATAAGCAGAGAGACTGACTTACGTGATCCTAAACGAGTTTGTCAACCCAGGTTTGTGTGTCTTTACCTGAGCATCAGTCACTCCTGGAGGCAGACTTCCACATTTGAAACGGTCTAGCAGCTCCACGCACTCCTGCAGCCGTTTCTGATTTCACAAAACAGATTAAAGTAAATGTAATGAACAGGAAAATGCAAAGTTAAGTCAGGACATTCTTCCCTGGAGAGTCTTAGTCAACTTAGGGATGGGTTTATTTTCTCTTTCACTATGTAAGCCACATGGCTCAATGTGCGATAATTGTATTTCACTCTTTCATGCATCACGCTTTCATGCTGATTTTCAGTTGACAAATGAGTTTCCTAAAAGGTAATGAGCAGCTTTCTGTGGTGTGATCATTGTCTAATGCTGAGCAAAATACAAGGTCATGTGGCCCAATTTGTTCTAATGAACTTGCCATCTGTGTGTGTGTGTGCGCTTATTCCTTTCTCTGTATTTGTGTGAGATAGTGTTAGGTGTGCACTTACGCCTGTGCGCATATGAGGTCATGTGTGCGTGACTGAATGCAAAATCCCGGCAGTCCCTGTTCCACTCTTGTCATTAAGGGCAAGTTGAGGCTACGCCTGGCCCAGCAGGATGCAAGGTGTGTGTGTGTGAGCATACACACTCCCCACCTCTCACAGCTGCCCCACATGTCCACACCTCATCACATCCCACGAGCTACTGCCGCTATTACTGTCACCAAAGAGCCTGCTAACAGCTTCATTACCCAGAGCACCAGAGCACTGATGACTCCATGAACAAAATTACCCCAACACAACCAGGACCTGGGGAAATGTTACAACGAGCAGAAACGCCCATGATGAGAACGGTCTGTAACCCAAAAGGTCAGAGATTTGTTCCCTATAACAGAGAATCCCTTTATATATATATATATATGTTAATAAATCAGTCATGCTAAATGACTAAAAGTTTAAAAACAATAGACATTTTAAGAACCGAAATTACCAAGTCAAATTCGATGGCATGTAGGTTTTCTTCCGCTCTTTCCTCTTACCTCTTCACTAAATGTTGTTTGTGCCACCATTTTGGCCCAGACCCAAAAAAAAGACAAACAGAGAGAGATTTTGGCCTCAAGAGGCTTTGTTAAACTTAACATCAAATAAAAAATTTTTAAAAACAAGATGGAATACCTATCCATTACCTCACTATAACACTACCAGTGTGTGGATGCCAACTAACTTGATTCATTCTCGCCGTCATCAGCCGCTTCTCCTCCCTTTACAACCAATGGGGTGTGATTTTATGAACAATACAGAATGCCTGTTCCCTCCTTGTTACATCTGTATCGAAAAATACTACATTCAAAACAGCCGCATATTTTACTGTGGTTGATGGTAATGCTAAAGTGAAAAATACACAATTTACCAGTTCAAAACATCAGGAGCAGTTGTTGCCTCTCACACTAAGGTATGTCCTCTTCTCGAGCTTAGTACTAAGGAATCCAAATGAACAAAAATGGCCATAACAACATTTAAGTGTTATTTCTAAACAAACAACTGTACCACACTGAAAGCAAGCAGCTCAGTTTGCACGCAGAGATTTCTGATCATTCACAGGACTGTCCATCTGTCTCTGCTCTGATCTGGGTTTTCATCATCAACCTTGGGCCAGTGTTGAAGACACCTGATGTCTTCTTTGATGCAAATTCTTGATTTTACACACCCATCCCCATCCCCCCTGAAGCACTGCGCCAATCAGCTGTCTCCGGTGTTCACAGACATTTTTAACACCTCACTGGAGACGTGCCATGTGCCAGCCTGCTTCAAAGCCTCCACCATCATCCCTGTCCCCAAAAAACCAAGGACCTCAGGACTAAACAACCCGTCACCCTGACATCTGTGGTAATGAAGTCCTTTGAGCGCCTTGTGTTGTCCCACCTAAAATCCATCACAGACCCACTCCTGGACACCCTGCAGTTTGCCAACAGGTCTGTAGATGATGCAGTTAACATGGCCCTTCACGTCATCCTCCAGCACCTGGACTCCCCAGGAACCTACGCGAGGATACTGTCATTCCAGACCTGCTACAGGACAAGCTCTCTCAGCTGAATGTGCCTGACTCCACCTGCAGGTGGATCACAGACTTCCTGATGGACAGGAAGCAGCACGTGAAGCTGGGAAAACAAGTTTCTGACTCCAGGACCATCAGCACCGGATCCCCTCAGGGCTGCGTTCTTTCCCCTCTGCTCTTCTCCCTGTACACCAGCAGCTGCACCTCCAGTCACCAGTCCGTTAGGATCCTGAAGTTTGCGGATGACACCACCCTCATTGGGCTCATCTCTGTGGGGGGATGAGTCTGCCTACAGGTGGGAGATTGACCATCTGGTGACCTGGTGCAGCCTGAACAGTCTGGAGCTCAACGCTCTGAAGACAGTGCAGGTGATCGTAGATTTTAGAAAGAGCCTAGCCCCACCCTCCCCCTATCATCCTGACTCCAAAGTCAACACCGTGGAATCCTTCCGCTTCCTGGGCACTATCATCTCCCAGGACCTCAAGAGGGAGCTGAACATCACCTCAGGATGTACTTCCTGCAGCAGTTGAAGAAGTTCAGCTTGCCAAAGACAATGATGGTGCACTTCTACAACCTCCATCATTGAGTCCATCTTCACCTCCTCCATCACCATCTGGTACTTTGCTGCCACCGCCAGGGACAAGGGCAGGCTGCAGCGTATCATTCGGCCCCGACATAAACTGTTTGACTCTCCACTCTGGTCCATCAAGACCTCAAGACCAAAACCTCTCGCCACAAGAATAGTTTCTTTCTAATTGCAGTGGGCTTCCTCAACAAGGCCCGGTTCCCAACTGTCACTGACTCTCATGCCCCCCTCCCCAAACACACACACACACACACACACACACTTTACATCAACGTTCAACTGTGCGTTATGCTCATGTTGTGAATTTTTGCATATACCTCTCAGCATTGTAATATAATATTATCGTAATTATTGTACACTTGCACATTTTTTATGTCCTTGCAATTTATATATTTATGTTCATGTGTACTGTAAGCACCAAGGGAAATTCTTCGTATGTAAAAATGTACTTGGCAATAAACCTGATTCTGATTCTTTGACGCAAATTCTTGATTTTATACAGTTTAAATTTTTTGGCTTTGATTCTAACTCCTAAACCTGCTTTCCAATAATTGAATCCTTACATGCTACATTTCACCTGTTTCCAAACCCCATAGTTATTTTACATTGCAGATTTGTTATTTTGCTATCCTCAGCAGTCCACTGAAATTCAGTCATTCTATTTTACTAGAATTTGTATCTTTGCTACTTTGTAGTTTTTGATCATATACTGTAATTTCTGTTTCAGACAGGCACTTATTGTATGTAGAGCTGCAACGATTAATCGATTAGTTGTCGACTATTAAATTAATCTTTAACTATCTGAATGATCGATTAATCAATTTTAGTCATTTTTAGATTTTCTGGTTTCTTTGCCCCTTTTTGACAGAAAAATTTATCTCTTTGGGTTTGAATAAAACAAGACATTTGAAGATGTGATCTTGGGCTATTTTCTGACACTAGACCAAACAACTAATCGATTAATAAAGAAAATCATTGACAGATTTATCCACAATAAACATGAATATCTGTCTATCCTGAATAAAATGTCTGTCCTCTGTTGCTCTAACTGAGGTTTAGCCCATTTCTTGTCATATGATGCACAGATTGTGAAGTCCTCTTGGACAAACTTGAGAATTTAGTATGTAAAAATTAACATGACAATATTACAGTAATACTGTACTCGCATGCAAAAAAAGATCACAAAAGAAGCAGAAGTTAAATGGCAACAAAGCAGTACACCAATAAGTTCAAATCCTCAGACCAGCAAAGACAACCTGGGAAGCATTAGTAAACAAGCAAGTCTGTCCATAAAAACTAGTACTGAGGTGGCATTAAGCCAGTGGTTCTCATACTGGGGAACAGGCACCCCTGGGGGGTCAGGTCATAGTGCCGCAACAGGGTGGGTGGTGATGTTGAGCAGACCTAAAGTTGCATGAATGTGAATCACGTGGTGGCATAAACAAAAAAGGGCTCTGATGCAAGCAAGGCTATTTTGCTAACCTGAATCTTTTTTTGTTTTTTCCAAATTGCCTGTGTTCTCAATGATTGATAAAAATTAAATCTACTTTTACTGGAGTTGGGGGGGCTTGAACTTTTCAGCTTTTTTTCCAGCTTCTAAAGGAGAGGCGTGACAGAAAAAGGTTGATAGCCATGTACATAGTCTCTGTTAGTTCAATAGGAACTGTTCTAGCTAAAAACAGATCAAAACATGGTTCAGTTTAGCTTTCATGAGATCAAAACCGTGTAATAAATCATTAAATTTGTGTACCTCCGTCACCAAGAGTGTGCTTGGGTCAATCACATCCAGGAAGTGCCTGAACCGACCAAGAAATGTGCTCTAAGAGAAGAACAAAACACATCAAACAAACATTATCTTAAATGGCACATTAACTGGGTAAAAAGGCCTGGGTAAAGCATTCAATTTGTTTACTTGGCCATTTATAGCACTCAACAATTATTTTCATCTAAACATAATTACCAGTGAGACCTAAAATATAATATATTAGGTGCAACTTGTGTAATTTTAAAGTTTGCCATTTCACTGGAATACCTGAGTCGGGATGAGAAAGTTCGAAAAATCTTACTTTTTCTTCCTTTATACAGGCAAAATAAATGAGATTTTGCTCAAGTATAGGCAGCTAAATCAGACTCTGGATTGTTTCTTTAAGCAGAGGGAGGCAGCGAGATTCCAGCTGTCATTCAGTAAACAGTGATATTATAGCGTGCCAGCTGTTTTAACACACCAGGTGGAGTATCTGCATTGATGCCGCTGACAAACTGTTTCCTATCTCCATCTTTTAAGGACCCGATTCCAATCACACCATTTGCAATTACTTTCTATAATGACCTTTCCATCATTTATTCATAACTGAGCATAAGGAATCATATCGGAGATCCAGCAGCACACCATGCAGCCTTGAGAGCCACCCATCCCCTCCCTAACTTGGGTTTAATTACACTAACTGCTAATTTGGATGAAAATCTGGTATCTGACTCATTGCTGCACCTTGTAACTTCCTGAACATATGGATGGCTGGTAAAAACACGGCATGGGGGAATAGTTTTTTTAATTCTGTTAAAATTCAATTATTCACCAGTGCAACTCCAGTTTGACCAGTTTGAGCTGACACAGGTAAATAGTGGAAGAGAGGGAACTCATTTTAGCTGTACTCCAAGGCTACCTGCAGTGTCATCTGTGTTACACTGCATTCTGAGACCTGTATTTAAGCTGATAATTATCTTGG
Organism: Micropterus salmoides; assembly: GCF_014851395.1. NCBI lineage: Eukaryota > Metazoa > Chordata > Actinopteri > Centrarchiformes > Centrarchidae > Micropterus > Micropterus salmoides. The sequence continues at coordinate 7,505,079 of NW_024041039.1, forward strand.
CTAATTTGCACATTCAAGTATATTTACCACAGTTAAGCCATGCTTTCACATTTTTAAAAAGAAACTCAGATATTTATGCAAACAATTCTTACTTTCACAATGCAAAAGCTGTAACATCTGAAAAAAGGTATGTAGCTACAACATTTCTTTTATGTAATTTGTACCTGCAATTTGTTATTTTAGGCACTCCAGCATCAAAAGCAGTAGAGACCTAGTTATTCAAATTTTTAATCCCAAACATAGGTTAAACTACTGGATAATACAGTTCCCATGATGCAATTCCTTTTAAGTAGCATTAGAGTGCCTCAATGCCTAAGTGCGTGCTCCACACCTCTAGTTTGTAACGCAGGGTTACTGTTAAAAAATTAAGGCTGAAGCTGGGATTATTTTTGACTTTAGAAACCTCCCTTCAGTTTCACATAAGAAGTTTAACAACTTTTTTCTGTTTGCTGAGAGTTAAATTAAACTTTTTGTGTAATTATATTATACATTATTATTATTATTTTTATTATTATTATTTTTATTATTATTATTATTTATTATTATTATTATTATATGTACAATGTAGAGTGATCCTTTAATACATTTTTTTATATATTCTTATATTTAAATTCATTGCCTCCCTAAAACAGCCCTGTTTTCAGCTTTGTAACAACACATTTTCCAGCTAATCCCATGTTTTTTTTAACAATCTTAAATCTTAAAAGTAGATTGTAACTAAAGCTGCCAAACAAATGTTGTGTAGTAATTTTCCTGAGATGTAGCAGAGTAGAAGTAAAAGTTGCTTCAAATAGAAATACTCAAATTGGTAATAAAGTAGCTACCTCTAATTGGTACTTACTTGAGTAGCTATTAAATGTTCTCGGGTAATTCCAGGACAGACTGACTATGTGTAATGTTATTTACAATAAAAGCTACTGGAAATTTAAACATAATGGACCACTAAATAAGATTCTGACTCAGATAATACTGTATGTTTGTTGAATAAATTCAGTTAAATTGCTAGCAAGCAAAACTGTGGTAGTCACCAGTCCAGCTGACTTCTATTTGTAGAACACCTGTCAACTTGGTCAACCAAAATTTGAGTAAGGTCAAAATTATGTGGTCATTATGTGACCTTTAACCCCGTTCACTGCTGAACTTTCAAATTACAATTGGCCAAGAAACTATAATGTGGACAAAGTGCGAGTTTCTAGAGTTGTAATACTAGTTTGATTCTAAAAATGTAATCCTTTTCTTTTCTCGTGCATGAAATATCACAAACCGCTTGGTCATGAGATGCTACTGGTAAACACATTTTATACTATGGTGACATGGTGACACGGTAAGTGAGAGTTACAGGATACAGCAGAGGCAAACAACCATTAAAAATTAAGTTACCTCTGCTGGGCTTTACACTCAAATATTGAAAGGTCTGTTTATTAAGAGATCACACAGCCAGTTACATGTATGCAGCTGCCTGGTGCTTGAAGTGCACATGCAGTAACGTTCAGACTTTAGTCGATTGAAAAATAAAAGTACCTGGTCGAAACGAGACTTGCCGTGCTGGAATGACGGATATTCAGCCATCCTGCTGCTGTGAAAGCACACAAAGCGATTTTCTTCCCTATGTTGATTTAAAAAACTGCGTCCAACAACATCTTGTAAATACTGGAAGCTTACAGGGCTGAGCGGTCAACTTCTAGCTGTTCAGTGGCCATTTTGCATTAAGGGTAATGTAGTTTTTCCGGGCTGCTTTGCTTGGTCTATCTTTTGGAAGACAGACTACACTTCCCAGGAGCACTGGCTTTGTTTTCACCGTTTTAATAAGGAAGTTAAAACGGGGGTCAGTGTTTTGTGCAAAATTTTGGAGTTTTGTGAGAGTCCTGACATTTTGAGTTGACAGTTGATGGAAGGAAGGTGTTTGAGTTTAAAGTGTATAATATAGCCCCCTAGTGGTGGTTTTAAATTTAAAAAAGTAGACGTTCAAGTGTTGGACAAAAAACATCAACCCCTCTGGCATTCATTACACCACAAACTACAGTCTGAAATATAATGACAGAGTAACAGCTGTTGTAGATTTTAATGATTTATATCTAATGTACATTGATGGCAGGTGTCTGTGTTATTCTACCCATCCCCTTAAGGTGGACAACAACAGCCGTACTAGACATTTCACATGTCAAACAATGTCAAACAATGTCAAACAATGAAGCATTCGGTGCTACATTTCTCCAGCAGAATATGTTTCATGGCAGTGTGGTGAGGGCTTTGAAATAGTATTATGGAATCTGAGTCTAAAACAATTAGAGGTTGCAGCCAGGTTGTATAGGGGGACATGGACCTCAGTGTTTCTAAAATCCTGGCTTCAGACCTGCTTGCGATATTGTTTGTGTCCTATAATAAGATTTTAACTTTATCTATACCAAGGAGTTTAATGAACACAATGCTGACATTAAGCATGACTGAATTTTAATTGATTTTGATTGGCTTTCCTCATTAATCACAGTCAGTATTGTGACAGTTCTGCCTGTGAGAGCATCAGATTCTCTGAGTTAAACACCACTGCAGTGACATACTGTGTATATATATACATGACTTTTAATATGACAAGATAACTTGCTTTTGTATTATTGTCTTCATGAGTGAAATTATCTGAAAGAAAACCAGCTATGAAGCTCTGTAAGGGTTTAATTTTACAGTGCATTAAATTAATTTCTGTTAAGATGTAGCAAACAACATGAATAACATTTAAGACCTAAAACCTGAAGACCGACAAAAGGAGCAAAAACTAGCATCTCCTTTTGTTGTATTATCATTAAAATGTTTCGTACATCTCTCCTTGCTATTAAAAATGAACAAATCCTGGTATTTTACCAACTTGGAACCCAATAAAAACAGAAAACCCTAAATGTAAACATAAAAACCCACTCTAAATAAAGAATTACCAAAATCAGTCCTGTGAAAAAACACAAACATACCCCAAAGAAAGATTTACAACCAAACATACGGTGAGCAAGAAACACAAAATATTCTTTATTAAATATACAAAATTTGTGAAACAGAATTGCATCACGAATTGTAAACTTTCCAATCTTGCACACTACCTTAAGCACATTCCACCAGCTACACAATCAAGGACAAAATATAAATCAATTTAAACTTAAATAAAAACTTTTAAAATGGAAGACATGGAGGAGGACGTTTATTCTTCGTAAGTGCAGAGTCACATTTAATATGTCTCTACAGTCATCTATGCATTTGATATTGCGATCGCACAGCAGAACTGAGATGACAAGACAGTTTGGGATGTTTTTGTATGCTTCAAGCTCACTAGAAAAATCAAGTTTGTGGTGTCAACGTAGGCCAAGTGCTTAAATCACAGAGCAATTAGAAAGTGCAGTACGGTGTAAAGTAGATCTAACTATACCGATATCAATAGACAGGTACAGCAGAGTTATGTTCTGATGATTAAGTAGTGCAAGGACATCCACAAATGCTGTTAAAAGTGGCATCATATCAGAATTCTTTATGGTGTATCAATCTGCTAGATTAAGTTCCAAGGCTTTTTTTATTTGGCATTTCACAGGAAATCACTGCTCATTTTCTATTGTTATGCATACAGTTTTTATTTTTGTGCAGTGATCTAAACAATAAAATATATATCACAACAAAGCATGAAAAGAAGTATAAAAAAAGCTCAGTGAACAGATGGCTTTTTTTTTTAAAACCTGCCTGGACAAGTAAAATGAGGTGCTGAATTCTTAATGTAAAAATAAAACAAAAATAAGGCAGCATTTGGCATTTCAATACGGCATATATGCTGTAAAATGCTGTATATATCCCTTTGTAACACCTGAAAGCAGTAGCGTTATGCGTGCTAGAGTGGAAGCAGATGTTACACGCAGACACTGAGGGAGGGGAGTCAAGTACCAGCATGTCGCAGGCATTTTCTCAACAGTGGAGTCGTGTTGATAACACACTCGTGGGAAGGCAGAGAAGCTGAGATGGCTGATCTTGATACAGACTGGATACTGAGTGATACTGTCTTCACCTGATAACACTGTGACCCATACAAGAATCAGTTAGCTTATTAGGCTGAGCATTATGGGTACACTTCCAAGACATGCCCATTGAACAGAAAGAGAAAAAAAGTGTGGGGGAGAGAAGGAACAAGCAAAAGATAAACAGCACTTGCCATGTGTAGAAAATAAAACCATTCACTTGCTGGCTAAGAACACTTTTGAACATTCGTAAGCTACAATCAGTTCCCAGTAACGTGCACGTTACATGGCTGAACTCTCACTCCGCTTGTTTGGTTTGTATTTTCAAAAACTAGTCAGAGCACTCGAAATTTATAAGGGAACATTTGTAGAGTGTCAATCCAAAACAAGTTATACACTATCTGAAAAAAAGTGATGCCAATCAGAGGTGTAGGTCATTACAGAAGTACATTACTGTAAACATACAGGCAGTTTTGCATGAATTTACCTCATTAACCAAATATTGTTTATACTTACGCAGACTATTTTCCATTGCATACTTGAATATTATGGATTTATTTTCTTCCAAGCAGCCACTAGTTTTAGTTCATTACAGTGAAAGGAATAGTTCCACATTTAGGGAAATATACTTATTTGTCTTCTAGCCAAGAGTTCGATGAGAAGATTGACACCTCTCTCACACCTTGTGAGCGCAATGCTTTCTGGCAACTGAATCTTACATCTTGTATAACAGAGCGTTTTTGTTTTGAGAAGGGTCCCTGCTCTCAACTGCAACTACAAAATAAAAACAAAGGCGTCAAAATGTTGTCTTTGTCTTCAGCGGGTTTCAAGTAGATTCTCATGCTGCACTGTTAATGAACTGGCTGCCTTGAAGGTATAAAATGAAAATCAATCTAAACTTGATGGTCAGCACTGATTTAAAGTATTAAACTATTTGTAGTTAATGGGCCAAAACGTGCAAAACCACCAGTGTGGCCCTTCATTTTGTTAGCTCCCCTCTCCCTACAGAACCTTGTATATCTTTGAAAATGTATGTGAGGAGTTAGTTGGATATACAGTGTTATGGACTGAAACTCTACAATTTCTGTCTTTTTTGATAAGGTGACAAAAGTGACAGGTGAGGTGAAAACGAGGAATCAATGTTTCTACAATCAGGATCCCAAAATGGAGGCATCTGGGCATCTTGAACACACTGGGCTCCCCCTGTGAACTTAAACCCAACTGGCTGTGTGAACCTGAAAACAACCTGAGGACTCTCTACATTCAGAACCACCTGAACCAAACCCTTCGACAAGGACGCGTTTCAGCACAGTAAAGCATGCCGTCTGGAAAACATCGCCTCAACATCTCTCAGTGCCTAGATATTTGTATCAAAAAGGACAGCATAGCAGTGAAAAGACTAAAGAGCTGTTGTGGAGGTTAGAGTGAACAGATGCGGACTGAACTGCAAACCCTTTTCCCCCCTTTGTCACTTTAACTTGGAGCGCACTTGCAGGAGAGTGGGCTTCTGCTCCATGATGCGCACCAGCAGCGTGTCAATGTAGTCCTCCAGATCTTTGACCTGCGGCTTCAACTTCTTCAGCTCCACCTCCCGCTTGGCCAGCAAACATTTCTGACGCTCAAACTCTGCCTTCTGCCTCTCCAGGTCCACCTCCCGCTGCACCAACAGGGCGACCAGTTCACTGTGGGTCAGGTGATAGTACGAGCCAGCTCCTTCTGTCAGAGACTGAAGACGGAGGAAGAAGAAAGTGTAACAAAGATAAGAACAGTTTGATGTATTTTCACTGGACTTCCTGTTGATTAAAATGAGTTTCCGAATATGCAGCCCTTTGTTCAGCCGTACGGATGGTCATGCTAACTTCTGCATCGCTGCTCCTGTTTATTACTTTAAAAGAGAACAGTGTCATCTATAAATTAGTACAGGTCATATAATTAGAATATCATCAAAAAGTTGATTTATTTCAGTAATTCCATTCAAAAAGTGAAACTTGTATAATGTATACATTCATTCCACACAGACAGATATATTTCAAGTGTTCATTCCTTTTAATTTTGATGATTATATCTGACAACTAATGAAAACCCCAAAATCAATATCTCAGAAAATTTGAATATTGTGAAAAGGTTCAATATTGAAGACACCTGGTGCCACACTCTAATCAGCTAATTACCTCAAAACACCTGCAAAGGCCTTTAAATGGTCTCTCAGTCTAGTTCTGTAGGCTACACAATCATGGGGAAGACTGCTGACTTGACAGCTGTCCAAAAGACGACCATTGACACCTTGCACAAGGAGGGAAAGACACAACAGGTCATTGCTAAAGAGGCTGGCTGTTCACAGAGCTCTGTATCTAAGCACATTAATAGAGAGGCGAAGGGAAGTAAAAGATGTGGTAGAAAAAAGTGTTCAAGCAATAGGGATAACCGCACCCTGGAGAGGATTGTGAAACAAAACCAATTCAAAAATGTGGGGGAGATTCACAAAGAGTGTACTGCCGCTGGAGTCAGTGCTTCAAGAACCACCACGCACAGACGTATGCAAGACATGGGTTTCAGCTGTCGCATTCCTTGTGTCAAGCCACTCTTGAACAAGACACAGCGTCAGAAGCGTCTCGCCTGGGCTAAAGACAAAAAGGACTGGACTGCTGCTGAGTGGTCCAAAGTTATGTTCTCTGATAAAGTAAATTTTGCATTTCCTTTGGAAATCAAGGTCCCAGAGTCTGGAGGAAGAGAGGAGAGGCACAGAATCCACGTTGCTTGAAGTCCAGTGTAAAGTTTCCACAGTCAGTGATGGTTTGGGGTGCCATGCCATCTGCTGGTGTTGGTCCACTGTGTTTTCTAAGGTCCAAGGCCAACGCAGCTGTCTCCCAGGAAGTTTTAGAGCACTTCATGCTTCCTGCTGCTGACCAACTTTATGAGGATGCAGATTTCATTTTCCAACAGGAGTTGGCACCTGCACACAGTGCCAAAGCTACCAGTACCTGGTTTAAGGACCATGGTATCCCTGTTCTTAATTGTCCAGCAAACTCGCCTGACCTTAACCCTACAGACAATCTATGGGGTATTGTGAAGAGGAAGATGCGATACGCCAGACCCAACAATGCAGAAGAGCTGAAGGCCCCTATCAGACCAACCTGGGCTCTCATAACACCTGAGCAGTGCCACAGACTGAATTCAGGCAAAAGGAGCCCCAACTAAGTATTGAGTGCTGTACATGCTCATACTTTTCATGTTCATACTTTTCAGCTGGTCAACATTTCTAAAAATCCTTTTTTTGTATTGGTCTTAAGTAATATTCTAATTTTCGGAGATACTGAATTTGGGATTTTCATTAGTTGTCAGTTTTAATCATCACAATTAAATGAAATAAACATTTACAATACATCAGTCTGTGTGTAATGAATGAATATAATATCCAAGTTTCACTTTTTGAATGGAATTACTGAAATAAATATTTTTTTTTGATAATTTTCTAATTATATGGCCAGCACCTGTATTTAGATAATGTCATTGAATTATGTAAAAAAAAAAAAAAAAACAATACCCAAGATACAGAATTTTAATAGGTTTTTCCATTGTTTTCCAAGTCACCTGTCAGTTCTTCAAAAATCCACAATAATGAACAAAATCTCATCACTCTTGAGTTACTTAATGTAGTGTCCTCTAACATCATCACTGAACGAAAAAATGGCGATATCCATAACTTCAAGTAATTATGAAGACAGAATTTTTTAATTATAAGAAATGATTTGTTCGCTATGGCTGATTTTTCTTTACACTAGTGGTTTTATCAGCAACTATAAGTTATTACATGTTCGCCTATTTTCTTTTACTCCCCTATTGTTGCCAGTTTGCAACATTTGTTAAACTTATTGCTGCTTAATTTAGTTTTTATTATCATTATTGTTGTGCCAACAAGCAGGAGCTGTGTAGGTACAGAAACTGAGAAAAACGACTTATTTTTTTAAGTGAACCAGTTACGTTGATTACCAGAACGATAATGTAATTTACATTTACAGGTTCAAATATCATCTAAAATACAATTCATGATCATTAATCCTAAAAATACAGGCACATAGTTACTGTACCTTCTTCCTGTCTGTCTCCTGCTCGCTGAGCTGGCTGCTCCTCCCCGGGTGGATGGTGGACTTGAGCTTCTCCAGGCCGGTGGCCAGCACTGACCGGCCCTCAGTCCGCTTCTCTTCAGCCAGCATGGCAGTGGTCAGGGGCTTCACTGGGTGGGGGCTGGACAGGATGAAACAAGCAGCACACACGTAGAGTCAGGTATCCCACTTCATACGACAACATCCCTGCGGCTTTTTAGTTTTATTTAGAAAACCTTCAGGTGATATAAAGAATCCATCTGGCTGTCATACTGGAGGTCTGAAAGTATGTGTCTGAAATGATCATATAAAGTTAATTTGACCCAAAGGACTTTTTCTTCCACTGTTTTTAGAACTTAGTACTAGAGGGGGATGGGTTGTGTGTGTGATTTTCAGAGTAAAGTCCTTGAATTCTTGGCCACTTGCTTGTGGCTGCGGGTGATACTCAAGGCTAATTTTAATGAATGCAGAATATAATATTTTAATACTTTTATGTTTTACTGACATTCAGTGTTTTCCGCATTCTAATGTTATTCTCATGATGTTTTACAATAAACCACGAGTGTCATCTACAGTTAACCATCAAACTACTGTACATGCATTTTTGTTGTTAATTAGACTCAAACTCTTCTGTTAGCTGTTTAGAGCAGAGATTTCCAACCTTGGGCTCGGCAACCTTCAAAGGACACCGAGATAAATCTGAGCAGTCTCAAGATGATTAAAGGGAATGAATGAAGAAAAATTATTTTTTTGTAACACAAATCTTTATTAACTTTGTCTGACTTTCTCAAATGTCTTTCTTGTGAAATACTGGATTCTTTCACTTCATCAGGCATCAACGAATAACTATTTAGTTCAAATGAATAATCTACATAACTTGTTGTGAGGGGTCACAAGCTAACATTACTTTATTTTACAGGGGTCACCTGCTGACATAATTACAACTGAGCATTTTTTGTGAAATCACACACAACACAACCCGAGTTTCCTCTGGGAAATTTTAATTTGAAGGCAGACAAAAGAAATACAAGTATCACAACATTCAAAAATGATCTTTTTTAGGCAATTACGTTTGTTTATTTGGCATTTCTTATATATGTATCTTCTTAAAGCACAACTCGAAAATAACACAGGAAAAACTATTTCCTGTGTCAGTGACCTACATTTATCGATTTTATCAGACCACTCGCTTACTTACTGCAGATACTTCCATTCACATAACCTCAATATTTGTCACATAAATCTTTCTTCACCCCAAGGTTTACCCATTATTTGAGCACAACAGATTGTCCTCATGACCTCCAGGATGACGCCAGACGTGGGTGCTAAAGATCAACCTTTTTCAGAAACTCCTCATTTTAGTGATCAAGAGTAAAAGAGGTTAGACATGTCCAAGACTCATTAAAGAAAATACTGGTGCAAATTGAAATTAAATGAGCTCAAAACTGAAAGACTTAATTGCATGCATTGGTGCAATCAAACATGTAGAGTTGAGTTAATGTGTTAATACCCCAAGGTGGAAAGGAAATGCTATCAGAGACACAACAACACCTTTTGTGCCTGGTATGAAGGCTGGTTTCTGGTTGACATTTTGGTAAATAATTGAGGCTGGGTGAGAACACTAGCTAGCCGTATGGGGAGGGGTGATGGTGTATGTGTGTGTGTGCGTAGGGTGTATGTTGGGAAGGAGGGGGTGTGCGGTAGGAATGAGGGCAAAATTATAACTGCTAATTGGCCTGAAGCTCTGTTTCCCCTCCCGTTACCACAGAGCCAGGACACACACAAGACACCTGCAGAGGAGTCCTGTTAACACCAGTATATATGTGTGTGTGTGTGTGTGTGTGTGTGTGTGTGTGTGTGTGTGTGTGTGTGAAAACGTGAAGGTCACACCACAAAGTAGAAACCCCTTGATAGTCAGCAGCACAGAAGAAAAGCAGGCGGAAGCAGAGTGGCAGAGGGAGACCGAAGAGACGACAGGGAAATTTCTGGAAGTGGGAAAAAGAGCTTCCTCTCCACCTTTTCACCGAGCGTAGAGCATATGCAACCTCACCTGTTCTGCTGATTGGCTGCCTGCTGCTGCTGGGGCTCCTGAAGAATTTGCTTTGGCGCCGCAGCTCGTGCCTTGTTGGGTGGTGACCTCGGCATAGCATTGGCAAGGGGAGGGAGGGAACAGAGCGCTACAGGGGAGCTACTACTGTCAGGAGTTAGATAGGAAGCAAAGGAGGTCAGAGAGGGGAGTTCAGGGCCAGGCTGAGCTGAAGAGGACTCCTGTATCGCACCAGGATCACTCCCAAAAGAGGACAGGAGGAGTTCGTCAACAGCAGGTGTCAGTGTGCCTTCAGAGTGGGAGCGGTGTAGTGTAGCCTTTGGTGCCTGAGGGCATTTCGAGAACACGTCACCTAAGATGACATGCTGAACTTCCACACCTCCTTCAGTGAGCTTCCTTGGATTACAACTTACATAAGAGTCTGAGGATACCATAGGGAGTAAACCAAAGTCAACCCCTATCATGATACCTGGCTCTAGAGTTCCTCCACAGAGAGACTCTTTAAATTGGTCTGTTTGGTTGTTTCCTTTGTTGTATGTCTTGCATGCATTGGTGGAATCTTCTTGGCCCAACGCAGCATCAGCAGTCGTCTGAATCCCACTCAGCTCACTACAGAGCTTTGAATTTGCAGAGTGTAACGTCTTATTTGGCTCTGAGCCGCTACATTTGGAGGATTGGTGAGACTCACAGGTTTGGTAATCCTGCGAGTCGGTACTTACATAAAGACTGTGGAGAAAGCTGCTGGTGCTCTGATTAGACGCCCGAGTGTGCAACAGTGTGTCTTCAAAGTCTTGGCTAAGACTGCTTGCAATGTGACTGGTGTTGAGGAAATTATCAAAAGGCCTGAAGGGTATAGGCAAACGCTGGCTCATATCCTGCCCTGTTAAACTACCGCTCTGAATGGGCGAGTCCGATGAACTCTGCCTCACCTCAGGGGAGGAAGTTGTGATGTATAATGATGGGTGTGTGGAGCAGAGTTCATCATCTGAAGTCATCACATCTGTAGTGTTACTTCCGGATGTAGAGAAATCATTTAACACTTGTGAAATGCTTTTCTTTCTATTTTCATTGTCAGACTTTAAAGAAACGTTGGATTTTGGCTTTAGTTCTGAGAGTTTTGGTGCCTGAGTAACTGCATCCTCAGGTCCTGTCTCTCTTGCAGCAATTTCAGGCTGCTGATGTGCAAGCACTGGGGACTGTGGTGCCAATGACCCCTCCAAACCATTTAAATCTACCTTTTCATCGCCATCCCTGTACTGAATAACACAGTGCTGCGTTGCATCAACTGAAGACAAATCATTTGGCGTCTCGGTAATGTCATTTTCAGATTCTGAGGGCTTTAAAGGTGTTATCACAGCTGACTCAGAGGACTTCTCAAAGCCAAGGATGTTGCTTTCAAAGTTCTGTGCTTCAGCTTCCTCAGAGGAGGATGCAGAGAATTTTTCCGAATAAGAAGAGAGACAGGAGAGGAAATCCTCTTCTGCTGAACTCCCGAGACCCGAAGAACCAGGATCAGAGGAGCTGCTGTTGAGCTTTACAAATGAGGTGTGACAGGGGGCTTGATGCATATTAGTGTCGATTAAATCTTTTGTATTAGCAGTACTGTTAGCTTGATTAGTTTCAGTGCAAGCAGCCAGTTTTGGAGAATTAGTGTGATTCTTTAAAGTTATGTTGTCACCCTCAAAGCTTGTGTGCTCTGGTATCGTCTCAAGGAGTTGTGCAAATGTGTCAAAGTGATATGTATTAGTGTTGGTCACCTGGATGATGGCTTTATGTGCTTCGGATACAAATCCTGTGCAAAGCTGATGATGTAGTGTATCATTCACATTTGTGTTTTGATCACCATCTGTTACGGGTAATAATGTTTCTTTATTAATGCAGTGTTCCAGTGGATGGTCACCGGGTGTGTTTTGCTGTGTTTTGCAATCTGTGGTCAGATCCTCAGGAGACTGCAGCCTACCAGCTGCAAATGCTTCAAAGGATTCATCCCACTCTGAATCCGGTTCCATCTCCCCAGCTGACATAAAAGGGTTGGAAAACTTCTCACTTAAAGGTTTATCCCCTTCCGTGGAAGCTGGAGAAAGACTTTGTTTCTTATCTTTGGCCATCAATTCGCTCTTTGGGTCTATACCAATAATGCAGTCCTCTGTGGTTGGATTGTTGCGAGCCAGGTTGGGGTTAGGGTTACTTGCCTGTGGAAAGAGTTGAGCTATGGGGGGCCGGGAACTGGAGAGATAGGGCAAAGGAGGCAGTGAAGGTTTTAGGGGCTGAGCGGTTAGCATGTCTTTATAGAAAGGGTTGTGCTGGAGGAGAGAGAAGAAAGGGTTGCAGCGGGATATGGGAGGTGATGTGGTCTGTGAGTGGCAGAAGGGGTTAGTGTGATGCAGTGGAGACACCAGAGAGCCAGGATCTACAGAGGGACCTGAAAGGGGGTGACTAGTTGTGAGGGGTGGTGGGTGGGGGTTAATGCTGGGCTCTAGTTTAGGTGACACCACCAGGCTGTGAAAGGAAGGGCACACAGTCCTCTTGATTAGTGAGGATTGTTCACACAGCTGAACTACAGGCCTGCAGAAAGTTTTCTGTCAGAATCACATCTTAAGCATACATTTTTACAGACGGGTTAGTGTTTTACCCAATTTATATAGAGTATAGAGAATTTTAATATAGAGTCCTTCTTTAATTTCTTAAACCCTGTTTAACTTTAGGCCTTGTAGGTTTTTTTGCTCTTATTGAAGTTTTCTTTATTGTTGCTTCATTGTATGGAAAACACATTTAAACCTGTTGTAACTGAATTTTGTGGTCTTAACAGTGACATTTTATCACCCTTTATAGTGAACATGATAGCAAAGAGTTAGCAGTTCACATATCCAGTAGGCACGGAGCAACATTAGCGTTCATTTGGTGTTTCTTCAGCCTGATATATTCACTACATTCTGCAATATTCACCCTTCTTATAGCTCTATTTTCTCTACCAATTCACTGAGGAAGTATTTGTCTTTAACTGCTAAATGCTTCACTATATTTCCCTAGCTATTCTGTTTGTCTGTCTGCTGTTTGGTGCTGGACAGGAAGTGTACAGTGGATTTTTAAAGTCTTCTTTGCTGAACACGGCTTTGATGAGAGCAGGGAGCCTGAACCAAAACAATGAGCTAAAAGATGCTAAAGTGCTCCGTAGAGCTTTCACATTACAGGCTAGTCAATTAATCCATTGTTAATATACACTATTGATTAGTGCAGCTTTAGAACACACTTATAGTGGCAGCCTGGCAAAAAGCAAAGCCTAGGGGTAGGGGCTAATACCCTCCACAGATTCAGCCTGGAGTTACTGAGATACACTAATACACACTTAAACTGCATACATTTTACACAAGTTTTTCTGTCAGAATAATTGTAAAAAATCCAATGAAAGTTCTACACATAGGGGCTTTAACAGTAACTGCTATGCAAAAGGTAACAATTAAAATTGTTGAAATCAATGTTTTCATATGTTTAAAAACTGGCACCTATCCACATCTAACAAAGGTGATGCAGCTGGGTGTAGTGATTACTTAGTGCTACTGGTGCCAACTTGGCACTTTTCCCCAAGGAGCTAAAATCATGTGGGTGTGTAGGCCGTGAAAATGTATAGTTACAAAGTTGGCAGAAAGGCACTGAGTGTACTACAGTCCAGAATAGCTGACCTCACTTCAACCAGCAGGTGCTTATCAGTCTAATATTTTGTTTACGTCAGTGTATAGTAATATTACTATATCGTACTCGTTTTTTAGTCTTGGTCAAGCAAATTGATAAAAATGAACATTAAAAGTAACTGTTTAAGGGTTCTTGTAGACCTGTATTAAAGATCAATTTTATATAAAGACTCCAATACAAACTGCAGGAGCAATGCACTCAATACAACAGGGAGCGGCAGTACAAGAGAAAGCACAGTGCATCAGGTGACACCCCCCAAATAAATTACCCACTTAAGAATGTGCTTGTGTTAGAAGTGGAAATACAATTAGATGGGGTTTCTTGCCTCCCATCTCCCTGCCCACATACACACATTACAAATGCAGACAAATCCCACACCTACAAATGCACATTCATATATACACAAAACCTGTAAAAGAACGAGGAATGTTCCAGCTCACATCATCATCTTTCCAATGATGATTATAACTGGACCATATTATAGGGTTCAGTGTGACAGAGTTAATTTCACAACAGCAGCTCCCCTCCTCCATCTGCATTGCAGATACCTGCTGTAACCAGAGACTGAGACCAGGAGCTGAGGAGGGATGTGTACAGAGCTAGAAGGAACTTCAAGCAGCCATGCTGATACACAGTATGGTAAGTGAAAAGTAAACATCTACTATGATTGTATTCAACAAAATGCTGCTTCAATATAGATATTGAAATGTAACCCCCTTTAATGGGTACATTTTATGCATTTACTTCAATTTAAGCTTCGTAAGGTTTACTGTTGAACTCTGGAGGTTTTATGTAAAGAATATGTGTTGTGTACCAAATAGTGAGATATCATGTAACCAATAAAGTAAATCCTACACTTTAAAGGTATATTTCAACACATTTTTTGAGAGTGTAGATATGAGAAGATCGATTGTTTGAAGCTGGAACTAGAGGTAGGAGGCAATTAATTTACTAGATTAACAACTAGCTTGGCTTTGTCCAAAGTTCAAAAATATGCCTACCAATTGCAAACTCAATAACATGTTGTATCTCATTTGTTTAATCCGTTTTTTAAACTAACAAAATACATGCCAGTTACTGAGATCTAGACCTGTTGGTAGGCATATTTTCCAACTTTTGACAAAGCCACGCTACCTATTTTCCTTGTCCATTTGTCCTTTATGCTATGCTAAGCTAAGATATTCACCTACTGACTCCAGCTCTATCCATAATGCACAGATAGCCATGACAGTGGTACTGATCTTGTCATCTAACTCTCATAATTAAAGTAAATAAGCATATTTCCAAAACTAGTTCTTCAAAGTTAATTAGGTTAAATTACGAGACTGTGTCACTGAGGTGATGGAATAAATTTTACAGCAAGTTTTGTGGCTCTTTGTAGTTTGCAAAGTTGACGTTGTATTGGATTACATTATAGCATAGGCAATTTCTAATTTTATAAGGCTTATTCAAATACAAATTTCTTGAACTTTTTAATTATGAGTATTAAAGTTAAATAAAATAATAATTTTTTATATTTTTTTAATATCTCTGAATGTCACACTGTTTGCCTGCCTGCCTTGTTTAGTTCTGTTTTGTTATTTCAGTCTTTTCTGTATCTGTTATGTAGTCTATGTTGTTGTTTGTCTGGTTATTATCTGTTAGCTGGTGTTTAGTGGTGTTTTGGTATTTTCCTGATCTCAGTTCTGTTCCAGTCTCATGTATTAGTTTCTGTACCATCATGCAATTAATCTGATTTTGATCATTCTGCCTTAGTCTCTGTGTAGCCCTGTGTATTTTTAAGTTACTTAGTATCTGTCTTGTCTCGTATCTTAGTTCCTAGTTCGGTGTCTTAGTTCTTAGTCCTGTACCTTAGTTCATGTCTTAAGTATTCACTCATGGTCTGTGTACTTCTGTGTTTTGCCCATGTCTAATCTGAGTTCTGTTTTATCTTTTCTTTAGTCTGTCTTCTTTGTTGTTAGTGTATTAGTGATCTGTCTGCTTGTGTCTGGATTAGTTTGTTGCTTTTATTATTCTGATATGTTACCACTTACTTTGATATGGTCCATGTTTAGTGTTCAGCAACTTGTGTTATGTCTGTTCCCCCTCCAGTAATCTGCCTGCCAGCCAGTCTCTCTGTTTTCCCCTTCTGTCTCTCTGCCTGCCCTGTTTAGTCCTGATACCTGTCACCTGTGTTGCTCCCACCCTGCTCGTTAGCCCCTGTGTATATATGTTTGGTGTTTCTCTTCAGTCCCCGTCTGGTCATTGTCATGTGTCCTGCCTGTTCTTGGAACTACCTGTTCATCATTTTGGATGTACCTGTCTCCACAACTTGTAAGCTTTATTGCTTGTTTTTCAGTTCGGATTAAAATCCTGAACTTGACGTCAGCTTTCTAGTGTCTTGCGTTTGGGCTCTCTCCTATGTGCACGCATCAGCATCCTAACACTGAATCTAGTTTAGTTTTCTGTTTTAAGCTAAAATAGCAGCCTACATTAAATACAGTGTTTCATGCTCTTATTTTTGCCAAATGAAACCAAAGTATACAGGTCATACGCAATAAGACGCCTCGGTCTGTGACTTATGACGCAGACTTATGACGCAGGGCAATCTAAACAATACAGGTACAAACTCTCAGCAGGCTCCTGGGAGGTTTTTGACCTTGATTCAATCCATATTCATATTGAAATGATAATTCATCATCTGTGTGATGTTGCAACAAATGAACCTGTCAGTGCGTGATTAGTCTTCTCTGTGATCACAGTGTGTATCTCACCTGGGTTTGCTGTGCGAGTCCTTTGATCCAAACCACCCCTTGTGTTTCTCCTCAGTGGCAGCGGAGGCTTGTTCAGACTCATCCTTGGACTGATTCTGCCCTTTCCCTGCAGACTCACTCCTCCCATGGGAGAACAAGTTCCTCCTCTGCTTTTTCCCCCAGCTTTCTGACTCTGCCGTGGAGGAGGAGCCAGCTTTGGGCAAAGCAACCTGTCCCAACCACTCCTCTTCTTGACACAGCATTGGGCCGCTTTGCTCCAAGGCCGCCACTATGGCTGCCTTCTCCTCCTCGTCAGGCTTGTCAAAAGACCAGCGGCGGCCATCACCAACAGGACTTTTGAGGAGGTCTGTGGATGGCCGCAGACTGACGTTCTGTAGAGACATGGACAGGGGCATAGACTTCTGCAACACTCCCAGGCCTAAAGAATTTGCAGGTTTTCCTGAGCCTGGGTCCAGGGGCTGGACTTTGTAAGCATGGCTTCCATTAACGCACACAGTGGGCTGAGGCACTGCGATGGTGATCTCACCGGCCTCATCACCAAACTCACATTTGAGAGAAGACGACCTAGGTGACGTGTTTGCCGTGTGCTCTGCAAAAACAAGAGGTGTAAAGTGAGAAAATGGATGCAGTTAATCAATGACTTTACTAAATAAAATTTACATTTAGCTTATTGGGTGATTAATCAATTAATTTTTATTGAAATTTTTTTATCCCCACGGCCGGAATCAGGACAGTCCCTTGTGATGTAGTATCTCATTTTCAAGACAGAAACACAAAATACAACAAACACAAACAAAAACAGCATTACATAACATAGACTGTAAATACAGAGATCCAGACAGCTCACTCGCCCACTATTGTTTCAAGTTTGCAAATACATTTCTAACTTTGAGACAATCTGCTAAAAAACAGAAAGAGGTGAAACCATAAACTTTCATTAATTAAAAGAAAAAAATGTATTTATTATTATTTAAATACTTAGTATTTGTGGCATCTTCAGTTTTTATATTTGGCACTCCTGTAGCACATACAAGCCACAAAGTACTTGCTGCTGTTCTCAAAACCTGAGTGAGCTAGCAGCTGTTTCTTAAAGAATTTTGAGGAAGTGGTTTATTTAGAAATATTTTACATAAATCACCCTGTCTACATGCTCCTGCAAGTTCTGCAATAGACATTTATAGTAGCAGTAGTAGTAGTAGCAGCAGTAGTAGATTAAAACCAATTTTGGCATAAAGCAATAATTTTGATAATGGATTAAGTTTTTTTTCAAGCAAAAACATTGAAAAAATGCCCAACATGCTCTGGTTCCAGACTCTCAAATGAGACAATTTGCTGCTTTATTTTGTTGTATACCGTCAAACTGAATTTCTTAGGGTTTTTGTCAAAACAAGATATTTTAAAACTTTATTTTAAATCACCTTAAACTCAAAGTTGCAATGGGCACTATTATTTGACATTATTTGGAGTAATTGATTGAAATATAATTAATAATAAAAATGATTGGCAGATTAATAAATGAAAATAACCGTTAGTTGCAGCCCTAGTTTGTTTTTGTTTGTTATTGTTGTAAAAGATTGCAGGGTTGTCCCACAAGAGGGGAAACCTGAACCTGCACGTGGTGATGGATGACTGTGAATGTGCAGTGACTGTAATAGTCAAATAATCTTCAGTAAGAGATAACTTGGCCTCTCACCTGGGCTGTTATCGACTGTCAGGTTGCTGCTGTTACTAGGTGAGTTGGAGAGGTCAGAGACCACCACACTGATGCCGGCCGTGGGGCTCAGGCTCCCACCCCGTGATGATGACTCGCTGCTCTCCGAGCCTAGTGATGTGCTGGAACGAGTGTCTGATGACTTCCTCAGCTTCCCTCTCAGGAAGAATGTCCTCATCTTGCTCCGCCGGGCCTCGCCCCCCTCGTCATCCTCGTAATCCTCCTCCCCACCCCCATCGCTCGGCAGCCGTTGCCGCATCCGGACAAGGGACCCGTAACCACTTGGTAAAACGGCAGACGACGAGTCCTCCTCATTGGATCTCTTCTTCCCCCTTATGCGCTCTTTCAGCTTTCCGAAGGTGGAGGCGCCCTTGTCCTTCATGACGAGGTCATACATGCTGGCTGTCAGGTTGTTTCGGGTGAACTGGACACTGACTTGAATGTCTCCTCGTTCCTTCTCTTTCTTCCCCGTCTTAGAGTTGAGCCTGTACCACCTGCAATAGACAAAAATCCATTCACATGAGATTAATAGACACACTCTGTATATCTGTATATTGTTTAGACGTGAAACAAGTAGTCATTTAATCTATTAGTGGGTCATTTGAAGTCATTTAACAAGCAAAAATGCAGAAAATGGTTCCAGCTCCTTAAAGGTACAATGTGTAATTCCTGGCCATATCCTGAAGGGCCAGCATAAGATAGAAAATTATTATTTGAACTTTGAATCATGCAAAGCTGCTAACAGGGGTCACAGAACTGCAATATAGGATTGAAAATGCAATATAATAGGTCTCCTATAAGTATATTGTTATTTTATAGCCTAAATTAATTAATCAATTAATCAAAAACAGCAACACATTTATCGCTAATGAGAATCGTAGGCTGATATCAAATTTCTAATAATTGAATTGGGCTTTTGTACAAGTGCTTGCCCTGAAGAGAGTTGCGGAGGAGCTATTTTGGGTGGACCTTGCTTCAGAAGTAAAAGTCCCATAGACAGCGTGAGGTGACTCACATTTAGAGCACTTCCATGACTTGGGCCGCTCTACAGGCTGATTTATAAGTAAAAAAGATTAACAACTGTGTTAGAAAATATCATAGATAGTCAAGGTTGAGAAAACACAAATCAGCAGCAATTCAGTTTAAACTTCTGCGTCAATTTCAATCAATCGTTAAGAATCTATGCCCCATGTTTTGTTCTCAACTGCACCAACAAAGTGTTTTGAATTCACTACCACCCTAATTCGCTCCTCTTTAGTGGCTTCTTCTCCATGGCAAATGTGGCCGAAGCTCATGGGTAATGTAGTATTTACACTTGTATGCCATGCCAAATGACAGACAAAACATGATTTCTCAGAAACTAAGCTCAAATTGTTAAAAAAGGTGAAAATAACCTACAGGATGGTTACATTATCCAGGGAGTCCAGTGTGTCTATGTTAAGTAACACTATGCATATAATTAAAAGAAAAACATGTATGGGAATAAAGAATGGGGGAAAACACACAAAACCAGCAATCTCGCCCACTTCATTAATCCATTATGATAAAATGTACTGACACATTAAATCCTTCAGCGTAATATTTGTTTAATAATAACTGAGTAAGTGTGAAAAGTCTGATTTTGAAAACATACCAGCATGCTTTGTTGAGTTTAAGATTCAGAGAGTGAAAATAGTACAAAATAATTGTAAGGTGTACTGAAATCACATCCCTAACACTTCATTCATTAAAAGGTTCAGCATTGAGTGGGGTCATGAAATTATGTGAATGACCATATTGTTATTGTGAATGGGGTTAATCTGTCCTCACACAGGGTAGAGTGTGTGACAGTGTATGTGTCCTACTAATACCACACCCCACAATACCTTGGGATGGTCTTGTTTGGTCACCAAGTCTGGTAAGCAAGAACAATGAAGTAAGTAAAACAATGATTATTTCTGAGTTAATAGTGAGTGCCGTACATACATATAAGAGATCCTGACTGAAAAAACAGATTGACCCAACCATAGATTTCTTTACTGGATGAGCAAAGAAGAGCAGTTCTTAGAAACTCTGTGTACAGGTGGGTGTTACAGCGCCAACAAGTTCACCACACCATGACTCATGGGAAAGTCTCATCTGTTCTGTTGTGACCGGTTTAAAAATATTATATGACCGAGAAAAATTCCCCCGGTTAACATGTGTTTCTGACAATTGATGTTGCCAAAGGGAAGTTATCAACCTAGGGAGGACGACGACTAGGTCTGAAACCAAGACTCACTTCCTGTGCTGCCGGGCTATTTTCACCTCACACCTCGACCACAGTGCCCTTTTCTATTGTTCATAAAGGCTAAAAGCACTATAAGGCTGAGTGACGCATTACAGCTCAAATTTTACAATAATTTTCTGAATTTTATATAATTCTATGTATAGGTTAAACTGACTTCAAATTCAAGGATTAGTTGACGCCATATAGAGTAGCTTTACAGAAATATTATGTAATTGTTTTAGTGAAAAACAATTTATAAATCATCTACTATACATAAAGACATAAAAATGACCAAAAGTATTAATAATTTCACATATTATCACAACAATTTCTTTGGTTTTCTTACGTCATTTCACGCCATTTAGTCTCTACTAACTTATACTGCGCTTAGACAGCATGTCAAAACAAAAATGTCAAGTGACATAGTATAAAGAGCGACAAAGTCCGTGTAGGGATGAGGACGAGGTTAATAAATGAGTCTCATGCACAGGAAATCGCTGTTTGTGTCCTGCTTCAAACTAAAAGCCACCGTTGAATCATTTTTATTTACCTATGCAAGTTCTGGTATGTATTTTACTTCAGAAACTGACTTAGCTAACATACTTACGCCTGCCGAAGATAATTACATGTATTTTGTATCACTTTATGTGGTTGTAAAATTCTGCAAAAGAGGTCAGTTTTGCACACATATAAAACAGGATGTCAGATGGATAGACAAAAAAATCTAAATGTGATGCTCTGGAAATCAAATGTGCAACTGAAGAAAAGTTCTGAAACTGAAGAACGGAAGTTTAAACATCAAAGATGAAACATGAAAGCTGCTGCATGAAAGAAAACAGAGACTAAAGCAAACCCACTGATGCATGAATGATCTGAGAAAGGAAAGGAACCTCACACACTTACTGCTCAGCTATCTTAGAAACCAGACAAGCCAAACCTACAGTGTGACAACGCAGAAACTCAGCAAGGCAGAACATTTACATGTCACACCCAAAATACTTCTAAATAAAGGCTGTTGTTAATGTGGTCACTGAACTGAGCAGTTAGTTTGAATAGGAATATTTTGGTTCCGCCAACACGTGATTTTAACAGTTAGTCACATTGTAGCATGTTAGCAAAATAACATCAAGATGTTATCATGATTAAAGTTAGCATGTTAACATGCTAGTAGGGCTGACCCCGAATAGCCGAAGATTCAATGATTCAATAGGAGGAGCCTGATTCGACTCCCAATCTCACAGTTAAATCTTCGCAGAGCCGTTATGAAACAAGGATCATACAATATTGGCTATATTGGGGTGCTCAACGTCTGATTTTACATAGAACTATTTTTTTCTCCCAAGAAGTTAATATACAGCTTATTATGATCTAAATATCAACATATAATGCTATAAATAAACATGTGAAAAGAAAGCAGGTGTGAATAAATCCAAATTTGTAATGCTAACCCTTAAGGTAACCCTGCGCATGTGTGGTAGAAGAGGAAGAGAGATGGAGCCTCAGCAGCACTGGTGATGTGAACTTGTATGTGAACTTTGCGGGACGTTTGAATCATTTATCACCATTGATGAACCACACAAAGAATATTATATCGTTTTTCAACAGTACTTGGAACCGAAACGTGGCCATACAGCCAGTGACCTTATTTCCAGGTTCCGTTTGGTTCTAACATGAAGCTGTTTAATTACATAGAAAAAGAGGCAGGAACGTTTCTTGCTCTAGCAAAAACACTGGCGTAATTGTAGGCTGCAGGAGAAAAAAAACCACTGGTCTTATAATTCACAGCACAGGCTGTTATGTAATCATCATCATCCGGCCACCGACCCCAAGTTCAGCCCTGAAAACACAGTAACACCCAAGAAGAATGTCAGTGAAAACAATTAGCAAGCAAAGTCCTTCCAGTACAACTCAAATAATAAGCAGGTGGAGCCCAGAACCCAGGACAGAGAAAGAGAATGCTGATGCATTTTATAGCTCCAAAAGACAAACAAACATTACATCTAACATAAATGGGCAACAATAGAAATATGCCACGTGAGCAGACACAGGAAATGTAAGAAGTTATCATGAACTAATCTAAATCATTCACAGACTTTCAAAAATATGTAGAATACGTGACACTCCCATGAAGCAGCTGTGGTACTGGGTTTTTGTTGTTGCATAAAAATCAACTTGACAGAGGCGGAATGATTCTAATACAGATAAAGTATTTACTTTGGAGCATTTCATTCAATCAAATCCTGTTACCAGTTTATCAAGCTACATGTAAACAATGGACATTTCTGAGCTCTGAAACTCTGTTTTTGTCCAAAAAAAACAAGACTATTAAGTAGGCTATTGCTCAAGTGTCTAAAATTGTATACCACTGCTGCTACCTCAAATGCCTGTGAGGTGTGGACTCGAGTTTCACATCGATGCTCCAACAATAGTAGCAGCCTTCCTCCTGATTCGGCAGCCAACTCCCTGTAGCCAAAGTGGAGTTCACATTCCAAACACTGGACTAGGGAGTTATGTAAGGGTTTCCTTTTGCAAACCTACAACTACTACTACCACCATCATCATACCACCGACTATGCAGGGATTGTAATTTAGGGTATTAATCATCTTCCTTCTAACCTCAACTTGTGTTTTTTAGAAGATCATGGAAAAACTTTTGGTATTTTGTTGACTTAGGCAAACTGACTTAGATCAAAACTGACTTGCTTCAATTTCTGTGATACGCAAACAGTCTTTTCATTTTGAAGACGATGCAAAAACGTTACAGGCCTAATTACGTACATGCACCTGTGCTCAAGGGTCATGTGGCACAGGAAAAGGCCTGACAACAACAAATATAAACATAAGTAAACGGACATGAGGCCTAAATACAGAAACTGCAATAGAGACAAAAACAGCAGCCTACATTTTGAAGCCCACGTCCTCAGGCAGAGTGCAGTCTGTTACAGAAGAGGATACAGTGTCCCAAAAGCATCATCCCACACAGACAACTGTATAGTTCAACAAGGCCACTGTGCTAAAGCATTTTTGGTTCTAAATAGCTTATGAACATCCCAGCACCAAAGCAACCATCATAACCAAATGCTCTGCCTGTTTTTGGAATTTGTGGGAGTCTACACGGATTTCATTTTCACAAACAGTCCCATTCCAGAGCTGCAGAGCGTAACTGTTTATCTGCTTCCCCATCTTGCAAAAACAGGAAATCAAAACACTCCACCCCATCCCAGCATGACACCATCTCCACCATCTCCCCTCCCTCCCTCATCCACTGAGTAGGTATGAAAATGTTCTCTTCCAGGGACTGCTGTCTTTTTCTAGGCTTCAGCTTCTGTGGAAAAAATCAATCCCTAGACACCACCCTTCAAGACAGAACAGGGCTGAAATTACAAGACAAGTAGGCTATCAACCTATTTTATACAGCATGTCCTCAGTCTCTGTGGGGCTCTGTGAGCCTGGGTGGTATCAGAGCCAGACAGAAGAGACTCTCTGAAATAAAACTGGTGCCAAGGGCACATGATCTGTGTCAACTGTGGAATTTATCAGTGTACTTAATTTACCAAACATATTGGTATTTAAGGTTAAATCACTCTGAGATGCTTATTTTTACTACCAGAGTAAGAGGGGTTGAGAAAGCTCAATGTACTCTACAGGGCCCGAGAGGGCTAGATACACTACAACTACAAACACAAGCAACTGAAGAAAACATCTTCACCACTCAGGTATAATGTCTGTGATGTACACCATCTTAGTTTGGCATTTTAGCATCCTAACATTTGCAAATAAGCACAAAACACAAAGAACAGCTGAGGCTGATGTGAATGGCACTGGTTTCTGGACACTTCAAAAACTACAAATCTATGGTTAACTAAAGGCACTGACAGCCCAAGAATGGCCCAACCGTGGCAGATTATCAGCTTGATGTGTCATGCCACTTGGAGAGGATGCAAGGTAGTTAAGTGCTTCTACTTCATTTGAATTATAAAGTGAACACTTCCTATACATGTCTTTTAAAGAACCCTCCAGTAGCATTGTGGGTAATGCTGGTAATATGGCCTGGAGCCCCTGCCTCATCAGCTGAAGTAGCAGGCAGGCCACAAGACCCAGACCACATTCCACATCTGGACGCGATGAGCTCTAACCTCACCACTAACCTCCCTCCCAATACTTTTACACAACAGAGCATTGTATCTTCAAATTATACCTTCTCAGGCCCACATTAGAGATCAGTGATAGAAAACCAAGGAAATTCTTCTTTTTGTTAATAGTAAGTCATAGTTATATTGAAAATAATTAAAAACCACAGAGCAAGTGGGTGATTGTTTAAATTTCTTTTCATGAAACAATTATATCATGAAGAAAACTAATGGATCTAAGAAAAGTTTGTGATCTTAACATAACATGATCACAGGATAATTATTTTGGCCAGTTCAATATAGTGAATTATTCCTCGTGATTACAAAACAAATGTTCACAGGGAAAACTAAGCTTCTAACACCGCAATCATAAAATAAATAAACTGGATTGACAAGAAAACACCTTAAAATATATATATATACCAGTATATCCTCTCCAAAATACCTAACTGTTCACATGTGAAGAAAATCTTGCTTAAGTAATAAGTACTTAATGATATGCTGATGAAAAGCCACTGAAGCAGGGCTGAGCATTTAATTTCATTAGGTGGGTGTTTATCTGTGTTAAGCAACAGTAACATGAGTTCTATTGGACTGTGCAGTTAAGGCCATCTTATGTGAAGTTCACATTTCCAACACAATTTCTAACAGATTCCAGTTAACCTTGTGTCCAGATTTAGCACAACTGTCACTATGTGGCAATGTACGTGCAATCATACTGGTGGAGCTATTGGACATCTGGTGGCATTTTCTTAATGTTCAACTTTGCTTACAACACAATTCTCTACTTGCACAATGTAGTGTGACGTATATCTGTTTTACCAACTGCAAGTCTGTTGACTTTCTGTCAGTTCTCCAGTAATGTTCACTTTTTACAGTTAGCCTTAGCATTTGATGCTTTGCTCATATTAGCATGCTGGCTAATTACCTAGCGAACTGAACGGATTACAGACAGGAACTAAACACGAGAGCTGCTGAGTCACAGTGACCTAGATTAGGAAACAATTCTGGCTCTTCTCGTCTGCTAATAACTCGTGTAAAACGCCCTTTACCTAAACCAAACCAGTCATTTTCAAGGTCTTCTAGTATTTGCTTCACTGTACCTCCATGCTGATGCCTGATGCTGTTGGGAGATTTGTGATGCAACTACACAGTCTCTACAGCAATATAAGATAGCAATATGAGAAAATGCTGGCTGCTGTATATCCTGCTGCCTATTGAATGTTTTTTATTTAAGTTAATCTGATAAATCTCCACACAAATGTTTTTAACAGGCTGAGGTAGATTTGTCTTATGTAGGATATCGGATCACACAGTTGTGCAACTTCTAATGTCCATTAGACTTATAGACTATAGTCTCTCTCGACAGTAGCTACTGAAAGTCTGTCGGCTCTCAGCAGTGGATTTTTCTGGATGTACATCAAACACACATAAGGAGACACACTCACATACCCACCCACATTGACACACACAACCACACACAGTCTTTCTGCCTCAATCAGCAGATGGATGTTCAGTTCTCAGGACTATGTAACACTCAGGTCTGAAACAACGTCAAAGCTTTGCCTCCTACAGATACACAAAATTACGGGGGGGGTTGAAACTGAGACAGCAATGGCATGAAATAAGGAGTGTTTCTAAAATAACAAAGATTCAAATCACAGTATTTGTGCTGTAAGAACCACCCAACCAATACTGTGAAGAATGTCTGACGTGCATATAAAAACCCTTCTGGGAGGAAACTTGATTATTAAGGAAAAAATGTGGATGACAAGTTTGATATATAGCAAAAGCATTATAAATTTAATTTTTTGTTAATAACGTGGGTTGCTTGCTAGTTTTTGTCCACAGTGTGTTGATCTAGCAGTGTTTTTGTAGTTTCCACCATACAGACCCTGTCGGGGAATTCACCCAACGCCCACCTTTCCGGGAATCTGCTCTTTACTGATAGCTCAACAATCAAATACACCATATCACGGCCACAACATCCTCCCATGCCACCGACTTGAGGGCAGCTGTTCCGCCTAAATTGCAAAATAAAGATTGAACATGTTGGCACATGTTTAAAATAAAGCATCCATGTGGTTGTTTGCTCTACTGTCACTATTGACTTGTGAAGTTAAACTGTGCTTTAATACACACACACACACTATAACAAAAGGGTAGTATAATGATCAGAATACTAATCAGGTGTTTGGTAGTGGATTTGTTGCCTTACTCTAAGTATGGCTGCAACTAATCAACTGTTTTCATTATTGCTTAAGTTTGTAAACTGTTGGAAATTTAATGCAGTTTAACATTTTTGAAAAGTTAGAATAGTGAATTACAGTAAGAAACCATCGATTTTGCCAGCTGAAATGACAACTGTCGTTAGCACAGACTGTATAAAAGATGTGGACGTAGCCACCGTGATGTCACCCATTGGTTTGTGGACAACCATTTTGAAGCCTAGAGTTCGGCATTCTGGCCGTCGACATCTTGGTTTTTTTTGTAGCCAGTGGTGACCATATCTGGACCAGACCGTGGCACTTGGTGTGTTCAGTTCAGACTACCAGTAACAAGCAACAGGCTGGGACGGCACCCATCTGTCGCTCAAAGCGGCCATGACTTGATTTATGCATAATTTTAAGCCTTAATTAAAAAGGGTGAGTTACATAAATATTCACACCCAGTAGGCTACAGTTGTCATGAACCGGGGAATTAGCTATAGAGAACAAAACCATTTTTTATACCAATACCAAGTTAGGTATTTTAATATGAGGACTGACTCACTTTTGGAGCATGACTTCAGTGGTCATTCAAGGAACCGCAGTTTTTAACACTTTCGCATTGGTTCAATTTTCAGACCGGAGGTTGCCAGTTGGTCGAAGCAGATTTTACTGACTTTAGCTAGCTAGCTCCGTAAGCTAGCGTTATCTCTTTGATTTGGTTGAAAACACTGTATGCAACTGACTTTTTTAATCTTTCAAGCTGACTCGTTTTAAAACAAGAATCTTGTAACAGGGGTCCTAAATATGGACTTAATGGCTACATACGTTAATGTGCTAAAAGCCTGACACTAAAGCAGGCAAAAAGTCAGCATTCTCACAATGATGATGTAGAAGACACAGTGGGTAAATATTATACAGCGGATTTGCTATTTACTTTTCTAACGTAACCCCCACAAATGAATGTCGTTAGTTAACGATGTCCTCCTTTAAAGTTACACTCCCCAGCTAGTTAGCTGTTCATTAACATTTGCAGCTTATGTTAGAGCACATAAACACATTTTATCTTTTCCTGACATTTTTGCTCTAATTTTTTTGTTTTAGCAAAGTCAAGTTCAAGTCTTTTTTGATTTTGTCAAGTCTAATGTCACCAGAATTTCAAATCCACACCTTTGGTTTGTTGATCATCTCAGAATAAACTCCTCTTCTCCGAGCACCACAACTAAATTTAAACCTCATTCTTCATTTCCACTGACTGACTGGAACATGCTGATTCAGAAGTACACTGTATAGGGACTGATGAACTCTAGAGAGAATAAAACAAGTCAGAGGTTCAGAAGAAAACAGCCATTTCAACCTGCCCTATCTCCATTTGCCGAAATATGCGGTCAGCCACAATACTATATCACTGCAAAGCCCCCACCTCCTCTAACATTGCTTTATAAATATTAGAAACTGTAAAGTGAAGGAGTCCTGGCACACATTCAAGTCCTCAACCTCTGCAATACTAAATGTAACACTGAAAAACTCTCTAAGGGCATTTAGTTGTGTTTTAAAATTAAATGTCATGTGTATATAAAGTGACTTTTATCGTTGCTTCGTTTGTGTTGAGTTGAGCTGGTTTTAAAAGCACCTGGTTTCCTCCACCCCACCTAAGCAGCATATTGAATGTACTTATTCTTTCTGTGTTTTTATTATCATATTTTACTGCCACCATTAATTTTATCACCATACAAATAAAGCTTGCCTTAAACAAAATGACAATCTTGAACAACCTATTGTTACTGTATCATGAGAGCCCAACGATAACACAAATCACACAGCTTTCCATTTAGGGTTGTTACTGGGAACAGCCCAAAAACACAAGTCGTCTCCATCTGGTTGGCAGTTGTTAAAGTTGCAAAGAAGTAAATCATCCTTTACTATGTGCGAGTGTTAAAAACGTTTTGATCTTAAAACATTTTCAACTTTAAAAAAAGCTAATTTACTGCTGTATCAACACTATGGCTGTGTTTAGAATGTCAATACTTTGTGTAGGGCTGGGTAATATGGGTGAAATCAATACAAATGCATTAATGGTTAATGATCTCATCCCATTATTGATATACATCGGGAAAAGGATGCAAAATGACATAAAATAATCAAACTGATCAATCTCCACCCAAGGTCCAATTATTCGCCTGTTCTAGAGTTGAGACTGTTTTGTCAAAGGTCAATTTAATACATTGAACGGTGTTCCACTCTCCATTGTAAAATAACAATCTTAATAATAACTTTCAGTAGCTTTTAATTAGAGTTTGAATTGAACATATTTTTTTTTAACCCAATAACATGATATGGTCACGATATGGTCACAAAAAGATTACAACAAAAGATGATACAATAATATAGAATTACTGCAAATCTCCATTGAAAATTGTTCAATTATTAGTCAAAATCTTTTTACGGAATGTTCTTGTACAATTGTTTGTATTAAGACACGTTTAAACACTAATGCATTTGAGAAGTTTGACTTTGACAAGTCTTTTAGAAAACACTTAAAAATCAAAACTTACACTCATAAGAAAAAAAGCTCTGTCGCTCAGTATAATACACATTATATTGTACACAAACATTATGATTCCTCTTTATACATGATACATGCAGCCACTGTTTAGTGAAGGTTTAAGAAGCATTCCGAGTGCACAGGTTTGGAATTTGAACCCAAGCACAGGCTTCATTGACACTTGTATCAGGATGACATCCATGCAGCCAAAGTCACCACTGACTGAGGTTTGTCAGTTCAGCTCACAGACAACAGTGCCTTAAAACAACCATCTTCAATTAACAAAATTATGAACTTTTTTAACAACAATTTTACACATGAAAGTTTGTATACAAGGAGTTGGGGAGTAGTACTGCTTATGTGAAAAAAGTTGAGTAAACTATGTGAGTCAAGGTCGGTAAAAATATATGTTGTAATAAAATGTAAATAATCTGGGGGTGTGGAGTTTGAAAGAAGTGAGTTTACCAAACCTCTGTAGCTCCTCATCTCTGCTTAAGGCTAGCGGCTGCAACTAGCATAACATAGTCAAATCTTCAACCAAACGGTTGAAAAATGCATGGAATAAAAAAAAACATTACCTCTTGTTCAGCTGCATCAGATTTAATGCCTTTTTTAAACTGTCCATCATGAATCCAACCAGGTTTAGGCTGTCTTAACAATGTTTCCAATATGACAGGCATGCAAACTGCTTTTGTTTACAGCTCACAAACATGACTTGAGACGTGACGTGCTTATTTTGCTATTTCAGTCACACAGACATTTCAGTCTATCAATCTTCCTCAAAACAGGTTTCAAGGCTGAGTATGAAGGAGCTTTTTGTCTTTTACATCTTATACTGTAGCACTAGCATCAAGTAGCACAAAAACAACAGTTTATCCTGAAACGTGGCTTTATTTTTTTTTTGCTGGATGATTTCTGTCAAACTTGAGCCTTTCTTCAGGGTTGACATTAGTGAGTAGTGTTGACTGTGGGGTGTGTTGCTATTGACCAGCCCAGATTCACTGAATGCCACATGGAGACATTGAATGTACCAAGACACCGAACTGCTGACACTTCAACATCACAGGCTCACTCTAACCTTCAAGTGACCAGCTTCAACAGGGACGACAGGAAGACTGGTTCCCCTTTCATCTCACATTCAAAGGTTTATCTGAGCGAAAGCACAGTCGTTTTTTTTTTTTTATCAAACTGCCATAAATGACAGATACTAAAGAAGGCGAGAGGTTTGTGTTCATCATCAAGCCAACATATTTAATCTGTGCTTAGTCAACAGGGAGTCAGGATGAAGGCAGATGTCCTAGAGCATGTAGTGGTTCTGATTAATACTGGACTTATGTTAATTAAAAGATAAATTACATATTAATTACAATTATATCATTTGTAATACATTACTATTATTTATAATAAATTAGATCTTGGTTGCAACAATGACAAATTTGAAAATGGGGTGACCACAGACTAAGCACCAACAGTTATATTTATCACAGATGTTTCCACCCTGTGTGGAGGGTTTTAAGTCAGGATTAACACAAACACAAACATGAGTATAGTTGTGTTAAACTTCTTTTAAAGACAGTTGGTCTTTTTCAAGTCAGAAAAAAGTAATTTAGCTCTGTCTGGGAGAATGTAAACAAAGTGCCATCACATCTCATTAAGGTTTGATGGCAGGAAATTATTTAGTTATCCAAAAACATCAGCAGTAAATGTCAGGTTTTGCTGTCAATCTCTCTCAATCAAAAACTGTTTTGCATGTGCTACATACAAAACACTACTCAACTGAGCAAAATGCATGGTTGGCAATAGATATTTTTGAGTAAACTGTGCAAATTTTATTTCTTGCTCATTTCTATGCAACAACATCAAACCTACAGCTGAATACTTGGTGTTGAAAGCCATTATGGGGAGTGTAGGACATCACAAATTGAAATATGTAACATTAAGGATAAGGGAACATTGTTGAACCAAAACACAGTTGTCCTTCACTCCTAAATATGTCCACCAAAGCGACATATTGATCATAAATAAGAGTTATCTGAGGCTGGAAATGTCCTTTACGTTTTGGCAAATGTTTAAGCTGTTTAATGTAAGCAACATCAAACTTTGTATCACTTCTACACATGGTTTGGCTTTTGTAAAACAACATGTTGTGCTAAAAATACCTTGGAGATTTAGGATCATGAATCTATTAGATAATCCCTGGAATTGGGACAAGCATTAATCCTCTGCTCCATGTCATGTCCCAGCTATTGGGAAACAACATTGCAAGAACCAACAAAACAAACACAACAAACACCAAATGTGGACACCACGAAGGAGGTGAAAGTGAGGTTTCTAGAAGGTCAGGTTTGGGGGAAGCCTTCAGCCTCAGGGAGGTGTTTAGTGGCAGGACGTGCTCAGTTAGTTTGGTGGCTGTGGGAGGAGGGAGGGTGTGTCTGCAGGGCCCTGATGCAGCACTAGAGACTTGACAGCTGTGTTTATATCTGAGCACAAACTGTGTAGCAACTAAAACAGGACAAAGACAGACCCAAAAGAAAAGAAACACCCTAATGAGTTCAATAAACATGGATAACCCACTAAAGTAATGACAGATGAAGCATGCATGCAGCTTTTGGTCACATACTACCCTCGTCTTCATGCTGACGCCAAACACAAACACACAACTATTACATGTATAGACAGCTGAACTTACTCGTTTTTCACATATCTAGTCTCATGAAAGACCTTATCCAGCTGGATCACCGCCTGGCCGAGGAACACGTCCATCGCGAGCGCCCGGTGCATGACGGTGAGGACCAGCTCGTTGCTCCCGGCCGGGCAGCCGCTCTCCAGCACGCCGGGCTGCAGCTCAAACGAGCACTCCTCCCTCCACTCCGGCTCGGTGGTCTTCTCCACCACGCAGGTCGAGTATTTCTCCTTCCCCAGCTGGATGATGGTGTACGCGTCGCTGGTGCCTTGCTTGCCCTTGCCCCGTAAGCTCCTGCCTCTCAGCACCGTCACCTGAACGTGTGTCGGTGTCCATTTCTGGTCCTCCTCGACGGTTAGCGAGGACATGTCCCCCTCCAGACAGACAGACCGACCGACCGTCCTGCCGCGCACACCGTGACGAGGCGAGGCAAACCGGGGAGAGGTGGTGGTGGTGTCCGCCGCTTCCTCCCTGCTCTGGGTGTGCACAGTCACATCAGCTCCGGGGTCGGCGGGCGGTGCCGCATTATGGCTGTCTGTAGCCTCTGCAAAGTTTCCGTGGTTGCCGGGTGTTTAGTGCCCTGACTGCTCCCGTGTTTCGCAGCAGTCTGCTCTGCAGCACCAGCAGCGTCCGTCCCCGCACGGCTCGTCCCTGCCTCTCTCCTCCTGCCGTACGGGCCTCTCTGCGGGCAGCGACGTCACGCCTCTATCCTCCTTCTTCTGCAAGACGAGGAAGTTCAGCTCTGCCACAACACATGGGCTGCATGCAGACACCATTAAACAAGCCTGTGCTGGAATGTAGGTGTGATAAATCTGCTTGTTGTGTTATCCAACAAACACCACTCCTCTGAAACAGTGTAAAACTGGTCTCTGTTTGGCTGTGATGCCTGTTCACAATGCAGATAGTCCAACCCTGATGGAGGCCTCTGTTCTACAAGCTATAAAACATAATTTAGGCTACATACAGGAAAGCCAGATGATGTAGCTTCTAGTCCTTTCTATGCACATGCACTTACATTAACATGTTAAGTAACTCCCACAGACTCACAAAACACTTAAAATGTCATGTAAAATCTGAGATAGGGCTGCAAGGAATTGATATTGATAAGTAGGCCTATTTGTGTTTATGTGCTATAACATAAGAAAACTGTGAAACCAACATAACCGTCGTGAAGACAAGTAAAGGAAAGAAGCTGGAACCAAAGAATAGTGGGCATATGTGCTTGAAAACTGACTTCAACGATTCATCGAAAATAGTTGGCTTATAAATGAATTATTCAACTAAATATTGCATCTCTAATCTGATAAGGTGTGAAACCTGAGAGTCATAATTTGTGCACGTAATCTACATGATGGTACATCAAAGCAGACATGTTGGTACAAGCATTTTCATAAAACATGACTACATTTTTATTTTGAAAGGACATTACTTGAAAACTAGCTTGTTGATGGTTTGATTTGATAAAACAAATCCAACTTAAAGGTAAACTTTCTAGCGTTTCCCAGAGCTTCCATCCATATCACATGATCTTTATAGGTGGATGGAGTTAGCTCAGTTTTAATGGAGATGGATCTGTTGACATGCACGCCATGTTACAATTTCATCCATACTCGCACAACACTTTAAGGACTTCTTTTCCAAGTTGGTTTAGAGTTAAGATGGAAAACAACAACCACATCTCAAGGTCCACTTACACATTTTTAACTGTAT
Source organism: Micropterus salmoides (assembly GCF_014851395.1). Taxonomy (NCBI): domain Eukaryota; kingdom Metazoa; phylum Chordata; class Actinopteri; order Centrarchiformes; family Centrarchidae; genus Micropterus; species Micropterus salmoides. The sequence continues at coordinate 7,538,889 of NW_024041039.1, forward strand.
CACATGACCTTCATCATTAGTTTTATTGCCTCTTCATGCTAGCAGGAGGCAGATCCAAATCAAGGTTGTCTTTATCTGGATATTTTAAACCTGCAGTGCAGAACTTTTGTCTCCTCACTTCTGACAGTGAGAGTAATTACACAACACTGTCAACATGTGCTTATAAGCTTATGTCCTTACAGCTCTGTCTTGCTGAGTTGCTGCTGTAGCTAGCGTTGCTCCTTCAGCTCTGGCAAACCAATCGTTTGCTGGTTGGCATAAAACACATCACTGTGCCAGCGCAGACACCCGAGTTAAAAACTCTGGTATACTGCGAGTACAGAGAGATACGTGGTGTTATATACGTGGTGCATAATCAGCACTGTGTTAACTCATCTGGCAAGACTTTGAATGTAATGGACGTTCATAAGTCATGCAATACAGCTTTACGTAGTAACATACTATTTTAACCTTTCATGATCCTGATACACCAACTCAGAGGTTAAATGCTGCATCTTTACAATACATTTAACTAATTAACATGTAGCCTACTGAGCACTGTTGCCTTTTAAAAAAAGGCTACAATGTGTCATGTGTATATGTCAAACACATATATGTATTGTGTTGCAGAGATATGGACTGAAGCCAGACCCGGCCTATCTCTCTGGTAGTCAGTACCTCAAGAAGCAATAGTCGGCTGGTGTTAAATAATACGTGTGCTCCTCTATTTGTCCTAATTTCTCTTCTCTTCTTACTTCTACAAACCTGACGAAACTACTGCTACTACTACTTCTTTTTTCTCTTTCGTATGTATTCAACATAGTGACGAAACATGCCCTGTAAGAGCAGTTTGTCCCTTTGGGCTACTGTAGAAACATGGCGACTTCCATGTAAGAGGAGCCACGGTGTACGTAAAAAGAAATGTCTCAGTCTAAGGTCATAAAAACATAACGGTTCATTATGTAAGGTGATCCTCCTAAATATTACACACTGAACCTTTAATTGCTGGTGTGTCCTTGTGGTTGCATGTTGCAACTGTTTTCTGTCTTTTACTTGGCACTTATGTCTGTTAAGTATTTTTTAAATTAGGTTTCTTTTATCTTTTACATACTTGCACAGTCTTCTTATCCTTCCTTTTTGTTTTGTTTATTTCCCTCCTTCACCATCGGGACCCTTTTTTCTTCCCCATATACCAGCTGTCATTGTGTAGAAGAATTTGTTCCCAGTTGACTTGCCTGCTTCAGTCTTGTCTGAACTTACTTGACCTGCTGCCATGCCTCGTACGACCTGGGGCGTGTGAGGTTATGTCTACCCTGGAGTGACTGATGCGAGGAGAGTTAATGTTGCTGCTGGTGTTGGTGATGTAGTGCTGAACTCTGCAGAGCTTACATGTGAGAAAGTCAATAAATAGTGAGGAATTTGATGCTGCATGTCCGCAGATGGCCTTCATTAGATGTCATAGCCTATAACCCAGATTTTTATTGACAAACAAGTTAAAGGGATCATTAATTTAAGTTAGAGGCTGGAGTTCTGGAGCAATCCCATTCCATTTCAGGCCAAACCGGCCAGCGCTCAGGAGTTTTTATTTCTCAGTTTCTGTTTTATTTTATGATCCGCGACCCCGCCGGCCTGCCAGTCTGCTGCAGCGAACACTGTCTGGGTGTCTGACTGGGCCAAACCAATACTTCCTATATGGAGGGGGTGTGCGAGCAGACCCTCTCAACTTGGACCGATCTTCGTTTTTGCTGAAATCTGATTGGCTCAACAGGGCAGATCAGAGAAGTTTACTTTCCATCTGGAGCGAGTTTCACCTCCAAAACGTTTTGACGGGGCTGAAGTCAACGCTGGGTTGTGTGATAAGCCCAACAGAGACGGTAAAGGTGGAGAAGAGAGTGAAAGAGGAACACGAAATGTGTGATGCCGAAAAAATAAGAATTAAGAAGAAAAAATGTTGGCAATTTGCCAATTTAACGGAGGAATCTCTGTATGTCTTTTTGTATATTAGCTGTGGAGGTGATGCACAGGGACAGGGTGATGATGACTCCAGTCATGCTGATGAGGAGGGAGAGAAGAAGCAGCAGGAGGAGAAAGAGGAGGACAGGGAAGAGAAGCAGCAGGAGGAGAAGGTAAATGGAACCAGACAAAACAGTGAAAAGTACTGGGACAGTGTGTGTTTTTAGAATTAGATAATGGATTATTGTAAGTCATATTTATTACTGATTTTCTTCTCATGCATACGTAGCTGTACAATCAAAAAAGCAGAGTCAGGGTCCAGCAAAGGGGAAGCTGAGCCAGAGAGAGACCTACTCAGAGCTAAAGCTGAGGGATTTGATTTTTATGCACACACATACACACTGCTGTATTTTATGGGAATGTATTGTAGTTTTTGAGTATATTTAAGTATTTTAGCCCTCTGACTGACTCAGGCTTGCCTGACCTGGTCTTGTTCAGTGCAGAGCTGTCTTGCTTACAAACTGTAAGTAAAGAAAGTAGTAGGTGTCATCCTGAAGTTTCTTGAAGGTCTTCAGCGTAATCTGATTCACTGTATACAACAAAAACACTAATATGTATTAAAATGTAATATTTATGCCTCCCCCAAAAGGGTGCTAGCATAAAAAGCCTCTCCGTCTCAAAGTCCCAGGCTGAATTTCAGTCCCAGTAGGCTACATATATAGGTTATATATACTAAATATAGTAATATACTACTAAATATTTACTCCCACTAACTTACAGGTATAGTTACATTATGTAACTAACTGAACAAGCTAACTTAACTGACAAAACTAACGTTAGCTTGTTCAGGTACGACCCATGTAACAACTGAAGAGTAAAAGAGGTAACAGTAATATTGTCAGCATATCTAACGTAGTGGGAATATTAACGTTATATTAGATATCACCAAAATACCATAATATACCTCCAATGACATTTATATTCTAAAAAGTGCTAACGTTAGCCTAATGTTAACTAACCAAATAATGTCAGTTGGGTTGTGTGAATACCATTCATTTTTAAACACATATTTCTCTTTGTAAGTTATCCAGATACAAAACAAGCTAGCTAATAGGGTTAGTTACTAAGAAATTAGGAAAGACTTAAAAAACCTGGTAATGGATATATGAACAGCCAGTACAACCCAATCCAGATCCTCAGGAATGGAGTCCCAGGGAGGGGTCCTGATTGCAAAAGCCTCATCACATTAATTAATCTTGAGGGAGGATTCAACAACAGCCAGAGGACCCTGAGTATCTGAGGCCACACTCTGTAACGTTAATCAGTAACAGTTATCTTAAAATCATCTCAGTGGTAACTAGTAAAGAGAGGTCAGAACAGGGACAAGATGAGAAGGCCAGTCACTGAAACAGGTGGTTAGCTTATTTTACCTAAAGGAATAGTTTGACAATTTGGTGAACACGTGTGCTCACCCTCTAACTCTCTGTCCGGTGATACCATTAACGTTACAGCCTGACTTAGCATAAAGTCTGAAAACATGGAAACAGCTAGCCTGGCTCAGTGAACACATATAATCTTATTCATTTAATCCGTACAAAAACTGACGTGTTAAAAATGAAAATTCGCCGTTTGATGGTTTTAGTAGTCAACTTTATATTTAACAGGCAAATTGAAGAATAGCAGTGATCTTAACAAGGTCACACTGTGGCCTATTTCTCAAACTTCTTGCTTTTTAAAAATGTTTTATATACTGGGACAAACAGGATTCCAGTACAATTCACCTTAATGAAATGATCTGCAAAACTCAAATTGACACTCATTCCTGGGACTGTTCAACTTACTGATATTAATATTTGTGAAGGTTTTAGTCAGTGAATATGTGATACATTGAGTGACTGATTTTTTAAATGTAGGCTATGTTATTTGTTCTCAGGTAAGGAGACTTTCTGAATAGATCAAACTTAACTGCAGCTACATCAGTTAAACATATAGGCCTACCTAAAAGCGACCCATGATCTAAAGCACATTAACAGCTATTAAAAGTCTGAAGGATAGGCTAAGCGAAAACGTGTGACCTAATTTACTGCCTTCTAATCAGATTTCAGATTTTAACCTTTTGTCTACTGCCGCCCACCTACGAAATATTACTTTATGGGCCAATTTGCGGTGACAGGAGGAAGCGTCTGTTTCTTAAAGGGGGGTTTCTTTGAGGGTATTTTGACAGAAGCACTTGAGATTTTCCACTCAGGTAAAGACTGAGTAAACAGACTAGCTCTGAAGTGGCAATCAAAGAGAGGGAGGCCACGTGGGCCACTTAACAAATCTTTGTATCCATGAAATGAATTTGCACATGAAATCTGAAGTGCAGGGAGAGTTTTTCATCAACAGGACGGGGGTGATTTATTAAAGTATTTCTGACTAATACAACTCCTTCCCAATAATTTCTTTTCAACACCAAACCTCCACAAATACTGACTTCATCGTTTCTGTCCTCCAACAACCTATTATTATTATTAATATCTGCAGCACAAAGAGGTTGCTAAATAAAACCATGAAAAAGTTTTTCTAAGAGATTGATTTGGATTGTAATATTAAGATTGACTCAGACTCCCACACACTCAGTTTATCGCCTCGCTCAAAATGTAATTTGTCCACTGTGGTTATATTATATTAGATGTAGAAATCTGTACACAATATTTCATAGGATGTTAATTTTAGTGGAGGCAGTAATGAGGTTTGAGAATAAATTAGTTTTGAGGAAGCTAGGAAGGCAGGGGTCAAAGTGGAGGTTGTAATTTGTCTGAATTGATATTTTTCACTTCAAACAAAACAAATGTAGATGGAAGGTGGCTCTGATAAATAGTCCGATCTGAGTTTTATGGAATTTCTGTGAGTTGGAAGATGCTACAGAAATATTTTAGCGTTGCCAAGTTGGAGTTTTTGGCTGTGGAAAGATGTGATTTTGGCAGAGCGATGAAGCAGGTTTGGCTGGTAGATGTCCAGATATCTGTTTGTGTGTCCTACACGCAGTGAGGGCAGGCAGGCGTAATGGTTGTTACGTCCAGACTTGCATCAAACAGCATTAGCAAATAAATCTTGATGTTGTGGTTTTACCTTACTTGGACTGCCAGCTGGGTGGGAGTTTGCTGGCAAGGAAAATATGGTATATTTTAAAGTCTGAGTGAAATTAGCATATACCTGTTCTGTGTCTAAACCAAATAACCTAATATGCAAAAGCGCTTGACCTCAGTGTGACCTCGATTGCATCATATAAATCCTTGTGCTGAATCCATGCAAATCAAAACGCAGTCAATGTGCAGGATTGGCCGACACGCTTTGCATGAATTATGAGGGCCTGCTCAGGTTTTACCCACACAACCAGGAGTTTTGATGGACACTTGGAAGTCTGATAACACCAAAATCACTTGCAGGTTTTTATCTTTTATTCTTCATCCTCTTCATGCTGCATTTCTGTTTACATAAGATGTCCTGTCAGAAATAGTGAACATTGGTTGCACAGATACCAGCTGAGGCAGCGCCCTCTTTTGGGTATCACAGGCAACATCTCGCATGTTACTGTTCATTATTTGAGAAGCATCTCTTCAGGACTGCAAACAGCCTTTTTTCCATTATTGATTGAGCAGTTCTCATAATCAGTTAATTAAAGATCCCTCAGACATGTTTTAAGACAAATAAAAAGTCAGTTAACAAGATTAAATGTACTAAAATTACATCTACTCATTCTCCCTTGTTGAAAAACTGAGGCTCTATGAATATGAAAATCTTTTTCATGTCAAAAGTTTCACTGCTGGACACACAATGTCTCCCACTTACTAAAACTGCTGCATTACTTCTCAGTGTGTGTGCGCTGCAGGTTTTAAGTTTCCATATCACACACGTTGCATATTGGATCATGAATGTCTTCCAAACTAGTGTCACAAAATCATCTTGTACATACACCTCTTGAAACGTGGTAGAGGAATTGTTTAGATCTTTTACTGAAGTTAAAAGTACTAGTACCACACTGTAAAAAATAATCTGTTTAGAGTAAAGGTGATACAGAATTACTGCAGTAATGTTACAATGTTACTTAAGTAAAAGTATGTCAAAGTATAATCAGTAAAATCAGTTAAATAGTAATTTAATAGTAATTTCCTGTCAATTGGTTAATTAATTAATTAATTAATTAATTAATTAATTGTTGTGAAACTAATTGTTTCAGCTGTACTTGTACTGTTGGGTACTTTAATTTAAAACATCATATTTTATAAGGTCTTTGTGTTTTGTAAGCAAAAATGTTAATTTGTAAAGTAACTAAAGCATTCAAATAATTGTATTGAAGCAAAAAGTACAATATTTACCTCTGAATAGAGCCGAAGTAGATAGTGGTTTGAAACAGTATGGAAAGAAAAGACTCGGGTAAAGTAGAAGTACCTCAAATTGGTGTGGTATCTTAAATTCAGATTTCAGGTGAGCACAGAGAAACTTTCCCCATTTGTGGTGTCAGACACTGCACATACATCATTTTGTACAGTGAGCATCAAACATCCAAATAAGTAACAATAAGCAAAATTGCAAATTAATCGTTTAATCCTTAATGGTCAGAAAATAGTGCCCATTACAAGTTCCCCAAACCTGAAAGTAACATGTTCAAATTGTTTGTTTTGTCTGACCAGCACTCCAAAACCCAAAGATAGTCAGTTTATAATCACAAAAGACAGCAAACATTTGAGAAGCTGGAAACCAGATAAAGTTGCAGATACATTTTCTGCTGTTCAACTAATCAAGTATTTTAGCTCTAGATTAATCTGTTTTCATTATCCTTTATTTGTGTCATTTTATCAATTAACCATTTAAGATGTGTGAAAGTAATGAAGTATGCCCTTCACATTTCCCCAGAACCCTTGGTGATGTCTTCATATGTTTTGTTGATGCTTCATTTTTTCTTGATTGACTAATTGTTTCAGCACCACAGATTAAACAGACTTTTCAGTCTTAATTTTTCAGCCATCATAGACAAGAAGTCCTCTGAAAAGAATTCAGTTTCAACATCTACAATTCCCCTGCTTAAGAAGAGCATGTGATACAGAACAGCTACTAACAGACCTTGTGAAAAGATTGTATACTTTTCCATGATTGCCTATTATTTCCTAGTGCTCAACGGACAAATATGAGGTTTTAAGGCTAACAAGAGACAAAAACCTATTTGAGAACCATAAAGGAATCTAACAGGCTCTAAATGAGGGGCTGAAATATTTTCTTACAGACTAATCTGTTTAATTAAGATATTATCCGTGCCACTCATGAAGACGACAGAGAGATTTCTATAGAAAGCCCTGTGAAGAGATCAACTCAGAGTTTAGGGCCTCATCAAAGAAAGATTCCTCATCTATTCTGGGAGGCGAGCTGTCAATCATCCCCTCATCAGGCTCACAGATTCATATCAGACCCTGACACCAACAGCTGTTTAAAAACCACAGCTAATCCACATTTAAGATGCATATACGCACACACATATTAACACACACTCTCTGGTTAGAATAAGGGCCAGCAGCTGCCACACTCTCTGCAGAGCCAAGAGAAACAGATATACGAAGGCCTGAGATGGATCCAGTTCAAGCACCGGAGTGCAAATGGCCTACTTAGAGTTTAAACTGGGTAATTAGAAACCTAATCAGGGCTCACTTTCTCACCCCTGATGAATGTAATGAAATGCTCCTGTCCTCGTACGTGACGCTCACACCAATTCAGCTTCACGGGGCCCAAATAAAGCTTTGACTGCCTGTAAACACACCTCAGATCACGATTTGTCATCGGATGTGATTCAAACATAATTCAGCTAGAACTCAAATATGACCGTCTTTAATGCATCAGATGGTTTATTATCAGTTACATATGTATCAACATTGAAATTAATTTATACTACTAATAAAATAAAAATTTATCATTTTAGATTAGAACAGAATAGAACTTTGTTGTCCACCAGAGTGGAAAACTGTCGTTGGAACACATAACATACAAAAAAAGCAACAAAGAAAAAATCAAGAGACCACTGAGATGAGACAATACACTACAGTACACAAGTAAAGAATATAAAGCAAGATTTATGGCTTGGTTTGTCTTAAATTGCTGATTGTTCTTAAAATAAAAGATTTATTAAAAACGCTCTTGGTTGCCAAAGTCACCCTGTAGCACCTTCTGGCGTTCAGTGTCATTCAGGATGTTTAAGGGTTTATTTCTTGCCCTGATGTTACGCAGCTATTATACAACTAATTTATTAATTTGTTTATTAGTTTATTTAACAGGAGGAATACAGATAAACAGTGTTACATACAAAGAAGCAATGCAACAGATGTAATGTATTATGTGTATAACATCTAGCTGAAGCTAACATCCCTGGTTGGCATTTTAAATGCAGGTTACAAAAGTATTGAAACTGATTCAGGATAAAAACAACTGAATAAATGAAACATTAAACCACTATATTTAGCATTTTTAAAGAGGTATATAAACATTTAATATATTATTTATAACACACCATTACATAGTTGTATAAATGTTTATTTGCCAACAACTATAACTCCTCCTGTGGGCACCAATACAGATAATGTTTGACAATATTATATTTGTTGTAATAATATAAAATAATGTTTTAAATGTTTATACTGTCTACTGCTTACACACTCCAAATGGGGAGACTTAAAGTAAGGTGTTATTAAGGTTTATTATGTACAACTAGCTAACAGTTCTGTAATAAATCCTACCTTCGTGAAGGTTATAATGTTTTTCCCACACTGACGAACAGAAACCCCTATCAGTATAATGCAATGTGATTGCATACCCTCCTGTCTGTCAGATTGCCCTGTTGGTGAGCAGCAGCTGTTACTGGGCCGTGACCACTAGTGATACTGGTGTTACTGGGCTTTATGTAAATCCAAATATTTAGACTGTGTGAAGGAGATCAGGTATCTGCTGGACCTGAAGCTCTATAATGAGTTTTTATCTTGACTGAACAGGAGATCGTGGATCCAGCAACGAGTTCCCAAACAAAAGCAAACTCCACCAAAAGCTTCTGAATACGATGTTCACTTAGCAAATATTTCAGGTCAAGCGAGATCATTTCAATGAAATTTCAGCAGCTAAATATGGCAAATAAAGTAGATTTATCTTTTTCACAGTGATGTTTTGTTGCTGGACAGTCTCAATCTCTTTAAAAACAGTAGTGAAGAACTTTGTCATATTTTACAGACATCTTAAACCAATAACCCAAACATCTGGAAATTCTTTGGTAATATAAGTTGTCGTTTGTTTCAGCTCTGTCATAATGCTGTTCAACCTACTTTTATAGAGCAATTTAAGGACAATTTCAACCAGGGACAATCTAGCTACCACAATCAGGTAGCCAAACTAATCTGGGGAAAAAAACAAATATCACTGCTGTAAACAGACACAGTATTATTTTTTCTCCCAGGAAGTGTGTTGCTGCATATTCATGTAGCCGTAGCTTTCTTCTCCATCTTTTCAGATCATTTTATGTAGGCAACATTTTCTGCAACACCTGTGGTAATTATAAGCACATAGGGTTACACACATTAACACAGGTATTCCAATATTTGTTCTTCACAACCATGAGGCTTTTATTCAAAGTCAGAATAGAAGGCTTGTGGAGTTTATTTAAATTGTGAACAGATCATCTGTGAAATTCAGCTCTGTGAAGGTAGATGAGTGTTATCCTTTCTAAACAGCACAGGAGATTAATTCTAGTGCCAAGAGCCATGTAGCCCACAGAGCAGCAGACTCCCAGGCTGTCCTGCATGCTGCGTTCAGGGGAAGTCAGTCAATTACTAAGGAACATTGGATGCAGTGAGGAAACCTTGAAATAAGGTTTTTTAGTTACTTATTTTAGCAGATGTTAAAGCACAGCAGCAGCACAAGGAGAATAAATGTGCATGAGTTGCAGGATGATTTTCCAAATACCACTGTATTCCATGATGACTAAAGGGTATCCCCACCAGCAAACCCTGTAACAAGACACTGCATCACATTAGTAAGCTGCTCGTATTATGTTACTGCTATTTTACAGATACGTTGATCAACATATCATCACAAAATCACATTAAACATATCTGCGAATAACATGTATGCAAAATGTTCCCTTCATACTGGGCATACTGTATGCAAATGGTTTGAAATGTTAATACAGTGTCTGCGAAGTGTTTACTGTCATTTTCACATTTAGGCAAGTACCTGAAGGTAGAGAAAAATGATGGTGTTTAGCTCATTCATGAGGATAGCTTTTCACAGCACAGTCATGTTTAACAACCCGGCAGGTCTGTGAAATATTAAATTATGTAGACTTTGTGACCTGAGTGCAAACTCTCAAATGAAACATTCTTCCATTAATGACAAATGACAGTTTGATTTGGAAATATGCATTGAATCTATAAAGTCTCTATCACTATGGGATATTGTTCTACATATGTTCCTATATTGGCATTTAGGCTTATATGATTGCTGTTTTAGGCCCTCATCTAATCTCCACCCTGCAGTGTTGGTGCACAAAGTGAATGCAGGAACTCACAAATTGTTAATATAATGCAACCAACCTTATTGTATTTATCTTTTTCTATGTCTTGTTGTCTAATATGCCTCTGTTATATTAGGAGAGTGTATCCTTTACAAATCTCTTGTGCGTGTAAGCCTACACATAGGCTACTTGGCCAATAAAGCTGATTCTGATTGTACATTTGATTTATGCCTGAAGAATTCTGTCAAAATAACATTTAGGCTAAATTAATCAATTAATCTTTATGTATGTGTACACTTAAGCACCAATATACCAAGGCAAATCCCTTTTATGCGACAATGGAGGCCTACGTGACAATAATCCTGATTCTGATATGTGCTACAGTCCCTGAACGCAGCGTGCCTCCCGCGGCCTGTGGACGGTTTCGGCGGCCCAACACACCACAACACTTGCGGTGAACAGCTGGCAGAGAGCGGTGTGTTTTTCTTTGCGGTCTCAATAATACGGTGTTGGTTTACCAGCTCTGGGGATGTGGGCTCTCCCTTTGTGATGCTTAACAAGAGACTTAGTGGTCTTTGTCCGATTTATATTTTAATTATCTGCTAAACTGCGGCTGAGGGCTATGTGGAAGAGCCAAGGACTGACCTCAGCAGCTGTCAATCACAGCAAGGAAGAGGACTTAAAGCATATTCATATGTTGTTTATAGAATATGTCTTATTGACACACAAACACAAACATATACAAAAATATGGTAGGCCTATTATATCAGGTCTTGCAGGCTTTTATTTGGTTATTCGCAGGTGATACTAAACTGTAAACAAAATCCTTTAACGGGAGTCTAATTTTTTACAATAATACTGAGTTACAAACAGTTTTAGTTTTCAAATAGGCTACCTGATACTGATCTGGAGATTCCTCCAGATCAGTATCAAGTGGTGCACTAATATGATCAGATTGGTCAAAATAACTTTGTATGTGACGCCATCTGTTGGTCATGAAACCCATCGCTGCAGAAAAAATTGTTTCAAAATACCATTAAGTAATGAAACACATTGAATACAATTTCAGTAATTAATATAAATTTGACAACGTGGCTGATCTTAAAAAAACAAATAAATATACAAATACACCATCCTTGTTTCCCTTTGGTAATCTTAAAACATTTCCGTTGGGCATATATTAGGCTATATTAATATATTATTATTTTTGGATAAATCTCCAGGGGTGGAAGTAAATGTACCAATACACACACAATGTAAAAATACTCTTATTAAAAGTAAAATACTTCCCCTGTGACTGATAGCATGCTTTTACATGCTCTACATGCTTCTATCTGACATTATAAGATTAGATTGTTAATAATGATGCATCTATAAACACAATTTTACTGTTGTAGCTGCTCGAGTCCAGAAACAGTTAGGTAAGTAAGTTTAGTGGTTCCCAACCTAGATGTCGGACCCCTCCAAGGAGTCACAAGGTAAATCTGTGGGGTCATAAAAATATTATAATAGACATAAGATTATGTTTGTTGAGATTCATAGAAAATATGACAACAACTTAAAAAAAATTTTGTGAGGATACACTCTAATTTGAACAGTTTATTTTATAATATGTCTAATCTTAATCTGAAGGTTACTTGTGGTTATAGCTGTAAAAATTAATGTAGTGAAGTAAAAAGTGCAATATTTTCCCAGAAATGGGGTAAAGTAGAAGTACAAAGTAAAAAATGGAAATACTCCGTACGAACTTGAGAAAATGTACTTCATCCCTGCAAATCTCAAATTCAAACATTTGAATTCAACAACCTTCTCTGTTATCATGGTGGGTATGATTACAGCCTCCGTGTCCTGTCCCTCCTCTCTAGCCACATTACGTATTCCCCAGGCCCGTTCATTGCCACTTTCAGTCCATCCACCAGGAACCTGTTCCCAATCATTCCCCTAGCTCATTCCCTCAGCAGCCTCTCAGCACTTCCTTTGCTCTTGTGCCAGGTTGTCCTAGTTGCCATCTTTTCCTGTATTTTTGTGTTCGACCTTTTCTCACCTGAATCTGTCTGCCTGCCCGCCTACCTGCCTGTGTACCTGTACCTGTAAGCTATTAACATCAGTAAATAACTCAGTCATCCTGCTGCCTGCTCTTTCACTTGGGTCCAATCCTGCATTTCTTGAGTCGAGGCAGTGAAAAATAATAACAACTCCACATTTGAAGGAGGAGTGAATATGATGGTCGAAGCAGCATGTTTTCTGACGTGTAGGCATAATTTACAAAAGCTGACGAAAGTGCCTGTTTGGATTAAAAATGTATGCAGTTCTGTATGTGCTACTTAATTGTACTTATTTTTTTACACTTATTTATATTGCACATATTCTTCCAATTGTTAACAATTGCACAATCTTTAATCAATATTTTGCACATTCCATTATCTTTGTTTTAAACACTTTACAACTATCAGTCGACTATAGGCAAGACTAGGCGATTCTGATTCGACTATGTATATCCTTAGTCGGGACAGCCCTAATATATATATATATATATATATATATATATATATATAATATTCTGACAGCATGTCTTGTAATAGTGTCTACTCATTTTGCGTCCTTATGTCCAGACAAACCCTTTATTAAATATAAAACAGACCGTTATAATAGTGCATTCATTTTTATAAATCAAACCCTCTTTTCATTCCCTCCCCCTCTTTCGACCAACAATCATCTCAGTAGCAGCTAATAGAGATCAAAATGAGGGGAAAACAAAGAAGAGAAGAAAAGGGTCTCTGTCTTCAGCTCAGAGGAAGCCCTCTCCTGCCGTCTGCTTGTCTGTGGTGAATATTAAGTGACGGCCGGATGATTTGTCCTTGTGTTTGTCCTCTTCTGATACTTCCTCCCTGGGCGTCACATCCCCCATGGAGAGGCTAATCTGCACACAGCGGGGGCTCCTTCCAATGAAGAGCTGAGAAAAAAACACATACGAGCTATTGTCTCAGAGTGAATACAGGTTAGTCATCCTTTTACGTCAGCAGAGAGCCACATTTTTCACCGTATAAACACATCTTGTGCTGATATTTTGTGCTAGTTTGGCGTTGTTATAACAGTACTGTACCTTTTTAATAAAATAAATAAAAGTATCCTTTCAAAACATGTTAATAATTCCGTGCAGATTGGAGAAGTGAAATTGTTAGTTTGGTAAGCTGTGCTATGACCCAAAAACCCAAAAGCATATATGTATTTGTGTGTGGGTTTCTAGACTCACTCACTGAGGAAGTCCACTGTAGACGAGGCAAAGAAACTAATTTCTGGACTGGAAAAGCATTCAGCACCATCCCAATCTCTCTGAAATAAATGCAACAACTGTACATTGGTTGCAAGTGCAAAACATTAGCCTGCTAACGACAGTAGAGGTAGATGAGATTGAAACTATGTACACAGGAGAGCACTGAATAACATCATATACGGACTCTTAACAGCATCAACGACACACATAAAAATGATGCGGATGACTGCAGCTTTTCTGGATTGTCTTTTATCCTTAAAATGTGTTTTTTGACCCAAATAAGCACCAACCAACCAAGGCTTTGTTTCCCCTTAAAATAAGAGTCAGTTTATCAGATGAGTACAATGCTCACCAACAAGACCAGGCAAGAGGATGTCACTTTTAAAGCGACTTTATAAACAGAACAAGAAAGAACGCTTGTAGAGACCGAGCAGCCTCCCTGCAGTCTTTAAGGGATTGAACTAATACAGTGGAACAAAAGAGAGAAGCAGATCTAAAGTGGAGAAAGGAGGGCGAGTTTAATGGAGCCCGTCTGACTGTTTGATGTCCCTGGGGAACGCAGAAAACATGTAAGCCCCCTGTAATTTACTGTTTGGGGTTGCCTGAGTAGGCTTAATTCCCAGGAGGACCTTCTCCCAGTGTTTTTATAAAGTCAGGATTTGTAAAGCTGCTCTCGTTGACCCCCTGCAGGTCATGAGGGCAGAGCAGCAGAGTGACCCTCCGCAGGACTGAGTATGAGTGTGTGTGTATGAGATAAATGCCTGAAGGAAGACATGGACTGTTGGAAACACTTCACATACAAGGAATAACCCTTTTCTTGGTGTAACAGCAATTTAAAGAATTAATGTGTATTTTTCATATAAGTAAATGTCTCTTTCAATAAAACACTAAAGAAACTTAACTTGAAGCCATCAATGTGCATTAAAGTCTTTGTTTGGTTGATTTCCCACCAAACTTGTTTTGTTTGCTTTACTTTACAGCAATGTATGTTTGCAATACATAAAGAGCTGGACAGTTTAGTAAATAGTTCTCGATCGGCTTACCTGATTAAATAAAGGTTAAATTTAAAAAATTGGAAAAATTTGTATACTTCTGTTTCGAGTCATGTACATCGGTGTCTGCGGTTCTCTGCTAATTACACCACCATGTTCTATGTTCTATGTTGAGTATCTTCTTCTTTGTCTGTGTAGGCTACTACAAACAATGACATCTTGTTTTTTTTGAACGAAACATAAGGATCTCCGTGAGTGCTTTTTCTCACAAAGGAGTCACAATCCTCCTCCAAAAGGTGTCAAAAGACCAAGGAAATGCATCAAGGAGATGTCATAACACATGGGAAGGGAGAGGACAGTATGACATGTTGCAAAGGTGCCCAGATAGAACCATGCTGGGGGACATGGTGTTTCAAGTTGTAGTAATTTTCCTACCCAGCTGATGACAGTTTATTTTCCAAGTTGCATAGAGACAATCAACAGACCCTGAACCATCTGAGAAGAATCATATGACTAACTACAGTAGTATATTTAAGGTATGATACACTGTAGCCTCTTTTGTATATTTATTGTTAATCTGACGTCAACTAATTACAAAATGTAGTTTTAAACAAAGAGTGAAGTTGCTTGGATTCTTGAAACACACCCAGAGATATTTCTAAACATTTAGTTTAGTGGCGGCCTAAATAATAGTAAATATTTAGACATATAGGGGCCCGAGATAATGTCTGGGATCCCTGAGTCATTCACAGCTTCCTCCTCCATTAAGTGTTCCTGGAGTTTAACTGGTATATCTATCAGTTTGTTATAGCACAAATCAGTATCAACCCCTCAACCCTGCATGTAGGTTTTGTCTTAAGCGCCATCGTGCTACTCAGCACTTTTCCCATGATACTTCACCGCAGGCCCGTCTGTCTCAGTCCAACCTACATCCATCTCGTTCCCTCGACTTTGAGGACGTCCAGACGTGCCCGAGGGTTCGCAGCGGTTCTTAACTGTCACGGTCAACTCCTGGCTGCAGGAGAAAGAGAAGGTCAGGATTATGAGGGACTGTTTGCGCTCTGGGGCCCCCGGTAACCTTCAACCTACCCTCCAAACTGACACACTGACCGCTGCTATTGACGCAGTCATGAACAGCACTCAGAACAATGTCAATCCCCCGACCCACCCGTTATATCTTTTGTGAGAATATGATCTCATTCTTTTATCACTTTATAAGGGAGACATTTATTTATAATATTAGCATCAGCAAACAACAGCATTTGGTCAAATTAATCCTGCTCTGTTACACTTTTTCACAACAAAGTGTTACATCTGTAAAACGTTAAAAAGCATTATGAACTAAGAAATGAATCCCGGCCACAGCCCATCTGTTTACATTACCCAGCAGCAGTTATGAGGATTGAACAGTGTTCTGTATTCATGTGATGACACAGTATTGAGTGTTATAATTATTATTCAGGATGACACCAGCTAGTTTTTATACCGCTCTGTCCTTTAATTAAAGTGTTTTCTTATCTTATGACTTGATGGTTTATGCGGTTTAATGAATTTGTTTTCAATAAAGTTTAATTTAAAAGAGAAGTGAGTATATAAAGCACATAAAATTTTTGTTTCCCCCAAAAGAACCAAGAAATCCTGCGCACTGTTGATCAATTTTAATCCCTTTATTTCCAACATTTTGTCCCTTAGACATTCATACAGACAAACCGTAAAATATACTGTACACATATCAAGTTGATATGATAAAAATGATGATTTAAAAAATGCAGATTCAACATATCAGACATATATTCCTGTTCTGATCTAAACATAAGAGTGAACGGGACAAAACAGGTGTGTACTGGTTTTGCTGGAAAACCTGCTGAAACCAAAATCACTTCTGGTGGTTCTGTGAGATTATTTTAAGTCTGAATCATTGTTTTATAACTTCTCTTGAAACGCTGCCTTCTTGGTTTTTGCTGCATTATTATTGTAGTCACTTGGGCTGATGAAACTTCTGTTCATCCACTTGATAAAACAATAAAATATGACACACGTTCATTTTCTTTGTATAGCTGCACCTGTGGCTCATTATGAGTTTATTTTTGTAATTTTTAACAACTGCAACTGAAGTTTCTCCTGAACATTTAAATGTTTTTTTACATTTTGCCAATGTAATTATTACATAGAAAATGTCCAAATGTATAAAGTGGGTTTGTGTGGAAATATATTTTAAAAAATGTGATTTGTTGATAAAGTAACTTGTCAGCTTACAAGGACGTAATTGTAATTGGCCGTGCAGGAGCCAGTCAGGAGCTTAATGCAGCTGAAATGATGTGCGATGACTGAGCAGACATAAACAGCACTAATCTGGTGATGAGATGGACTCTAATCTGAATTTCAGCAGTGACCAGTGTCAAAGCCAAAGGCGTTTGTCCGTGTGCATTCATTGACAAGATCTCAGAGGTTATTTGTCAACACGACTTGTATAGCTTTGGTAATCTCCCCTCCTCGCCTATAGACTGATTGATAATTGATCCCTGTTCAAACAGGCTCTCTTTGGGCCACAGTTGCCTTTGAATGCCAAACGAGTCATTCTGCCTCGTCCTCTCACAGCAGCCTAATCCGATAAACGAATGGGAATGAGTGTCGTCCTCTGCTGATGTCAACCTTTCACTCTACCATTTATCTCATATTGTTTACTGATGAGGCCCTCGAAATGGACAGGGTCACTCACTGAAGCCTGCTGCTTTTGTCAAAAGAAGAAAAACCTCAAGTCTTATTTAAAAACAAAACTATTACACAGTGACAGCTGCAGCTGGTAAGAAAGTCATTTACTGTTTCACATTAAGTAGGGATTCATGAACAACACAGATTCCTGAGTAACACGCTGAGGTTTTGGTCGATTTACTACACATCCTGCAAACATAATATTAATACTGACAACAAAAGAATTTTATGTTTTGATGGCAATGTCGGTCTGTCAACAACCATGAAAACATACTGTTGTACAGACACTCATGATCCTCAGAGGATGAATCCTACTGACTTTAGTGGTCGCCTCACTTTTATTTTTGCACCACCGTGAGGTTGACTTATGGATTTTAGAGAAGAATTTTAACAACTGTTTAATTGTCCGTAATTAAATTTCATTCACACGTTCATGCCCTTCCCAGGATCAGTCTGTCCAATATGACCAAACAGCTGCAAAACTAATGACATTCCTTTGTGTTTAGTGCTAATCAGTATGCTATGCTAACAAGATAAACTAAGATGGCAGGCATGATAAACATTACCATTACCAAACATCAGCATGTTGTCATTGTGAGCTTTTAGCTTGTTGCTGTTAGCATTTAACTAAAATAAATACGATCTCTGTCCACACCAGCGTTTTAGCTACATATCAGAGTTGATCTTCGTCTACATTAAAACCACTGAAAACGCACATCTAGTGGCAGTTTAAGTACAATGGGCATGCGTGTGCCGGTGTAAACATGAAGCAGATGGTTTATTCAGTAGTTACAGAAGATTCAGAAAAAGAATAAAGAAATAAAGATGAAGAACCACACCAGATTTTTTTGCATGGACCAATATCAAGCTGGGACAGTTACTTAATGTAACATTGAAGTTAAAAGAGACTGGCGGCGGAAAACAGACTGGGAGTCGTTGCAAAGTAGGCTAAATACGGCAACATGCAGAACACAAGTGTAGGCTGTAAGTGTTATTTGCATGGTACAAAATATTTAAACAAATATCCCAAGTCAAAAACTGTCAGTAGCATTGTGTTTCTGCTTTGCATGACCTATAAGACCCAATCAGAGAGCCAAACGTGAGAATCTGCGTCATCGTTTCTAAAGTCCTCTGTTTTTGCCCATCTGCACAAAAAACGGGGTCAGCAGCGTTTTCAAACTTCTCCATTTTAGGTCTTCCTTTTCGCCGTTTTAGTCTGGACGGGAGGTGCAAACGTAGCAAAAGGTCTCAAAATAAAAACGTAGTAGTGTGGATGGTGCCTAAGTACAGCCTCACAGAGCAGGTAACATGGCATTAGACTTTTTCTTTTTAATAGTATTTCCCACCTTTCCAGTAGTTGTTTTTTTCTTTTGTTTGACCAAATGTACAAAACACGACTTGGAGAGACTTTGAACTTGCCTGAGTTTTGTTATGTTATGATAGGGCAGTGATGCAGGAATCGGTGCAAGTTGATTTTAACTTTGCAGAGTAGTTACTGTGCAATAACATAACTTTTGTGAGCGGCATGATGCTCACTATGATGGATTTTAAGCAAGTTTAAACTCTCTTAATACAGTCTGAAAACAAGGTCCACTGAGTAGCTGTTCTGGAGCTTTTGATTATGATTACATCTTCCTCAGCAGTCTTGCCACATTGTAACTTTATTGTGGAAACAGCAAGAGCCACTTTCACCAGATTTGGTTGCACCAGCTGTTAAATGAGTTATGATGTAATGGTTTACAAAGTGGAGATTAACGTCTCATTAAATTAAGACGGTTTGTATCGCACATATGTATAAATGAGTTGTGTTAATAAATATTTACATTAAGTAAATAAAAAGTGTAACTGAACCAACTGACAAAACTAACATTTGGTTGCTGACATACAACCTGTTTGGACTGAGGACAATGGAACCGTCTACACATCTGATGTGACAAATTTAATTTCACTTTATTAAAAGGTTTTAAATTACATTGGACCTCAAATTACAAATTATTATGTTAACAATGTCAGACAAAGTAAACAAATGATGTTGCCTAGATTAGCATACATTTTTCATTGTACAAAATATTTCTCTCTGACACACATGTACACCGATCGGCCATAACATCATATCCACTGACAGGTGAAGTAAAAAACACTGATTATCTCGTTACCCTGGCACCTGTCAGTGGGTGGGATTTATTAAGTGATCAGTGTGTCCTCATAGTTGACATGGTAAAATGGGCAAGCGTGAAGATTTGAGCGATTAATTGCGATGGCCAGACGACTTGGTCAGAGCATCTCCAAAACGGTCTGCAGTGGTCGGTAGCTATCAAAACTGGTCCCAGAAAGGACAAGTGGTGAACCAGTGACAGGGTCATGGGAGGCCAACGCTCATTGATGCTTGTGGGGAATGAAGGCTGGCCCATGTGGCCGGATCCAATAGATGAGCTACGGTAGAAAAGGCCGATGCTGGTTCTGACAGAAAGGTCACACACAGTTCATACACATGGGAGTCCATGCCTCGATGGGTCAGGACTGTTTTGGTGGCAAAAGGGAGACCTAATGTTGTTCTTCCATTCCATATTTATTATATTTCTACATTTATTTATGTTGACTGTATGATTGTCTACGTGTAGCACCTTCTCACCACAGCAAATTCCTCGTATGTGTAAAACACTACTTGGCAATAAAGCTCCTTCTGATTCTTCTTCTACAATATGACCAGCAGGTGGTCATAATGTTATGGCTGATCGGTGTATTTTACAAAATATATATACAATATATACAAAATATTGACAGGTAAGTTTAATCAATCATCTGTTACTGTTGGCAGTTATGCTCCAGTTTAAGATGCTACGTTAACTTCCTGTTTACTGTTGATTGCTCCTGAGTGGATAGCGTTTCCTGGCAAACAATTTACAATTACTAATCTCTTTACCTGCTCCGACACTCCTGAAGTTTCTATATTGCAACCCGATGAAAATCAAATGTAAATCAATAGTTTGAATCTCGCTAGTAGTAATTTCAGGAGGACTCTAGTAATTAATTTCCAAATAGCTAGTGTAACCAATACAGATGAAAAAACAATCTCAACAAAAGATCCATTTAGAAGTTGTTCTGGAGCTTTTGATCAAGTCACATATAGAAGTTCATGAAACCATTGGCTGCCTTAAAGATAGAAAAACATTCAGCTACCCAGCTGCAGAGAAGTAATAAAATACAAAAAATGTTGTTATAACTCATCTGACATGTATATTTGCGTGCTGCAGAAGGACTTCTGTTAATGTTTTCTGGTCCAACCTGCCTTCACCCTGCTGCTTTTGTTAAATTTCTCCTCTACCTTCACAGTGAAGAGGATAGGTCAGTCAGTGATCAGCCAAGGCCCAGAGCAACACAATTTTATTTGTAAGGCACGACACGGGGAATGACATTTAACTTGTTATTATTTCCCAGAGAAGATTAATGATAAATTGTCCATTATTTTTCCTTAAAAGTGAAAGATAAGACCACAGTCATTTGCCCTGAAGCCAGAGTGCCACCACTATGCAAAATGACAGCCAATTATCGGGGCCTAGTTTGGGATAATGACTTTACAATGAATCTTTTGATTGAAATGTAACTCGGTTGGCCGTGGGCAAAGTGCAAAAAAAAAAAAAAATTGAATACAAAAGTTACAGAAACAATGAGCTCTATATAACTGTGTTCATCTCTTTCTCTAGGTCTCTCGCCCTCCCTCTCTTTCCACTCCTCTTTAGAAATAGCTATAAGAGAAAGCCAGAGACATGCATATATTGATGGAAAAATTATTAAGTCGCAGAGGGCTTGCAGCAAACATAAATTAGCATATTCAGGGTAAATATGCAGACTATTTACGATAATAAGACCGGATTATTCAATTCAATGAATGTTAAATAGATGAGGAAATGGTATGTGTCTTATCTAGTCAAAGCTTCTATTCATTTTAATCGCTTCCCAATTGAACTCTTCATTTTATTCTCTCTGAGTTATTGTTCCCATTCCAGCCAGCGATGGCACCTATAGGTCCTGGGAGATTTCTGCCGGTCACGTGGTTTAAGTGGCGTTCACCTTATTCTCGGCAGAAATGGAGAAAGTCGACGTCACCCTGAGGCCAGCATCATGATAAGCCCCTTTTCATTATGCACAG
This sequence comes from Micropterus salmoides, assembly GCF_014851395.1. Classification (NCBI taxonomy): domain Eukaryota; kingdom Metazoa; phylum Chordata; class Actinopteri; order Centrarchiformes; family Centrarchidae; genus Micropterus; species Micropterus salmoides. Next base: position 7,560,476 of record NW_024041039.1, read on the forward strand.
GGGCCGATGGAGAACAAGATAAGCAGGGCCTTGTGTGGCGGGAACATACAAGTCATCTAGATTAAATAAAAATGCCTTTTTTCCTACAGCATAGGTCCATAAACAAAACACATTTGGTTTCTTATTGTGTGTATTAAAACTTTTAACTTTAATCAGTTTGACCATGTTTGTGTGTGTGTGTGTGTGTGTGTGTATATTCATATAATATAGTCTTTCTGACATACGTTTACAAAGACTCACAGACTGCTACTGCTGCAGGCTTTTCTTCTCTTTCACCAGTTTCATAAAACACCATAAAAGACACATTTGAACTAATTATGAAACCGCCTACATGCGGAACAGATTGAATGTAAGCCCTTTCAGGTCTTGGAGGGGTTTCATAGGGTTCTTTTGTGTGAAAATGAAGTGTAATTTGGTTGTTATTTCACACTCACTGCACAAACAAGTGACTGAAGTTATACACAGACTCCTAAGTAGGCCCGATGTTAATGTAAATAATGAATAAATATGAATGTAAATGTAAAAAAGGCTTAGCAAATTCCCAAAACAGCTGGTCACTGTAGTTTTTAGCAGACATTAGGAGTAAAAAGTGCAAATGCTGTGTACAATGGGCTGCGGATACGTTTTTTTCACTATTGAGTATTTATAGCAGCAGCACGGTGTACGTGTGTGATTGACTCAAAATAAAACTCAGAACATGTAACTCAGTGCAACAGTAACGGCAATGAAGCTCTATAGCTCAGAGGATGAAGATATAACAGGCACACAATACATGTTAGTAGGATCCATCATGCTGCGGTGTTTTAGATTTCTGAATGTGTCTTTCCTTATTTCAGAGCCTTTGATTTCCATGTATTTGACTACAGTATGGAAATCAACTTGGAGAGTTGTATTATCATTACGTAGTAGTTTGCACAAGCAAACTCACAAGTGTAAATGCTAACTGATTTAGGAGATGCAGATGAACTAACTAACTTTTGTTTTATTTTATTTATTTATTTTTTTTACATATGAACAATGTAGAGAGGACTGAGGACAGCTCAACAGTGGTTGTCCAGGGAGGAGAGTCTGTTTTCTTTCAGCATTCTGTTTCAGCCTAAAGCCAGACAATTTAATCTTTGTTTGTTTGTTTAATCTTGTTCCTCAAAAGACAATTGTTTTTTGTAAGTAACAATACTATATTACTGTCTTCATGTGTGTGTGGGTTTGTATTGAAGGGGCCTTTATCGGCCGAGGAACGGAGGGCTCTGCAGCGGGTGATTAAAACTGTTCAGAAGATCATTGGTACCCATCTCCTGAGCATCAGTGATATCGGTGAGGTGAGGTGACTGCACAGAGGCCAAAGGATACTAAAGAATAGTACCCACCCAGCCACAGCCTGTTCACCCTGCTGCCTTCTGGGAAGAGATATAGAAGTTTCAGCTGCCGCACCACCAGCTTTTTCCCCCAGGCTATCAGACTCTTAAGCTCAAATTCATCTTCAGCTCTGCTCCATTTTATTTCTGTTTGCCATTTTTATAATTGCTTCTGTATTAATGTATATTGTCTGCTTTGTAGCAGAAGGGATATTGTGAAAAAATAAATCTCCCTACCTACCTACCTACCATTAATCTGTGTACATAGTCATATTGTGGGGACCCCATAAAGGGTAACGTTGGTTTAGATTTAGGTTTTTCTCCAAGATATTGATGTAGGTCTGTGTAATGTCGTCTGAAGTGATGAAAACACAACTGTGTATGTGTGTATATATTTTTAATTTATTATTATTACTATTTTATGTACATATTACTTTTGACTGTATGTAGGCTATTTAATGTAAAGCACTGTGACTGACGAAATCTACACGTCTTCCCACTTTGTATTATGAAAAAAGTCAAGTGAAGGTAAAAATAAAGGTTGAAAAATAAACCACAAGTGTCCACAGTGACCACACACTCAGGCCCAAAAAGATATATAACCGAGGATCTTTGGCTGATAAGAGCAAACTGGTTTAACCTGGTTTACCTCCTGAACCAGGTAGAATAGATCATCCACTAATTCCAGGTTTGCCTGCACCTGCTGTCCACATGTTGAAGTCTCCTTGAGCAACACACTGAACCCTAAGTTGCTCCTAATTATCAGGTTGGCACCTTGCATGGTAGCTTGCTGCCATCAGGGTGTGTGTGAATGGGTGAATGACAAACTGTAAAGGCTACCTCTGTACATGATACGGGAAAAGGTGTTTTCTCTTTAGATATATCAGTAATTAAATAAAGTAGTATGAATAAACGTATTTTAGAGCAAATCAGTCCAATATCTTTTACATTTCAACTTTGCACACCCTTAAGAAAGTGGCTGTAGTTACTTTCACCATACAATGAATAGTTAATTGCCAGCCTTACATGCGGTTCTCTAACATAAATAAAATACACATCACCGTAAAAGGGATCCATATGTGGATTGAACAAGATTTCCATTCATGCTGGTTTCAATTTCCATCACTTGAGCTATTTAATCTCAAATACAACCCAACACAGTATTTGTACTGATTCAGCCACTCTCTCCATCAGCTGGCAACAAATGTGCCAAAGTCTCCATCTAGTGGCTGTGAGACTAAATGGCTTTGGATTCATTTTCACAAACTATCTATCATCTGCTGCCATTTGCTGCCATCTGCTGTTCACTGTACTGGTATTTTCATATGGAAAAGACATGCTGTTTGGTAAAATATAAATTATGTTCTACGGAGATGAGGGGACTCTAACAGCTTAGTTAAACTGAAGTGGGGAAATACCTTCATATGTGGTAAAATATTATATTATAACTAAAATGTTATTTATTTAGAAATAATCTGTAATTATGTATTTATGTTTACATTTATATCCTGCTGCATGTTAGCAGGTAATTGATTCAAAATGAATCCATGAATATGTGGAGTGAAAAATGTCTGGTTCATCTGTTGTGGTGTAAATTTTGCTTTTCCTTCCTTTGTCACATGGTGGCGCTCTTCTATTATTTATTTCCAGTATTGCCAAAGTATTTCTGCTGGTCACACATTTTCTATCATTGTTGACATGAAACCCAGAAAACCCACTCACAGTATTCTGCAGTCTGGTGGTTTCACTTCCTTGAAACCCCTTGATACCAAAATAAAGTAATTTTAAAATAAAGTAATTTATTTACACACTAAAACTCTTTGATTTGCTGCATTATTCGAATTTTTATTGTTCACTGTCGTAGCCTGTTCAACAAGGCCATTATCAGTCATTGTCACCCTGCATTTCATTTCACTGCACACACATATTGTTTGAACTTGTGACAAATAAATCTTTGTAGAGAAGATCAAAAAAATAAGTGAAGTAAAACGTACAGTATTTCCCACTGAAGTAAAAGGCAGCTTTAAAATGAAGCACTCAAGTGAAGCACAAGTACCAAATGATTGTCCTTGAGTAAATGTACTTAGTTAAACAGCTTAATACCCTAAATGTGACAGATGATAAGCTATTAGTGTCCATGTCATGATCAGTCAGCAGCAGAAAGCAGCATAGAGAAAACCTTCCGCAAAAAAAGAGGGTAATGGGAGTAATAATCACTAAACCCATAATCTAAACAGTATATGCTCATACAATGTATCCAGTTGCATATGTCTAGGCTTGTTATGTATTCATGATTAAAGGAGAGAAAAAAAGAAAAGCCTACATCTCCATCCGCTCCCCCTCCCATACACACTATAATGGAAAAAAAACAACATTAATTATTTGCTATTTTGCAGGCGGGAGACTGCCCTTTTGCTAAAGGGAGTCATTTATCCCTATGCATGACTCCTGAAACAAATGAACAAAAACAACCATGGAGGTAATGATGTTTCACAAATCTAATACAGATTTATTAGCACAAGCAGGGAAATTAAAACGGTTAAAGAGGTGAAATGCATTTGCTGTCAGCTCTGCAAGTCAAGTGGTTGTGTCATGTTAACTGTTTGTCTTGCCACCTATAGGGGCAACTTGATGTCAGCAGCTATCGCTCTCCATCTTGAGCTTCCGTTTAATGCCGGGGAAACTTGAAAGCGGTCAGTTTTCATGTCCAACAGGGTCCACAACAAATTGCTAATCACTTCTCCAGTTCTGAGCAATAACATCAATAAGGAGAGGCTCTGATAACAACACGGTTTATGTCTGCAGTCACCAGGGGAGACCTTTTTATCTTTGATCTCTCTGAATAGGGCTAATGACAAAAACCTGCATTTGTTTGCTTTGATACTGTAAAAGCTTTTCTGCATCAAGGGATCCGGGACAGAAATGTATAATGGCAAGGTCTGCTTTTTAGGGTTGACATCCCTGTGGTCAAAAAAGTACTTCATCTTTGTTTCTACTCTGAAATATCTCCAAAGGGAACGTTATTGGAGTTCATTTAGACTCTTACCCAGCTCTGGGTTTTTGTTCATGTTCTCCCCCCGCCTCTTTATCATTTTCTTTTACCCGTTAGTTTGTCTTTCTTTCTCTGGCTCTGTAAAAGCCTTAGGGGGGGTGGGGGGGTGGGGTGTGAGGGATCCAACTCTCACACAATACTGATTCAGTCTAGGCTGGAGTGGTGGATGCAGGGATGAAAAAGAAAAAAAAACTCTTGGGCATTTGCTGTTGTATCTCAGTTGGTCTGGGTTGTTTCCCAAGAAAAAAGCCCACAATTACAGTCTGAGTACCAGACACTACACGTAGGCGCACGTACATATGCATTCATAAAGAACTCTTTCATCCTTGCAAGGCCCCGCTGAGAGACAGTTTTGTTCCAAGATGAGACTGCCTCCATTTATAACTGACTTATTGTCTCGAATGACGCACAGTACAGCACATTAATGCACCTTTTAAATGATAATAGCAAACATGATTGAAAAAATAATAACACTTCATAAGGACAAGATCTTCTTCAAGTTATTTCCCCCTCAAATGGATTTAAAGAGATTTTGAATCGACAGTGATTAGTATCATTCTGTCACACCCACAATATATTAGAATAAGACTGGGAGTCTACATAAATTTACATTTATTCATTTGGCAGACGCTTTTATCCAAAGCGACTTACATTCGGGGAACATCAGTTCAATAAAGTAAAATATCTACAAATGACAATAGATACTAGTAAGAGCAGCAATAAATACTAATGACAGCCATTAGTGCATACTGCACATTTAGCCGGATAAATACCTAGGGGAAGAAGTAAGAGTGTACAGCCAGAGTCTACAGCCATGCTGGCTCTATGAGCAGTGCTCACTAATTGCCATTGCTAGCATGTGATGCTAACATGCTGACTTTTAAGCAGGTATGATATTTTCCTTGTTCACCATCTCACTTTAGCAAATTAGCATGCTAACAGTTGCACAACTGATGATGATGGGAATGTCAACAGTTAGGTCATAAACCAAAGTATTGGACAAACTAAAATTTTGACCTGATGATGGTGCTAGATGAGAAGTCAGAAGCCCACCAAAGTTGTTTCAGTGCAGCCTGAGAGGAACATGAATGTTTGTACCAGATTTCAGTTTAGTATAGTATTATAGAATTAATTTCAAAGTATATGTACTTGTTTATGAAGCCAAACGTATCTTAGCACATTGAATTATTAATGTAGGTCTATTGATTTTTGTTAGGATTCTAAGAGTGTAATTGCCTACTGGATGCTTTGTCATTAACTTTTGCACCGACATTCACAAACCTCACAGGATGAATCTAAAGGACTTTGGGACATGTCCCCACCCCATTTTGAAATGTCAGATTTTGTCCCCATCCCTTTTTAAAAGCATATTTTCTTAAAAAAAAAACATTCTGACGTGTAGCTTACCTTTAAATAACAAATGAAAATGCCTTTCGAAAGGTTTATTTGTTCATTAAGAAAACATGCAATGCAATTAAAATATAGACAAAACAAATGTGCATTGTCCAAAAAAAGTAACTAAGTAAAAAATAAATAAATAAAAGCTACTGATTATAAAATGACCCAAAAACATGCATGCACCAATCAGTAGCCTAACTTTAACAACTTCTTGACAGTTTCTTTTTGGCCAAATTTTCCGTTCTCTCCCTGTGAACATGACAAAAGAGGAGGGAAGACTAAATCATGCCTACATATGGGTTGCCTCAGCAGGGATGATATTACGTTGAATACATCAAAAGTTGATCTATAGGAGAAACAGATCTGTAAGCAACAAAGAATGCCTGAGAGCTGCATGGCATTATATTCTATCATATATATTTTGAAATTTCAAATGTTACCAGAATTTTGTGTTTCCATTTACATAAATAAAAACATTTCCACCGTAAATTGGTGCAGAAACTTTCACCAGAATGCAGTGAATGATGTTGCAACTCTGCAAGAGAAGTGTTGTTCAAATTAGGGTTATTAATTATTTATATGATTTTTCATCCTAGACTCATGAAAATGTGCAGGTCCTGTCATGTGGGGAGACTATAAGTAGAGCATCTCTGTGTAAAGAAATGCAGATTTGAGTGTTACATTTTGTACTACAATGATGGTTTTTCAGAAGCTAAATCAGTGGAAGCTGAAACCTACTCATATTCTTGCCTTGCACAGTCTATAACATATCAATTATCTCTGATTACTGCACGCCGCGAGGGCAGCACTCCTGCTTGTGCTATTATATCATCCCTCTAAATATTACAAGAGCGTTTTCCCCCTCTGCAATCACACTATGTAACTATTCATTCATTAGATCTGAAGCTCCAGAGTTGCTCTATAGCCTCCCTATCCCTCCATATCTCACACTACTTCATGATGCCTCACATCTTCCTAACCCCATACTGTGATAGTGGCTCCTGTCTCTTAGCAACCAGCCCTCTTAGAGGAGGTGACAGCATTTGAGTGGGCACCCTCACCTCTCTACACACAGCCCCACCACCATACCACCTCCCCCACCCTCCCCCTCCCTCCCCTTCATCATCCGGATGCTCTTCAAGTCAAGTAAACACACCTCACTCTGTGGTGCAGCCTGCTTCATGCACTTATGCATTAATGTCACTGTATTAGACTGATAATGAGCCTGGATTGTCTTTTTTTGTTTCAGTTTATTCATTCATATTTTAATCAATGAATCACAATGTGAATACCTCTAGTAAAACAGAACACAATATGGTTCATTCATATTTATTTGTGACCACTATACTGAACTTGTATCAGATTATTCAGATCAGGTGTCGTCTAACATAATCAATCCACATTAAATACAGTTTCTTTGTCAGTGTCATTATAAACATTCAGTGTTTCCACTATCAGCTACATTCATTAGGGCATAGCGGGCCGCTAACTTTTTAGTATCACAGCAATCCCCGGAATAAAGTTACCTTACATAAAAGTTATTCAAATGAGGAGCATGCAGCCAGGTGAATTTGGGGAAAAGAAAGAACTGGTATCAGATCTGTTTGAGCAGAAATTACAAATTGAGGTTTTAGAATAAATACATTTGGAGCGAAAACGTTGCATCAGTGCATCCCTAATCAGTGTTGGTGTTTCTCTATTTACCCATATAAAACATTATATAAATTGCAAGGGAATGTGGAGGAGAACTGCCTGAAAAATAACCTCCAGGGGCTTGAAGAGAGACTAGACTCTAGTAGCGTGCACAATCTGTGTGTATCAATAATTCTAGACATAGTATAAAACTGAGCCATAGTTTTGCATGGAACTTGACAACAGTGCATCCAATAAATCTTTTACACAAATATAATAAATCAGTCACAGTCATAATACACACACACACACACACACACACACACACACACACACACACATCAAGATCACTCATTCATAATACATGCAAGCATACACAAACTATGATTAACAGAGCATACACTTGTGTGGTGTTTGTTAGAGTTTTCATAAGACAAAAAATGATTAAAAAAAGATTAATCTGCCTTTAGACTTAGACAAAAATAGCAGTTTGACCCAACTTATATGATAATAAATGTTAGTTGGCTAAAAGAAATGATTTCAGGACTCTCTTGAAAAGAACCTTACCCCTTCTTTCCATGACACCCCTTCATTACCATTCTTCCCAGTGTCAGTTCAGTTTAACATACAGATGGTCCAAAATATGGAATTCTGTAGTCATAGCTTTTGGTTTTAGTTTAGTTATTTCCTGTTTTTTTTTCCTGAGTCTTTCCTCATGTGTCTTGGGTTACATTAAGTCCTGCCTTTGTTTGTTTTCCCGCCAGTTTTGATGGTCTGCCACCTGATTAGTTTCACTTATCCTGCCCTCACTTTGTCTTCGTCTCAAGTGGTCCTAGAGTGTTTTCCAGTGTTTTAGACTTTGTTTTTGAACTTTGCGTCTTATTTGTTGGATTTCTGGCCTGCCCCCTTTGTATTTGTTTGCTTTTTGGACTGTTTATCTGGTTTTGACTTGTTCCTGCTTGTCTACTCTGTAAGCCTTTTTGTATATTGAATTTGTTCATTAAATAATTTCAACTGTACCTGCTCTGCCTCCGGTGTTTGCATTAGGCCTTTACACCAGAGATGCTCACAAGTCTTTGAGCTAGAATCCAAGTCAAGTCTCTTGTGGTTTTAATGAATGGTGTTTCACCTGCAGCATTCAATCCAGGCTTGCTTCTGTAACTATAACCTGTTTTTCACTTGAAGGGCACAACCATGTAATGTGAAATGCAATTAATGACAGCTTAAACTACTGTAAGTCAACACATCCCCCAGACTCTCAAACCAGTGTAATGTTATAACTAAATAAAACTGTAGAGCCTGTTCTGATCTCAGGGCGTCATAACTGTAACGTTGCATGATCAACAATAACCCTTTAACCTGTTAGCAGCGGGACGTAAATAATTATGGTAATCTACCACCACAAGTTTGGCAACTAAACAAACGCTCATTCATCTTTTCATAATGAATGGAGTTAACCTCTCGTAGGTCGTAACTAAAGCAAGAAGCAAGCGTTAGATGACCAAATCTGAGCTACCCATGTTTACTGACCCATTTTGCATTCATCGCTTCTTTGTTTGGGCCTTGTTGTATGAAGTTTTAAAGCCAAAGTTTATGATGAATGGCACAGCAGCTGCCGGTGTTTGTTGTCTCTCTACGTTACATAGGCAGGTTATACGGAGGGAGGGGAAGCTCATCAGAAGTTTCCTAAAAATAAACATTGTTCACGAGTCCCGCACCTCAAGTCCGAGTCAAGTGTGAAGTCTTTTGAGGACGAGTCTCAAGTCGAGTCTGAAGTCACTGTGTGTGCGACTTAAGTCGGACTCGAGTCCGCGTCTCAAACTCAAGTCACCAATCTCGCTTTACACCATTTGAATTTGTCTTCATAGCATGTAAAATGAACTATAAAAACAAACCAATCTGGATGATTAACTTAATAAACACTTAGGACACCTAACTGAAGGAATATAGATGAATGTCTCTGATGTAGGCCTACCCAACTTATTATTCTTACTGCTTTTTTCTGAAGATGGCATATGGGCTCAAGTTTGGTCTGAGTAGCCTACTAGCCCAAGCTATATTAGCCTACAATAATTATTATATGGATGGAAACCATTTAGAAATATTACACAGTGGCTACCTTAATGCTGATCAAGTGACTGGTTTTGCCTGGTGTACCAATACTCTTGTCCATTTTCATAGTTATGGCCCTGATTAAATTCAGCAAGCAGAACTGTAAGGAATCATATAGGTATGGGGATGTTATGAATTCTCATTGGTTTTTCAATTTCTAAAAAACAATCAAGTTAGTATGCAGTAAATTTTTACATAATTGTTGAATGGATTTTGGACTGGATTCTCTGCAGCTGTTATCCAGAAGGTTAAATTAGTCAGACTGATCAATACTGGATTTTTGAGGCAGATACTGATATTGATATTTGAGAGTAATAAAAATTTGACAACAATACAGCCCCTGATATTAATGCTTTCGTTCATTCAACATTAAGAGGTAAAGTAATTTTTTAAAGTAACTCTGTCCAAAACATGTATAGAGAGATGGATCTGGAAAATAAACTTGTCAGTGCTCTCTGCCGCGTAATGCTGTTCTCCTCTCCTCTCACATATCTTACGCTACTAATCAGCCAACATACCAACACTGACATAGCTGCAGGAAGCCAATAACAGCTGATGTACTGGCCAGGCTTATATATTGATCAAGTGCTAATCCCCAACCTACAAGGTATTCTTAGCTGCTTATAGCTGATCTATAAAACAGCTGTAACTGACTTACTACCAATGATTACTTACATAAAGGGTGCCTAATGGAAAGTGACAACACCAACAGTGATACAATTCTTAAGAGACATGCCTTTGGTGTGAGAAACCCAGGTACAATTCCCACTGTGACACATCCACCAATGTGTCCCTGAGAAAGACACTTAACCTCTCGTTGCTCCAGAGGTGTGCAACCTCTGACTTATATAGCAATTGTAAGCTGCTTTGGTTAAAAAAGTGAGCTAAATGAAGAAATTTAAATGTAATAGCTAGCATTAGCTACCATAATACAAGTGGTAGACCTAGTTTGGCTGTGTTTTATTAAATATTAGTTCAACATTTCATTTTTTAGAGAAAAAATGCACCTTTAAATGTTTTATACATGGACAGAATAAGTACCTTAGTACCAAGATGTCCTGGAGAGGCCCCCAGTGGGTCCCCAGTAAAAAGAGGAATCATTTATTTTTGTTATAATTCCATCTAGAAGTAACACAATGACAGAACATATGACTATTTTGGTCATGGGTTTTATACACTTAGTGTAAGATAAACCTAGAAAGAAAATATCTTAATGGGGGTCTGTGGTCTAATATGTGTCAATTTAGGGGTCCTTGATGTGATAAAGTTTGAGAAAACTGCTTTAAAGGGTCACAAAAATACTGAGTTTAAACCTAAATGTTGTCACCTAAGTTTGTCCTGAAATTAATTAATGTTAGGTTATTTACATATTAACACACTATTTATGCACAAAATGTTACATTTACATTAGCCTACAGCTTTTGCATCATGATGTAATTATTATTTAAACATTTCATGTGTTTTAGTGCCGTGAACCCCTTTGGGGTTTGAAATATAAATCACATCCCGCTGCGCTCACATTTGGTCTGGCTGCAGCCTGGAGCCACACTGATCAAATGACGTGAGTGGTTGACGATGCTAAATGACAGCACTTGAAATAGCCTACCTGCCATCCTACTCACCCACTTGCTGATGCGATCACGACCACGTTCACAGCGTTTCAGCACCGCGGCGCGCAGGACAGCTCCTCCGCCTTTTTGTCCTCCAGGACGATAATCTGCGGAGAAAAGTGGAACTCAACGCAAAAAACAACGTTTCTCATTTCTTTTGTTGGCTGCATTTTTTTCACTTTAAGGATCTCGAACTTTAAAGAAGAGATGGATATTGATCGTCCTGCAAATGTGTCATTTTTTGATTTCGTTGGAGGAGTTCAACTTCTCCAGGGGGAGGACACCAGGACAGCCATGCCTGTCATCCTCATCGGGATCTGCGTGTCCGGAGCGGTTGGGAATTTGCTCGTTTTGCTAATTTTCATCCGTGACTTTAGAAACGGAAAGGGCTCAGAGGTGAAAGCGCTCCTCGCCTCTCTTGCCTCCACGGACTTGGTGATCCTGCTGTTGTGCGCCCCCGTGCGCGCCGTCACCTACTACAAGCAGACCTGGACCTTGGGGAGCTTTGTCTGCAGCACTACGGACTGGTTCCAGCACTCTTGTGTGGTTGCAAAAACTTTAATCCTTGCAGTCACCACCAGAGCCAAACACACTATTGTTCCCAGAACCGCCACGGGTCCACTTTACAACCCAACGTGGATTCACGGAGCCCTGGCGTTCATTTGGATTTTGTCAATGATGTTTCCGATTCCCCAGATGCTTTTTGCCTCTACGGTGCAGCATGGCCGCGACACTATTTGCGTCTCTGAAATGCCAGTGTGCGCGTCTGACTTCATGAGTTTCTTCTACAAGATTTATCCAACTGCGACCTATGTGGTGCCGGTCATCTTTACAATTGCCTACTACACAAAAACGCTGCACACTGCGGTGAATCACGCACCAAGCCCGCAGCATCAGAGCAAGGTTATCCTGGTTTTACTGTGTCTGAGTGGCGCCCTCGGGCTCATGCTGCTGCCAGAGTGGGGGACATTCACCTGGATAAGGCTCGGGTATAACAAACCTCCCGTCGGTTTGATCATCTTTGCGCAAGTCCTCCTTTACGCATGCAGCTCCCTGTCTCCGGTGATCTTAATGACCATGTACGACGACGTGCGCCAAGGACTGATCACCATCTGGTTCATCGGGACCTGCAGAGGCCCAAAGCACCTCCCCAGGATCAAGTGTCCAAAAACGGAGGGGAACGGAGCAGAACTCGGAGCCAACGCCGTCGCCAACGCGGTGTCACAGGAGAAGGAGAAGACCTTCCCAGATGTGGAGCACTTTTGGACAGGGCGCAGAAACACACACGTCGAGGAGGAGCAGGATCCGGTTCCGTGGGAGAGAGAGGAGAAAATGTTGTAGTGAATCAGATGTGTCTTTTTTAGCAGAAGATTTCAACTTGTTCTCAACTGGTTTCTAGTGTGTTGACCCACAGTGCAGACCCTCGTTGAACGGCTGTAGCGGCCTGTTTGATGTCGTGAGCTTGATTAGATGTAAACTAAACTTGTACACTATCATGTTTTGATGTTACACATGTTTCTACTATCTATTTTGAATATTCTTGTCTGCAGTATTGCTGCACTGTCAAGTAGAGCACCTTTAATAGCGGAGGTTTGTACAAATATGAAGCCAATATTTAAAATATCCAGGAAACTCGAGCATCAGAGGAGTTGTTGTGATCGTGTAAGTGTGATGCATAACATGGATATTAAAACATTCTCAAATATGGACTGCTCTGTTTTTTTCCCCAACGGCTATAAACACACCCAGTCTACCTTAATCACGGATGAAATATAATTCTACCATCAAATCTCTCCATTTAATTCAGAAGGTTATGAGATGAAATGCACTGTGCAGTCAGAGATCATTTCTCCATATTAAATTCACAACTAATCCATCTGCACGTTTCAGGTCAAGTTAATCATGGTATTTCAGTGCAAGCAGCAGTTTGGCAGTTTTAGGGAGTAGTAGTGTAAAAGCAGGTCAGTATCCATGTCTTCATCATGTCAGCATGAATGACTGCAGAGTCTCAGTCACACCAACAGAGACTTCAGGACGTTTTGATTTAACTGTTTACACAAATGTGTGAATGTCTGGTAACACTTTATTATATTAACCTGTAATAATACATAATTTATTTGCTGATTATATATTGTTTTGTTGATCTGAATCTTCAATCGAAAGTTAGAAAATAGTCAAGTCGTGAGATGTTGTTGAGTAAATATAAAGCAGCAGAAAATGTAAAAACTCAAGTACAACTCAAAACAGTACAAAAAAGTACAGCACTAAATTAAGTTACTTTCCACAATGTTGAATAAGTAGTAGATAAACATTTAAAGGGTTTATAGCACAATAGCGTTTTAAATGTAGTTGCAAGCATATATACATAAATAACCACTTACATCTGCTTAAAAATACATATGGCTTATAAATGCTAAATAGTGAAGTGAAGTACTGACTGTATGGGTTGGAACTACATGATATGGGTTCTAATAAAACATTTTATGTTTGCATACTGCTTACAGATGACAAATGGGCAGGGTTAAAGTGAATATTTGAAGTTTTGTCACATCTTATATATTCAAGTATTTAGTTACTTACAACATAATAAAGGCAGATAAAGTATATAAAAGTACAAAAAAAAGGTGATATAAATGTCTCTGAGTCATTACCAAAGCCATTATTAGACAACGTGAGCTTGAGTTAATTTTGATTTCCGGTGTAGTTACAGGAAATTGTTTTGGTGTGATGAATAGTTGATGTCCAGATCCCCACCACGACCACCACCACACATGACCTGCGTTAACAGTTGAACCTTTCAGTGGTCGTGAAAAGAATCCTGCTTTTAGTCATCTGTGTGTTTACCAGTAAAGCAGCGACCGCCTGTGGCTCTAACGCCCCAGCAGATTTGACATTTTAGTCTGCCTGAGTGAAAAGAAAGGTTACAGGTTGAAGAGAAAAAAAACAAGCCTCTAAAGCTCTTCAGCATGATTGTGCTCCTGCACATAATATATTCATTGACAATAGACCATGTCTCCCAGTGTCTGCCCTTGGGTCACTTGGTTTTTCATTTTATGATTCACTGTATTTCTGGAGTTCTCCATCATAGTAGGATATTACACTGAATAACAGGCATAATTTTTAACAGACAAGACTGCAGAATTAATTTACCCACATTTAAGTCCTATATTATTCTCCTTCGTTAATTAAAGATAGAGACGCTGTCTTGCTGATGACAGTGTACTCATAACATTTCACAAAATAAATTACAATGTCCATCCATCCATCCATCCATCGTCAACCACTTATCCTGCGTACAGTGTCGCGGGGGGAAATTACAACGTAAGGAAGGTAAAATGTAAAAATGCTGACTGACTTAAAAACTGTAAAATAAACTGACACACTAAATGCAACAAAACATTCAGAGCAGGAACCTGTGATTTACAGTTTGATAAGATAAGATGAGATAGACGTGAGGTTTTCACAGTTGTCACATTATTCTTAAGGTCATACATATATATATGGTCAGATGTTCACATAAACATGCATGCCCTTACAGTACATATGCTGTACTCGCAACACATTAAATATTCACACATTGTCTGAGTGTGTACATGTGTTTGTATACATAATCTAAATGCACACACATCTATGTCTTATTTTTATTAATGCTGCCATAGAAGAAGGAACTGACTGAACCTGCTGACTGATAACTCATACAACGTGAGATCTAAGGTACAATACAATATAAAGTAGTAAATATAAAATGTAATATCAAAAGTCAAATGACTCAGGGGTTGAACCAAGCAACAGATATGTAATAACATAATCTAATCTAATGTAACAGCATATATAAACTTTCAGTCCGGGCCGTAGCTACAGTTGAGGCCATGTCCTATTGTTCAAATTTTAACAAACTTACTTACTGCATCAGTGTAAAAAAAAACAAAAACTTGTCTGGATAAAATGTGCTCAACATTTATAAAATTTTCTTGATTTAAATCAGAAAATACCCTTTTGAATGTTTGTGTTGAGAGATGAAATTGACATAAAGGATGAATTAACATTATTGCTGAATACATTTGGAAAACATTATATAAATATTTAGATACAGAACTGAGTGGACTTGCACTCATGCTGACCTTCATATTTCTAGAAGCCTGACTGCAGATCTGCTTTCAATGTTTATGACATTTATACAGGTTATAGCCTGCTTTTAACAGAGGCCAGTGTTAAAGAATATCTTATGTTGTCTGGCAGGCGATAGCAAAAACTCAGAGGGTAAATGTGGCTTCACCAGCTTTTGATTTAATCCTTGAAAAAAAAAAAGTAAAGGACAAGATCTGACATACTCTTGCTTTTATTAACCAGGCCATTTATAACTTTGTAGATAAGCAGTAGGACAGTAAAGATCATTTTAAAGATCACCAGACAGAAGAAACACTTCAGTTTTGAATAGCTATCTAATTTACTTGAAATTGAAATTTGAGGAAATTTCAGATCCAAAAAGCTTGTTTGAATTCAAATGACCTACTCTGCTGGGTATATTAGCAAATGGGCGGAAGAGACAAAAATTGAGATTCTCAAGAGGATATCTGCACCTTTAAGGGGATTCAGATTATTTTCTGTAAATATGCTATACACTGTTTATTTAAATATATATTTATTCATACGTGTGTGTGTGTGTGTGTGTGTGTGTGTGTGTGTGTGTGTCTGACTGAAATGTATTTACCATTTCTCCCCTTAACCCCAATAGAGAGCTGACCTTTAACCCTGAGGGTGTTAGTGCATGTGTGAGATGCAGACCAGACCCAGATCACAAGCACTTACAGCACAGGCAGACACAACCTTTTTGCACTCAGCAGAGGATGGAGTCTAGATCAGGACACTTCCTCTCAACCCAGAGGGATCTGTGATCTGTGTCTCCTTACTGATCCCTCATCCCTCACACTGAAAGATACAGCTGTGGTTGACTGAAAAGAAACTAGCCACTAAACATCCCCCTCTATCTCATGAAAGCCAACTCTAACAGTTTAATTAGATGTTTAATGTTCTCCATATCCCAGTGTCTCGGAAGGACTTATAAATTATGTTATGTAATGTTTTGTAATGCAGGCACAATGGTTCACTAGGCCATTTAAGCATAATGCTGGCATAAAAGATATTAAATTGCCTTTGGGGGATAAAGTCCATAAGGTCCTATTTCCACTTTACATGTATGGTTTACAGAGGAGCATTCACATAGTTAAATATTCCAATGAAAGCCATCATCATTCGTGTAGCCGTGAGCTACTTCCTTTGTTTGTTGGGGGTTGGCCGTCTCTGCTAAAGACTGAACTGATGAACTTTAACCAAGCTCTGAACTCTGACAGCTCACACTGCGCTCGCACAAAAAGAAAAAGCAGTCAGGTTCGATTAGCAGAAGGCAAAAGAAAAAAACAAGGTGTGATCTGATGGCTCCACAAACTGTAAGAAATCACTCATTTGGATCCCACAAGCTTGTGTTTTTGTACACCTTGGATGAACAGGGTTGGGTTGTCAGAGATACAACTTGTTCTCAATCATCTACTCAACATTCGAAGTACTTGTACTTTTGTTAAGTCTTTTTGACAATGATTATTGTTAAAAATGTTCAGGTTTGGACTGTTCGTTGGACAAAACAAGCATTGTGAACGTGTCACTTTGGGCTCTGGGTAAACCAAACAATCAATTAATTAAGAAAATAATCAGTAGATTAGTCATTAGCGAAAATGTTCATTAGTTGTGTCTTAATTGTTCAAAATGCAGTAAGAGCTTTTACATAAATACATTAATAATAATTATCTAATAATCTAACATGTAATAGTAAAACAGTCACAGGGTACTTTTTTCTGCATTGAGTACTTTTACTTTAAATAATTTAAGTACATTTTCCTGATTATACTTACATACTTTCACTTAAGTAACATTTCCAATGCAGGACTTTTACTTGCAGCTTGTACTTGTACTTTATACTTTTATGTATAAAGGATCTGAATACTTCCTCCATCACTGCCAAACTGAATCACAGCTAAAACCAGAGTGGAAACATTTGTGTGTTGCTACTTGAGAATCTTACGTCAGGTTTTCTTTCCGGAGTGCTGTAGTTTTAAAGCTAACGGCCTCTGAAAAGAGTACGGTCCTGCTCTTTTATTGAAATGTATGTAGGCTATGGTGTTTTTTTCCTCCCCACTCAACCGTGATGGATTGTGGCTGCTGCCTCAGGCTCTCGCTGCGCCTTTATCTGTATCCTCCTTTCTGCTAAGGATGGTTTTCCCTGCAAGATATGAAATGTTTGAAGCAGACTTGAGTAGGACTCACTAATAGTTTTAGCATTTGTTCTGAGCGGCATGTAGAGCTACAGGGGGGAGGGATTTTACCATATAAAGATATATATTTTCACATTCCTTTTAAAATTTGCAGCATGTTGTAAGCCCTTCTCCATCTGTCGTTTTGTCAGGTGAAATCCAGTCTTTTATGGTTTCTACTCTGTTTCTGTATTACTGTGTCAAAAGGAGTCCACCAGGTGATTCAGCTACATTTTTGGATGCTTTTAATTACTGACAGACAAAAAATGTATACAACCCTGATAATTAACTGTCCACTCTGGTGTCTAGACTGCATGCCTATTGTGAGCAGTGCTTTCATCAAGAATCTTGAAAGGAGTCATCCTCACAATTGTCTCATTTTCATAAAACATGTTTTTCCTGCTCTATAGCCTACAGTCATGATTCAACCGTAATTCAGCTCGCATTTGCTTTTCTAAACACCCACTGTCTTCTGACTCTCCTGGGAAAAAATCCTGTGGCAGTGAGTGACATGCTGTACATTTACAGTTCAGTTGTTCCAAAACAAACACAAGATGCTGAACAGTAATAGCCCCCATGGCTGAATGGACAAAGACATGGGCGCCACCTACATGCAGAAACAACAAAAAGAAATGGAGATGTCACAGCAGCGCCACCCACACAGTTTGACTGACAGGTGATCTCTGGGAAGTGCAGTGCAGAACGACCACAGTAATGAGCTCTGAGCACCAAAGAGGCCAAGAATATACCACAAGTCACTTTAGGAAGGTGAAATTATCTAGAGTTTTGAGGTTGGAAACATAAACAGGTACTCCAGCACTTTAGTAATGTACCTCCATAAAGTTGAAGAATGTGCAAAAGGCTGGTTAAAAGGTCAAAAGCTCTGAAACTCCTGCATCCTACATTTCCCATAATACAGTTTGATAGCCTTTGTTTGAGCCCCCCCTGCCTGGTAAACGCACATGTCGTGAAACTCCACATCCTCAGTTTGCTATGCATGTTTCTTTTAATGATGTGTAGCCTCCAAACGCACACAAACAAAACCAAATCTAATAGATAGTTCTCCAGACGTGACAAAGCCAATGCAGCTGTTAGGCACATGAGCAGGTGCAAATTAAGTTAAAATATTCTGATCGACATACCAACAATAACAAACAAGTGTGCTGCAGGGCAATTAATTAAGATTCAGGTTGGTAAGATTTAGTCAGAGAGAATACGCCCAGTAATATAACACTGTGGCCTCACAGAAAGAAGGTGCTGGGTTCAAACTCAGGTCATGTGGATGTTGCATGTTCTTCCCATGTCTGCATGGGTTTCTTCTGGATACTCAGGTTTCCCCCACCATCAGGAAACATGTAGGTTCTGTGGTCAGTGCTACTGACCAGGGCACTGGCAAAGATGTAGTGTTGGTCACCGGGCGCTGTAAAGAGGTTGCCGCTGCTCCCATGAGGGATGGGTAAAATGCAGAGAATGAATTTTGCTATTGTATGTAACAATAAAGTACTTTTACCTCACCTGTCTTTTGTATCTAAAAACTTAGTTTAACTTGCATTCATCGATTGCACATTTTATTTGTAATTATTGATAATAAATTAATTCAATGTCCGCATGGGAGGGCAGTTGTTTTTGCCTTCCAAAGATGCGGGCATACAGACTGCTCTAAAGAGGAGTAGTGCTTCCCATGAAGAGTAAACTGATCTTCATGTGTACAATATGTAAAGTGTTACATTAAAATCAGAAACACTCTTCTGTTGCTTCAAATTAGGAATTGGGTGAATCACTGCAAGTTAACTGCAGAGGTAAATGCACAATGGAGCTGTAATCATTTTAACTTCTGTACTTGTAATTTAATGGATGGACTGAGAGCAAAATTGTATATACATATAAAAAACTTATTGTACAATTCATACAAAATGGCTGGATCTCTATTTGTTTGTGTAATAAAACACAGCTGTTTTGATTACCCATAATGCCACAACTCAAATTATATATTGAAGCATAAACTGAGGTAGCTTCACATGACTTCTGTCCCAAAAACAAACAAAAGTGAATCAACAAATACATTCTCTGTCATTTTAGAACCCTGCTTCTTCGTTCAGCAGCAACTCAACTGCTAAAATTAGTGTCTACCGTCAACCTGATGGTTTAGCAGCAAACATGATTTTGCCCTCTTTGCATCATAAATCTTTGAGAGATGTGGTTTCACTTAAGGCAGAGCATTCAACGTCTATAACGCAATAAAATCTGAAGGGTTTACAGACACTTTCACAGTATAAAGAGCATGCGGGCCTAATCATGTAAAAACCTTTACATGCATGCAGTGCAATCAAATATCTTAATCTCTTTTTAAGAGTGCTGCAGTTTAATGAACAAACATCCTCTCAGATGCCATTTTCTTTCCCATAATTCTCCAGTAATTCAGATTAGTGGCATCCTGTTCATGTTAACTTACAGAGACAGTAAATTAAATAAGATTATTTCACGCAAAGATGGATCTCCTGTTAATACAGATCATTGGAGGCACGCTCATTTCATTCAGGAGGGTGAAAAGGAAATGTGTTTTTTAATTCATACTGCATGTTAATGCACAATCACACAGTGGACTTCTCCTAACTCAGTGAGTAAGTAAATGACGCCACCTTCTGGTTTTGAGTGAGCATAGGCTGGGATTTCACTTGAGTGTCATGTTCCTGCTCTGCTGCAATAAACTTGTGTTTTACTCATAATTTAAAGTTATATAACAATTAAGTTCATTATTTTCCTAGACACTGGGAAAATGGAGACTATATCACCTACTGTTTTACCATTCCCTAGCATGGTATCAAAAAAATCTTATCTTATTTCCATTGGAAAGATTTCAAGTATCAAGTTTCAAGAATATGTCAGGAATAATGGTAATAAAGTGTAAAAATAAGATTCAAACAAACAAACAAACAAACACAGTGGTGTGGTATACACAGAAGGAATTATGGATTAAGGATGAGGGTACGTAGTAATAATAAATAAACAAATGTTTCCACTGCAGTTGCTTATAGTTGTTGCACACCGATCATGATTAAATGTGGATTACATTTGAAATCTGTGCTACATACTAAAATGCATCTATGTATAAACATAATTACAATAATAGCACAAATCCCATACTTTATTCTACTACTCAACTACATTTCTGCAGTTATAGTTACTCTGCCATTAATACTTTAATTAAAAAAAACCTATGATTTGATTATTACTTGGTGATGTGTAACAACTATTTTACTGCTGTTGGTAGAGAGGGAGCTCATTTTTACTTCGTATTTCAGAAGATCATCAAACATTTTGTATGTAAATTCTTAATCCATAAAGTAACTAGGAACTGTAGCTGTTAAATAAATGTAATGGAGTAGAAAGCCCAGTATTGTCGTTCTGAATTGTAGTAGAGTAGAAGTATGAAGTGGCATGAAATTGACATATTCAACTACAAGTACCTCAAATTTGTACAGTACTATTCCACCACTGTCTCCTTTAATCCCTCCCCTCTCTCTCTTCTTCTCTCTGTGTCCATGTGCACGGATTAGGATCAGGGATTAGAGACAGATGTAAACCAAAAATCGAGATCCAACCTAATTCTCCGGCCATGTCATCACAGCACACGAAAGGTCACGGTTAGAGTCAAGATTAAGCACACTCCGCCTTCTTTTTTTTTTTACAGCCTGGGCGAGCTCCTATTGGTCCACTCTTTGATTGACGGCCCCTTTGTCCAATCGGAGTAGAGAACTGGGACCTTATGGGAGGATCGCTGCACAGATGTGTGCGAGAGGAAGACAGCGCAGGTTTTATAGCGAGAGCAGCGTTAGAGAGGGAGTCACCAACTGCTGAGGCACCAAAACACGAAAGGTGAGCACTAGATTATGTGACATTACGATAAATTAATCTAAATAAAGTGTGTAATTACATAGAAATTATGTTTCATTGTACATTTTAGTCGGTAATTTACCAGCAGTGAGAACTCAGGAAACGGCGGTGGTATTGACGTTAGCTAAGTTAGGTTGTGTCGTGTTTTCCAGTTTAATGTTACCTTCGCTTTTATTAAACTGCTGTCTTAATTCCTCTTCCATAGCTTTAATTGGGGATATTTCATTTTATATCTGTCACGTAGCAGTCTCGGTCTTCCTTGTTGTCTGTGTGCAGCCTTTTTATTATTCCCAACCTTCTTTGTCAGTTTTTTAAACCACAAATGCTATTGGAAATACTTTACAGGCAGGTATCACTCTCTGTGGTCCTCTTACAACCTTCTTAGTCAGTTGTTTTACCCAAAATTAGGCCTGAAAAGTATATTTTACAAAACATATAACTACTTTACAGACAGGTATGTATCTCTATCGTCCATGTTGTTTGTGTGTGGCCCTTTTAAGTTATTGTCAACCTTCTTTGTCACTTGATTTAACCTAAAATACTCTTGAAAAGTATATTTCACAATACATTTAAATACTTTACAGACAGGTATGAGTCTCTGACATCCTTGTTGTTTGTGTGCGGCCTTTTAAAATTATTCTCAACCTTCTTAGTCAGTTTTTATACTCCAACACGGGCTTGACAAGTTATTTTTCTCTTGCCAACATATACCCTATATCTCTACTCTCACTTCTTGTCAACTCTTGCAAGCTTCCTGAGACTAAAATATAAGTAAAACTTAAGAAGCAGCTGTTCCTAGATTTTATGTAACCAGATCTGTTAAGCTTGAAATGTGACCCAGAGTCTCGGAAAGCCAAGGAGACTGGGAAGAACAGGACAGTCATGGCCCGCCAGTTTAGAGGTCATGTGTTTGGCTCTGGTCTGCATACTTCGTCCTTGTTTCAAAGTCCTTTTTTCTCGTCTCACACCACCTTCCTTGTCTTGTTAATCTGCGACCTGTCATCACTTTACACTTAGATGCATGCTAAAAAATAATACGCACTCAAACTTCCCACATTCCTCCTAAGGCCTGAACACAACTCAGTATGTGTACCTGACAGGCTGTGTGGGTCAGGTAAACCATGGCCTCTAAAGGGCTAATGATACAATGAGGAAGACTTTGCCCTTTGGTTGCTGCCTTTTACATTTCCATTTCCATTATGAGACAAAGCTAGACGCTGCTACGTTTACACTAAACTTAAACGTATTGCTCTGTTTGATGTGGCCGAGGATGACAGATTATCCTCTGAAAACGTTCCTCCTGACTGAACCTGACAACAGATTACTCCATCTCACTATTTAGGTACAAACAAAATGAAGATTTAAAGGTGTATTCTATACAAAAAAGTACGTCCAAGGTTTCTAATTTGACCCTGAAAAGCCATAGGAATGTATGGGTGTGTTTGAAGCACGACGTTTGAGATTTTTTTATGCGGCACATTTGAGTTCAGATATTAAACTGCAGTCTGGAGTTGATTAATCAGTTACTAGTCAGGGCCTGTTCACCTTCTTCTTGTTCAACCTTGAAATGTAGGAGTGTTGTCCTCCCCTTCAAAAAGACAAAAGGGTTGGCACGTAATTAAAAAAACAAAACAAGAAAAGTTTCTCTTAAATGAAAGGAAATTTTAATTCCCCCCCACCCCACACACAGCTGCAGGCCTGCTGATATTCACTTTTACTTTCGGTTTCATTGAGTAAAAATCCCCATACTGTCTGTGATCACTGCAGACATCAAAAGTTCCAGTTTCATCAGTGTGGGTTTTTTTTTGGGTACTTTCCTTTTATACAGTCTGAGGTACTTACATGAGATCTTACATGTAGTAAAAGGGAATATGGCCAAGGCGCTTTGCCAACTGCAGTGGTTTCTGAGATGTAGGCGTGTGTATTGAATTACCTCATTGCAAAATTACACCATACATCTTTACTGTCTCTGTGTTTTTGTCCACTCTCTTATTTCACAGATGTCGTTTGCCAGGGACCAACTGTACAAAGGATACTTGCGGCGCAAAATGCCGATCATTTCGTCCACGGTTAAAGTGAGACAAATAGTGGCCTATCTGCCTTGCCTGACTGATCACGACAGGGTAGGTTTCATTAGGTATATGGAACTTGAACTAGGCTGGGGATTGTTTGAATAATATTGGAATAATATATTCTATCTGTACTGTGTCCACATTTTTCTACAGCAGTTCCAATACAATACCTGGGTTTTGCACTGTCTCTCACCAGAGAAGGCATTTTATGAGTTTTGCAGCCACAATAGGTTTCCCTACGTGCTGTGAAGGGAATGGTGAGGCGAGGGTTATTCTGTAGTTTGCAATCTACCACCTCGCCACTAGATGCCACTAAATCCTACACGCTACTCCTTTAAATCAAAGTTCTCAAATATTAAATGTTGTTTAAACAAAAGCAATTTTTTCTTTAATTTTAGGAAAACATAGAGGCAAAAAGAGAGGTTTGCGGGAACTTTGACAGCATGGTGCTTCTTCTGGACTGTCTGAAGAGGAGAGAAAACTGGCCAGAGCAATTCATCGAAGCATTGGAGGCGTGCGATCATCCAACTTTAGCAGCTGAGATTAGAGCAGAATACAATGCTTTGAGAGGCATCAACAGTAAGTCAACATGTACCTATTGTATTATAGTGTAGAATTTAATGTAATAATTTCCTTTGTGTCTATGCAAAGACTAAACAGATTTTATCACTACCTCAAACTAATTCTCTAAAAATATTTTAGTAGTATAATAGATATTGTAGTAATATTTTACCCTTACCGAAGTTGATATTCTACTGAAGTTTATTGGACTACCACACAGTGTGTTAACAACCTCACTTTCAGTGTAGCCTTCGTTTTGAACTGGACCAAAATGTTTGTTGAATTTTGTGTTTGTGGCCAAAAATTGTACTTTGCATCTTAAGGTCCCACATTGTCATTATTATTAAATATACTGCACTTTCTGGTTGAACCAGAAAACACATTAAATATACTCTGCATAGTACATTGCAACCATTTGGAAACAAAATGCACTCTTTGAAGAAACTTAAATTTTTTGGTCTAGAGTGTCCAAGGTGTATGGCCATTTCTATTCACAAATGCATCGACTGTTCACAGGCGGGCAAGTGTACTCCGTTGCACAGACAGCTTTGTAAGCTCATTAATACAGTAAAGCAAAACTGTGTCTCCTTGCTGCCTGTTCTTCAGAGTTTACTCACATTTGTGAGTTGTGAGAAAGATGTGTGGGAGAATGCTGACCTCCTTGGCCGGAGCATGAAGCTTCAAATTCCTAAATTCCTAGACCCATAAATTGTCTGGGTAAGATATACTGTATGTATTATGGATATCCGTAAAGCCTAGTTCACACTACACTATTTTAAGCCTGATTTGCTGGTAAATCAATGATCGATCGGTGGTCGCCAGTCGTTATGTTATATATTACACAACAATGCATCAAAACGGCGTTCCGACACATTTCATTTCACACAAGCCAGATATCTAGCATACCAAATCTCTGGAGGAGTCGTCCGACCCAACATCCACATCCAGCCAATGAGTGCAGGCAGCTGGCAGAGCAGGCAACTACTTTTTCACTGCAAAACACTTTTTACTCACCTCCAGCTCTCTGTAGCACAGATGATCCCTGCTACCTGCGTGTGCTAATCCATTCTCTCACCCATATTCTTTGTCTTTATAATGTTTATAATATTAAACAGCAGCTGTTTTATGTGTAGGTTTGCGTCATTTCCCATTTCACATGTATTTTCTTAACAAAACATGGCTTGGAGACCAGCTGTCGGGTGACACTGCCACTGTCAGCTCGTGTAGTGTGTGATCCCCTGTCATTGATCAGTCAGGTAGTGTAAACGCCACAAAGACATCAAGACTGCACGAGCCTTAAGTAATATAATGCACATTGAACACATAAGTGTAAGTGGAAATAGCAAGTAGCTTCACACACACACACACAAAACACACATTACAAATAGAAGAGCAAGGAGAAACATCATTACATTAAAAAGGTCACTACAGCAAATGCTTGGATTTCACATAGATTACATAGTTTTTATTTAGTTAGGAACTTTATTGTCCACATTGTGGAAATTTGTCTTCCCTTTCACCACACAGCATTAAAAACAATAAAAGACAAATGACAATAGAAGACAAACAGTATCATTTTTGAGTAGGGATTTCTTGCACTCCTTCACCTACTTCCAAGGTGCATGGAGGAAGGGAAGAGTTCTGGCAAGGTCAAAACTCCAACAACACTTGTTGTATAAAGAACAACTTTATTGTTATACCCACGTGTTTCAACTTGTGGCCTTCATCAGGGTCATCTCACAAAAAACAAATCTAAATACAGTACAAATAAAGAGGGGGAAGTGCTGGGTGTTTATAACATCATAAGGAAGCTGCATTTAGCTTTATAACTGCATTTAGCATATAAAATTTATTGTTATACACATATTTCGATGCCTCCTACTTGTCTGTAACATCTCCCCGCAGGTGCTTATATTCTGGAAAGCTTTACTTTTTATATTTACTGTGTCTTGGGCTACACTTTTCTACTATTCTCTGAAGTTTCAATGTATCCCTCGATCCCTAATTTTTTTTATTCACTAATATATTACATGAGTATGATTATAAGACATCAGAATCATATATCAAACATGAGGTTTTGTGTTATTTTTCCACAAAATGCTGCAGGGAATAGCCTGTTGTATGTTTGCTGGGCTTCCATGCTGATTTGTCTGACATTAGAGATTCCAGTAAATGAGAAATTATTTACTGGATTGTTTCTGGGTTAGCTAGTCCCTCAGGAGCTTCAGTCAAATGCATTCAAAATGAAGGTAATTGACAACATTGTTTGCTTTGCCCTAGATTCAACCCCCAGCTCCCCTCCAATGACTGTCGTCAGGGCACACGTCCATCCAGCGCCATCTGCCAGTCATCTGTCCCTCCCAGGGGGTGTTGGAAACAGTCAGGCTGCTGTTGCTCCACCAGCTGAAGCATCAGCTCCTCCACAGCCAGCTGCCCAGGCCCCACCCCCTATGGAATTGCCTGTGACACCACCAGCCCAAGTTCCTGTGGCTGTATCCTTACCTGAGCCTGTCCCTGAGCCTCCACAGTCAGCTCAGGTTGAAGTGGCCCCTCCTCCACCCACACCTCCACCTTCCCCTGAAAGCCCACACACTCGGGCAACTACAACCCCACCGCCTCACAAGACGATTACCTTTCACCAGGAGCCAGTGGAAAACTCAGAATCTGACATCCTGGATATCTCTGGTGGTAATGCTGTGATCCCGAATCAGGTGAGTGCAGGAAACAACAAAGCATTGATCAAGTCTGTGGCCACTCCTCAACCGCCCCATCCTGTTGAACAGTATCAAACAGACACTCCATCCCGCCCTGACCCAGCAACCACCACAGAGGTCAGGCCATCGCAGAGTCCCTCTCCAACTCAGATAAACTCAGATGTGACCGATGGATCCTCTTTCCCCATGATGACCCCAGAGAAGCCTCCAGTCCAGGACACCACCCCTCCTGTGGACAAAAAATCTGCTGTTGTCCTGCAGCCTGAAGAGACTTCTGAACCTCCTGTTACACAGGTGAAAACCAAAATATGGTAATTTTAAGATTTACTAACAAAGAAACAGAAAATCCCACACTGTGTCAGTGTCTTGTACTTACTCTTTTTGGTATCGGTCCATAAACCTTCATTAGGATAAATGTAAGATTTCCATCAGAGGAACAGGTGACAAAATGTTATTACAAAGTTCATCAGAGCGTCTCAACGGCAAAAACATTTCATGAAACAAACATGAAATTTCTCCGGCTGTTGGTCAGTCCTCACACCTTCACCAGGTAAATTGCGATACTGAATACATTTAAATTGAATTTGCCCAAATGACCCAGATATTCAAAGCAAAAGTCTTATAGACGGATTGCATTCTGGTGTATTTTTGGCTCCTTTGGGTGCTATAGTTGATATTTATTTTTCCTCTGAAATTATTACTTTTCTCAGAACCTCCATTTATCTTAACAAGAACTATCTGAACTCGGGGCGGGCAGTATGGCCATGAAATAGCATCACAGTATTTCAGGGTATTTCTGCAATAATGATTTTCTTGACAGTATGGTGAAAAACTGAAAAGATTTTTGGGTTTGAACTCAAAAAAGCTGTTGAACTGAGCTCTCCTTGCTGTAATTGTTGGGTCTCCTTGTACTCACCAGAGTGCTTCTGCTTGAGGTGGTGAAATTTGTTTGACTACCAAATTTGTATTGTTTAAGTGTTTGTGAGGAAAGACTTAAAGTTACACTGTTAAGATGTCCTGTGAACGAAGTTATATTTACGGTCATTGTTTCTGACCAGAACACATTGTGTGTCAACCTTGAGGCCAAACAAATGTTTGCTTGCTTGCCTTTTTTTTTAGTAGAAAATACTCTTACCAGTTTTTTAGGTACATCTGCGCAAATGAGAGGAACCTCATGCCTAACTCTATGAAAAGGGGCAGACTGGGGCAAAGAAATGGCCTAGGAATTTGTCCCTGGTCAACCCACTCTCCAGACAAAGCATTTGTCGGGGCTCTGGGTCTCTAGAGACCTTTTATGCTTGCTTTCTTGAGAATTTTATGCAAGTACAGTACATGCCGAAATGAGCCATTAAAATACGTTTTAGCTAAGCCTTTGAGTATAATAAATTGTACATTCAAGCCTCGTGGCTGTCCAGGCCATGCATCTGCGATTTAAATGAAACTAGATCATTGGTGCAATAAAATTTGTCTCTCTTCACTGTAGGACGGCTATTTTCTAGGAGTGCCGTCTTAGCAAAAAAGATCTCTGCTTTTGGCCATCCACATTTAGGCTAGGGGTTAGGTCGACTTTTCAGCTGTTTCATTATGTTCTGATGTGGAGTATGTGATGATTGACATAGCCCTGCCCCACCCCCATCTGGGCCAGTAACCATACACAATAGGCAAGTTGATGAAGGCACGTACCAATCGATTTTCAACTGAAGTTTTTTGTCTTTATATTAGCACTATGTGGTTTATCTCCCCAATGTCCCGTGGCCTACCAGGAAAACCCACTGGTACTCCCGATAGCCCTTGTCTTTGAAGTTTATAATGTTTATGAGATCAGTTCAACTACATTTTGAGGCAGTAGTCAGTTGTAGTGTTTTTGCTTGACTGCATTACAGCAACAGGTGTTCTTCGCATCTTGTCAAGCCACATTCACATATATGAGAATTAGATAGGATATTTGTTTAAAAAAAACAAACAAAAAAAACAGATTCCTTTAAGAAAAGAAAAACTTGACATGACTTATCATTTTCACCTGCAGGTTGTTGAAAGCAGCCCACAGACAGAAACTGCAGCTACAACATCTCCCCTACTTGGTGCTGCTGGGATAGACCCCTCTCTCTCTGATGAAAACACTCTGTGTCTTAGCAAACCTGAACAACTCCTCAGCTACTATCCACAAAATCATAACCCTGCTATCCCTGCACCCAGCTCACCGGTGGAGCCCTACTCGGGTAATAGTGAGCGTCTGGAATTTAGCAATGCTCCCTCTACCGTCGTTCCTGCATGCTCTGCTGTCAGCTCCACCATCGTAAATACAGTCTCTGCACTGCCATGCCAGGAAAATGGCATTGCTCTTAGCCATAACGAACCGGAGGAAAACCACTATGACTCTCCTTGTCAGAGTTTGGAAATGCAGGAGGTGCTGGAGAACGTGGTGCATATATCCGAGGAGCCATCTATCCTTAACCTAGACGGCCAGAGCTCAGGCCAACAAGCTCAAATCATCAACGGGGAAGCAGCCATAGAGATCACCTCTGCACCACTGCTATCCAGCAGCGCTGCTGAAACTATATCAAGTGTAAACACCTCCTCCAGTGAGAGCCACCACCCCTCTGAGCATACACCTGCTGTTATTTCACCAGAGTTGAAGACACTGCAGGAGGAGACGACCACCTCTCACACCCTGCCAGCTAATACAAAGTATATTCTGACCGCTGCAGGAGTAGGCGCCTTTGCACTTCTGATGGCATGGAAGTTTAAGAATTGAGGGGATTTAATATCTTTTTAAAGGAAGAGGGGATTAGGCTTTAAGGCTTTGGAGAGAGGATCTGAAGGGTATAGGGCCTTATTGTAGTCACTGGCCTGGGATGGTGTAATAACAGAAGACTTGCCAGACCTATGTTCATGTCATTAATTACAAGTCTGTTTTTAAGTTGGACAATATTTTACTGGTGAGCAAAAAACAAATCTACCCTTCTTTTTCTAGTTAGGAAAGTGAGTTGAGATCTCAGGTTATTTAAGCACTTGCTGCAAATATGCAGTTTGTAAAGGCTCCAATGCTGTGTATTAATGATGGCTGTCTGGCTGTCATCCAGTGATGATTAGTGTACCAAAGACTTGACTTTTAGTGGATGTGTCCTAGGGCTGAACAAATAATCAAAATATTATCAAATATGGCCCAGGTGCATTATTCAAATTGCAGGAAATGCAATTTTTTTTAAAGGTCAAATGTGTCACAAGTTAACAACATACCATTATAAAAGTTGTTGTGTCTCGGTAAATAGTATTGTTAAGAATACAGTCTGGACCTACTCTATATATTTATTATTATATGGAGCTAAATAAAAGTGAATTGAATTCTCCAGACATAAGGGAACATACTTGTTTGGTACATACCACAGCAAAAATCTCATCATCATAATCCTGTTTATATTTTTTTCACTGAAAAGGAATTTCAAAAATTACCACTTCCACTAAAATCATGACTCATATTACAATCACAGTATCTGTCAGAAATAATATCAATGTGATTGTTTTGCTAGTCGTTCAGCCCTAATCTGGGCTGTGAAAGAAAGTACAGCATCACACTTTTCTTTTAATGTTGATAGTGGGAAATGGTGCTGTAAAAGATTTCTAGTGCACTGTATTTATTTGTACATATATGTATATACAATATATAGACCTCTAATATGTATTTTAAGGAAGGCTAATGTGTCAAAAACACTCCCAGGCACCCATAATGGTTATACAGCACTCACGGAATCCGTAAGCTTTGCAAATGTATCTGGTTCATATTCTAGACAAGTTTCTATCTAACTTTTTCACCATGGGTGATAAGGGTTTTTTTTCATGGCGCCGTCCTGTTTCTTTGTGAGCCAGAATGACAAGTGGCAACCTTAAGCTACTTTATCATGACCGGCATGCTTATTGCTGATGTCTTCCGTTTTGATGTTTCTAAATGTATGATAAAATGTAGCTGGTGTAAACAAATAGTTTTTATGCAATGAGATGATGTTAAAATGTACAATAAAAATTTAGAAATTTGCTAATCGTGCTGCACTTGGCAGGTCCTTAAGGCACCCACTTTAACTTATTTTTCCCTAGGTTTTCTTCTCCTGAAATAGAAGTTTGACAGTATCATGCAAATAGCATTGTCAATACAAGAAATGTCTGTGTAAAGTTTTTATGCAATGTCTTCAGCTATGTACTTGGAGAATTCACAAGTTTGTCGGCTATAAAATTGTGATGTTTATTCCAACTTTATTGGACACACAGAACAAATGTGACAGAACAGCCTTAATAGGAATCCATTGCATTATTATTATTATGTAAAGACTTAATTGAAAAAAGTAAGTAAAATAAAAAATTAACAATGCCTTTTGCACTTTAATTACTCTACATTACTACTATATTATTCTCAGATTCAATGTAATTTATAAATTGAATAATGAATTATTCTAAAGATAGGATTCAGGAAGCTTGGACTAAATTTACCAAACAAAAGTATTTTGTTTACAATATATTGTATTTTTTGGCTCCTGTTTTCATAAAGCAAAATAACATTCTTATCTTTTCACTTATTTGCATCATTTGTTGGGTGAGCAAGGTGTTTTTAATAATAATAGAAGTGTTATTGAGATATACTGTAGCTATATCATCTAAGATTTTGTACATGTATTTGCTGCTTGTCTCAAGTAGTTATGCTCAAATCATATTTTCTACTGTGACTAAAACTGCAAGAGACAAATGACATCAACCTTTCTTTTATAGACTGTTTTCTTACTGGAGGATTCGCATTCTGATTGGTTCTTGGGTCTTTCAATCACCGACTGACTCCGACCCCCTCAGTCTTGACAGCGAACATAAAAAGGACATGAACGGCGGCCGTGTGGACGCAGCTACTTAGCTAGCTAATTAGCTAGCAGACAGACCGTTGGACTTCAATGTCCGCATAAATTATTGACGAGCGATGGTTTAATTTATCATAAACGACAGCATATATGTAGCTGATTCGTCATGTCAATGTCGTTCAATGGCCACCAACGCGACGATGAAAGAATCGACGGAGACGAAACGCCCACGAAGCAGCCGCGGTCCAACAAGGAGATGCCCGATTGTTTCAGCAGCGAGCCGAACAATGAGGCGTCCGCGTCCGCAGGAGGAGCAACACCCGACCGGCGGACCTCCAACTCTACGGCGAGGCAACGGCACGACTCGGTGAAGAAAACAAGGCCGCGTAGGTGTTAACGTTGCTATCACGGGCTTAGTGTATTTACTGGGAAAGGCACCGTTGCATGGATACAGATAAATCAAAGGCGTAAGGTTTCACCCCACAAAAGACACTCAGTGAAAATACAATTTTGGAAAGAAAATCCTTGAAATAATCCGCATAATATAAATTGCTGTATAATGTGTCGGGATGATGCAGAAACGGACAAAATCATTATTGTATTGCAATGCAATATCGGTGAGCTGTAACGTTAGTGGCAGCAAATAGCCAGGATCTAGTTTGCAACAAGATGGCGTTCGCGGTAACGTTACACACTGTACTGCTGCCTCTGTGGATGAAGCTGCTTGGAGTTATGTCGGCCAACATTGACACATCTGCATTATTTGTCCCCATTACTACTGAGAATTCCAATATTAAATGTTTTTAATATAATGATGTTGTGGTTTTTTTTTAATTTTTTTGACAAAATGTTGGTTAAGTGAACAATTTTTTTATTTTTTTTAATCTCAAATAATGCAGCATTTCCCTGGTTTGGGATGGACATTGGAGGCACTCTGGTGAAGCTGGTGTACTTTGAGCCCAAAGACATCACAGCAGAGGAGGAGCAGGAGGAGGTGGAGAACCTGAAGAGCATCCGGCGCTATCTAACCTCCAACACCGCCTATGGCAAAACGGGCATCAGGGACGTGCACCTGGAGCTGCATGACTTGACGCTGTGCGGCAGGACAGGCAACCTGCACTTCATCCGCTTCCCTACACATGACCTGCCGGCCTTCCTGCAGATGGGCCGCAACAAGCACTTCTCCAGCCTCCACACCACCCTCTGCGCCACAGGAGGGGGGGCCTACAAGTTTGAGTCTGATTTCCGAACGGTGGGTCTGGTGTTATTCTCCTCTGTTTGCTTTTACTGGCAGGACAGTGAAGATGGACAGGAAGGAAAGAGAATTGTGAAGTTTTAGCATATTTATAGCATGTGATGGAAATTCATGTAATCATAGCAGAAGAGCCAGTGAGATGGACAGCACCTGAAATTCATGTTTAAAGATGTAGCAATACTGATGGTAAATACCAGGAGAAAATCTGCGTTTTAGTAGATGTTTAATCCTAAAGGAGCACAGAAATCAAAGCAAATTTATTTTGACATATTGTCATGAAATCATGATTATTACAGTAACTGTCCCTTTTAAAGTGCTTTTATTTTTTTATAAATCAAAATGTTTGATTTTGCACAATTAACTGCTAATTCAGCAGTTTTTTGTGGTAGTCGTTTTAGATTTTAATCACAAGAGATCTGATGATTTTGTTTTTGTGTTTTTTTTCT
Source organism: Micropterus salmoides (assembly GCF_014851395.1). Taxonomy (NCBI): domain Eukaryota; kingdom Metazoa; phylum Chordata; class Actinopteri; order Centrarchiformes; family Centrarchidae; genus Micropterus; species Micropterus salmoides. Next base: position 7,593,720 of record NW_024041039.1, read on the forward strand.
TCTTCTTTTTGGTAAAATACATTGTTGTTATAAAGGTTCCCTTTTTTCTCCCCCCCCCCACTTTCCATCCTCCGTCAGTTTCATGCTTATATGTTCTCCTGACCACATCCCCTCAGTGATATAATCTATGTTCTGTTTTCTCTAACCCCTCCCCCCCTAAAATAAAGATGGCAGACCTGCAGCTTCACAAGCTGGATGAGCTGGACTGTTTGATTCGGGGGGTGTTGTACATCGACTCAGTGGTGTCCAGCGGCCCCTCAGAGTGCTACTACTTTGAAAACCCCACGGACCCAGATCGCTGCATCCAGCGGCCCTATACATTGGAGAACCCCTATCCTCTGCTGCTGGTCAACATAGGGTCTGGGGTCAGCATCCTGGCTGTCTACTCTGAGAGCAACTACAAACGAGTTACAGGGACCAGGTAAATATCAGAGATGCGCAAACTGTGAAAGACATGTAGATGGTAGGATTAGTTCTTTTGAATGTAATTGGTTATTAACTTCTGATCCCAGGGTTGGCAATTCGATTCCCACCTCCTTCTGTCCACATGTAAAAGCGTCCTTGGGCAAGACACTGAACTCTGGGTTGCACAAGCCTGTGCATTCCTAATTGCCATTCCTAAGCCCGGATAAATGGGGAAGGTTGCCTCGGGAAGGGCATCCGGCATAAAAAGCCTTTTGCCAAATCAAATCATATTCTCATATCTTATAATCAGATCTTCATGCTAGGTCGGGCGGAGCCCGGTTTGCCAGCGAGATGGAAAAAGATGACCTGCTGCAGCGACCAGCCGAAAGATTTAAATTTGACCAGATGGCCTTAGTGTGATACATTAAGGTTATATCACACTTGATATTGTGTTGTCTATGTTTTTAAAGAAGAATTTGAAAAAGTTAGTGATAGTTATCAATGCATAAATCCAATGCACATCTAACTCCAGTTGGGTACAAGTGCAGGACAAAAACGGCATACAAAAGAAAAGGAAAGGTTGTCTGGACACTGAAACTGAATATATTGCTTGCTTAATACTTGGCTTTATCTTAGTACTTAATTTATGTTGATGATGACGCAGGCCACCATCTGGCACTGCTGCTTGGAGGTCAGATAATATACAATCTTAAAACAAGTAGGTGCAAAAAAGTATGTTGCACATTTAAAGATTGGTTTGCTTTTTGTATCACTGGCTCCAAATGTCAACGTGACCCTAGTGAACCATACACAGGCTGATTGAAGGTGATGCAGGGATTTGCAGGAGATTACACTCCAGTCAAGTGGGTGGCCTGTTTGGTGACATCTGCCCTTTGTGTCACCCTAATGTGTGAAAAGTAGCAGCGTATTATTATTATTTTTTATTTTTTTTTTAGAGAGAGGGGGGGGGGCGCTACAAAACCACTTCCTTTTACCAAGAGTTCTTTGTTTTATTTGGACTTAGTTTTAAATCCTCCTACTCTCTCCACTGGTTTGTTTTCACGTGTGACGACCTTGACAGGGAATACTTCGTCCTCTCTTGACGTAATTGGCCTTTGTGCGGAAAGAAACACTAGATGAGCGTGTATTTGAATTGGAAATCTATATATTATACATAACCTTTTTTTTGAAGTGGGCAATCTTATTTTTGCCAATGACCTTTCTCTTTGCCCTTAACTTTAGACTTCAGTTGGGAGGTGACGATCCCTACCCATTCAAGCAGGCATCTCAAATTCCAGACTGAGGTCTTTTACGTTTCTAGAATATTAATGGTGTGTATATAATCTGTTAACCTGTGTGTGTTCACAGCCTCGGTGGTGGGACCTTCCTGGGCCTGTGTTGCCTGCTGACTGGCTGCTCTACTTTCGAGGAAGCTATAGAAATGGCTTCTCAAGGGGAGAGCACCCGAGTGGACAAGCTGGTTCGGGACATCTATGGAGGAGACTATGAGAGGTTTGGGCTGCCAGGCTGGGCTGTAGCCTCAAGGTGCGGTTTACAGCTGCTTTTATTTTTTTACTGTCGGTCTCAAGCCTGTTTTTGGTGGATTCCAGCATAAACACAGTCACAGCTTTAATGAAACGGGGAACCCGGACAAGAGGCCTTGGTTTCATGCACTATGAGCAAGACCTTTTGTATCCACAGATGGAGAATATATCGAGAAAACATATCTATCTGCACCATTATTTCTTTTTTATTTAGTCTGAATCATGCCTTTGGGATTGGCTATTTGAGTCATTGCATTGCTGAATTTTTAACTTCTGAAGACCACTCATCTGATGTGGCTTGTGTTTGAATTGATAGTTTCGGCAACATGATGTCCAAAGAGAAGAGGGAGTCGGTGTCCAAAGAGGACCTGGCCAGGGCAACACTGGTCACCATCACCAACAACATTGGCTCCATCACCAGGATGTGCGCTCTAAATGAGGTGAGCAAAAAGAGTGCAAGGTGGGTGGATGGATGTCAAGATTCAGTGGTGAGGAAGTATTTATGAATCTTGATTATGCATTTACCAATAAACAGTGGATTACAGCACACCCATCTAAACACTCGTCAGAGTCTTAAACTAAGTCAGAGACACTGACGAGGATGGGATATCCATCAGAAATCAATCTCAAATGTGGTGACATAAGAATGATTTGTTTGTATCATAGTCCGAATTTTGGACAACACTTTTTATAAAAGACAATTTAAAAGTCTTAATTTAGATTAACCTGTCTTCAAATATCTGTTCCCCTCCGGCGTCCCTCGTGGTCGTGTCCTCTTTGCGTTCAGCCTCTTTACGGTGCTGCCTTGTGGCATCTTGATCAAGCAGCATTGTACAGGGCTATGAAGGCGTAGAGGAGGTAAGCTTCACCTATCCTGGTGTCTTTCACAGCCCAAAGCAGGGGGTGTCCATCTCATTAACCAATTAAAGACACATTATTTAGCAGTCAAAGAAGTATCTCTTAAATATGCAGCCTTAAACAGTGGTGAAGTAAATTAATTCATTTATATTACAAAAAGTTAATGTTTGATAGAAATAAATTAAATAAAAGTTTCATGTCTATGGTTTTATACGTTGAGTTGTTTTTAAAGAATTGGAATAATAATAAGTAATATGTACAAATTAATAAACTTTACAAACAAGTAGTATCAGCATTGTAGGAGGAAGTCTTTGCTTAGCGGGAAGTTACTGTTGCCTAACGGGTTTCACAGGTTGACACAGATATTTGTCAGTTGTTTATATTGTTTTTGAGGTAATTATTTTATTCCTGTTCTCGTTCATTACTAAGAACATAGAGAGAGTGGTGTTTGTGGGAAACTTCCTAAGAGTGAACACCCTCTCCATGAAGCTGTTGGCCTACGCCATGGACTACTGGTCTAAAGGACAGCTCAAGGCACTCTTCCTACAGCACGAGGTAAATAAATCAACCCCATATTGACCTCAGAGGCCAAAAATGTCATTTTGTTGCATGATGGGCTCAATGATTTTGTTTTTATTTTAGGGTTACTTTGGAGCGGTTGGAGCCCTGTTAGAGCTTCTGCATCCGTCCTAATCTGTCCAAAGTACATCCAGAGAAGAACTTGTCAATCTGCTGCAAAGACCATAAGCACTTTAGACTGTTCAGAATTAATTCCACAGTGGGATGTTATGCCAGCCACCAGCCTGTTACTGGTAACCTTTGGTTGTGGCAGGTAATCCTAAACATTTGGAGGACCAATTATGTTCTTAGAAATCAAGCTAGTTTGTAAAATGGTGAAAGTGGCGTCTAAATATAGATACACATCTACTGCTGTTGTCAGTGCATGCAAGTCTGTGTCCTGCCCTGACCGAAGTGGTCTGCAGCAAAGTTGATAAAGTCTTTGTTGCAGAAACCAGGTTTGGGCTGAAGCATCTCCAAGGAAATTCACCGCGGTTGCCTGAAATACTGTCTGTTAAAAAGTATTAATCATCATGTAGTCTTGTGGACTACACTGTGGGTATCAGGCCCTGGACCAGATATTTGCAAGTACATTTTATGGTTTATTTTACTCTACTTAGGTACCAGGTGGATGGGAGTTAAGTGTTTTATTGGACTATAGAGTGTGAGTTTATTTTATAAGAACTTTTAAGACAAACAGAAGAAAGATTTTTACTACAAAAGCATCATTCTTCATTGTTTATTTGCCAAATATATGAAATACCCGTAGTTCTAAAAGAAAAACACATCACCCACAAAAGTCTTGGCTGGTCTCTTGAGAGTTGAGATGATTTAACTCTCTAATGTAAAGTACTCACTAACTGATTCAGCTGCTGATATTCGTGTACTGTAACATGACTGATTGTTTTATCAGGCAAGATAATTGTGATAGTACTTCCCATCCATCTGGTACTCGTAGTAAGCTGAAACAAAACACTGAGAATCATTTACGACCACTTATAAGGGTTTTATTATCTGTGAGCATTTACTCATTGTCACCACTTGGACTTGAAATGAGGGTGTAAAAAATCCCTTGGCTGAAAAAAAAAAAAAAAAGACGCAGGCTTTCCTCACTGAATCTTAACTTAACAATTAATTGACACCATAATTGATAAAAATGCACAAGAGGTCAACATTTAATCAGACATAACCTGTTATTGTTACAGAATATGTAGAATTTGTAGATGAATTCGGCCTCTAAAAACAGTAAATATTATCCTGTTATTGTACTTTGCCCAACTAATCTCTGTTTATGAGCCCAGTTGTTTACTCCAAGCAGCTTTTTTTTTTTTTTTTTTTGTTTGTGTTTTTGCGACAGTGGTGTTATCAGCAAATCTGGACAATCAGTGTTGGGGGTTAGTGAGACTGTATGAGCAACACATTTAAGTCCCTTTCTGACCCCAAACGTGCCCTGCTGAAGTGCCCTTGAGCAACTGCATTCATTTCCTTGCAGAGAGAAATCAGAGCAAGTGAAACGATAGATACCGATACATGTGAAAATACAAAATGAGGGCATTTGTGAATTTTCCAAATTTAAGAAAGATATTTTAATGCAGAAACGTGATGCATCCCTCCAATGGAGGTTTTAGGTCCTGTGACCCCAAACCACTTGTTGAGCATGTTCAGTATGTACTTGTTTTGAATTTAATGTACAGGCTTTTGTTTTTAACATTTTTAGGAGGAATTGAGTAAGCTAGCACTTCTAATGACTGTGTGTGTTTTATCAGTTATTTGTCCCATCATTTCATTTAATGCTTATCCGTCCTATTTTAATGTAATCTATTAAGTAATCAGTCCACTGATGGATTACAAGGACCATAAAGAATCTTCAGCTCCCTAATTGAGAGTTGATGCCCTAAACAGTTGAAAATTCAGTTTTAGCTTACAGCTAGTAGAGATATTACATCTGCAAGTTGAATATACAGTAAGCTGATTTTAATTTAAGTGCCTGCCATGTTTTTTGTATATAATACAATAATGTGTTCAGCAATGTGATTTAAAATGAGATAAAACTGATGTGTAATTCTCAAGGTTTACCCAGTTTTCTTTGCAACGTAGAAGCAAACATACTTTTTTCTTTTTCTTTTTTTTTTGAACATTTCTTTTTGCATTGTCCATATTAAATACACACTTTTCATATCTTTGAGTACTTGTGGAATTTTTATTGGAACTTGGGAAATATGTTTTTGCTTCTTGATGGGAGTTAGATTAGGAATTGAGACCGCTCACACATTTGGAAACTAAATATGAAGCTACCAGTTGCAACTGGCTATTTTAGCTTAGCATAAGGAGATGTTTTTGGCCGTATGTATGTTACTTCACCAAGAATTAAACTGACCTTAAACTGCACTTCACCTTGTAAAAGGTGATGTGTCCTCTATACTTAAGTAGTATCCTGCTTGTCTTTTGTCCCTGGTATTGAAGTGCAGGTTGCCTAAAAGAACAAGACATAAAAAGTTAAGAGTAAAGTAGATTGAAAATAATAAATCATGGTTCTGTAAGAAACACATAATTGGTCTTGATTGCCTTCTTATTGTTAATGTCATAAATCTTGGGTCTTTATTGATGCAGATCTTGGTAAAAGTGTCCAAAGTGAGGTTTGGTGTCCACATTGGCATCCACATTTTTGATTTGTGGATGTGGATATTTTTTTATAACTGGATATATAATGCAATATTTTAAAGTAAACCTCTTTTACTTTATTGTAAGACAAAATTTGTCTCCAGTTAGGCAACTTTTATGCCTATTAATTTCTCCATCAAGTGAAGCCCAAAGGAATCTACCTGGAGACAGAATTACACCTTTCCTTTCCATGTGTCAATAATAAAGCATAATGTTATTTCCCCCCAAAAGTGGCACCATTCCTTTAATAACTCTGTATTAGAAAATCGAATATACACATTGAGTGTAAAGTCATCTTAACGCCATATCAAGCAGAGTATAAACTGCAGGTCAGTGTAAAGATATTTTTACAAGAAACTGTTCGCAGCTATTTTCCGGTTGTAAATCTGCGGACACGGTGCGTTTCGCCAGGCACGTAGACTACGTGCGAAATAAGTGAAATGCACGTGTGGTTTTATTTGAGAGGACAGCCTGTTACAGAACCAACCATGAAAGAGTTAGTGTCTTTCCAGGGAATAAATCCAGCCCACTTCATTCTAGCTGCCTTCCTCCTGCTCCTCCTCAGTGAGGGCTGCACAGCTGGCGATTTACAGACCGCTACGCTGCAAGAGTAATTGGCTGCTAGGTGGACCACTGCCCCGCAAACTGGACCCGTGTTTGATGGAGGAGATGAATTAGCACAAATACTGGGATATTTATTTATTTTTTGTCTTTTGGGGGGTTCCCTTTATAAACCTCTGGATCACCAAAAATTTAAGACCCAGCTCCCTCCTCTCCACTGCAACCGTTATAACCTGCTCATACTGGAAACATAAGGTAAGGCAGATTATGACAAGAGTTTGAGTCTTTAAATATGGAAATTTAGATAAATGCAAGCTGGAACTGTGATTTAGCTGCAAAACGGACAGTTAAACACTAATGTGTAAGAGTCTGGGTATTACAAAATATATTGATATCCATCTGCAGCAGTAGGGTATATATATTCACTAGGGAAAACTGTTTTACGAATATTGGAGGTGAAAAAATGTGAGGAATGCTGCAACAGGAAACAAAATATCTTCCCAAAGCCAATTACTGACTTGGAAATGTAGTCTGAAGGAACTACATTGGCAGGATTCCCTGCTGCCAAAAGTGTGGTCTCTGTACTGGAACTTGTTAAATTGGTACACATTCTCATTTCAGGTAAATAAGCTGTAGCTATAATTATTAATGGATAATAAATTATTTACTTTACAGATCAGCTGTAGAACCACATTCATTATGCATTAATTTTCTCACTTTCTGCAGGTATAAATGCGTATAAATGATTAATAAATTGGTCCAGATGCTCTGCAGCTTTTTTCCAGTAGATAATTGGTGAAATGGTGCATTTGTCTGGATTTTCTGATTTCTTAATAAGGTAAAAAGACAAAGAGAGTGTCATGGTGGAAGAGGTTAAACAGCAGCCTAAAGGACAACATGGCAACCGAAAAGTTGCTTAATGGCATTTAAACGGTCCCTTAATAGAAAGTGTTAAATTTCTCTCAAGTGTTTGGAACAGATTGCATCCCTGTGTTATGGTTTGCATCTGGACTCTTTTTACAAAACAGTTATGTGGATCAGAAAACCAACAAACCCTAACTGGACTTTCTCAGAATTTCAAGGGAATGGTTGACCACCATGTCTTTCCACTTTGAGCAACTTTAGTTTTCTGTTTTCCTGATCTTCTATATATTCTGAAACCCTCTGTGTTCATGTAAGATGCAGTTTCTTCCACCATCGATCTACTCCCTGTGATGTGGCTCATGTTCACTGGTTTAAAGTTTCACAAAGTTCCTCTGAGGTCAACAACATGCTGCAGCACGGCAGGAAATCTTTTCTGCTGTCCAAAAGCACAACAAAGTACAGACTTCTGGTAGTGACAGCAAACAGATTCAGAGTGTGTTTTGGTGGGAATGATTGCACGTCTCAGGGTTAGACTTTGTAATGACCAACGTGTTCAGTATGTTGAAGCAAAGTGCTGCGCTCATCCGGAGAACTGCTGCCTGGTTGATTTAAGCCTTTCACAAGACCTGATCCATGAACACATTGGTATGGAGAGTCCCTGCTTCAGTGAGGGGTGAGCGAGGAAGAGAAACAGTTCAATATGTGTTTATGTGTGTGTGTGAGAGAGAGGGGGTTTGCTTTATATTATCGCTGGATTGATACACAAGCGTTGACCTTTTTAAAAAAAGATCAGATACCTGTCAGTCGCCTGATGTGATTAAAGCTACAAAATAACCAATTTGTAAAACATGAAATAATCTTTTATATTCTGTGCATAATATATGTAATTTATTTAATTAATGTCCCACTCATTATTTCTGTTAATTTGTTCTTTTCCACTGAATGGTTACAGTGGGTCAGTCTCCCATACAGGTTAATTCCAGTTAATTTAAAAGTTGCAATAATAGTAGTTTTACTTAACAAAGTAATTGGTAAGAACATGAAAACATGGTGACTTTACTGAAATTGAGTCTAACAAGGCACGACATCAGGCAGATTGTTTAACCAGATTGTCTAAACTACTTTTTTTGGAGGTACAACGGAAAGTGAGCAGAGAAAGTGACCCAAAATGTTGGTAATAATCCCTCATTGCATCCCTCAGAAAAACTGCATGTATTTAAAAGTACAGTAATTACAGCAGGAAGTCAGTCTGTAAACTGTAATGGATATTTAGGCTAAAAATATCAGTAAAGTTCCACATAGTTTGGCTAAACCTTCACTTAGTGATTGTGCACATTTCCCAGAATATAATTTATTCATCCACAGCAGGGCAACATGCACAAGTTACCTCCACTCAAAATGGGGATAAAAAAAGTCTACGATTGCTTATATTCTCCTCACTCAGTCTTTAAAATGTCCTGTAGTTGTAGTATTTTGTGTCCCTGTCTATTTGCTGCGACAGTTGTTGGTGAAATCGCTCTCGTTGCCTATATTACAGCAAACTTGAACATTTCAGCTGCTTCTTTTTGAGGGACAACAACAAAACAAAATCTATTGTAGCACCTGGAAATACTGCTTTTGGCCAGTTATGTAAAGGAGTAAGCAAACATCAAAAGATAGATGAGGTGATCTACTGTACATCAGTTTTATTTCTGTGTGTTGAGTAGACATGGCACAGGGTGTGTTTAGCCTAGCTTACTACAAGAACTGGTAGCAGGATTTATTCTTTACATTACATTACATTGCATTGTTAGTAAGCAACCAAGTATATTTCCCAAGATGTTGGCGTGCACAGTTGAATTCTTTCTGGATATGTTTGTATATTATGCCCGTCATTCTCATCATTCGTCATTCCTGTGTTTGTTCTTGTCTCCACTATCAACACTTCAATAAAGGCATAAAAATAATCTTTAAAAAAAGCTTTGAAAAAAGATTATGAATTTCCCCACAAAAATGTCACATCACGTGGCTTCAGTTCAGCCATAGTTACTGTATGTCTTTAAAAGTCCCTGCTGACTAAAGCTTAGTGTGAACCTGTGTGTGTCCTTCCTTACACTGTGAAATTGGACTCAGACGGCGCAGTCAGTCTCAGACATGTTTTGGAAAGGGCACCTTATGCTTGTGGTTTCTGTACAAACACATCACACTACTATATTTGTGTCTCTGAAGGAATAACCCCCAACTTGCTAAAAGCTCAGAAGGAGTGTAGCTGTCAAGTTATCAATAGAAGGCCTATGTTACCATTCAGTACCTACCAGAGCTGCACAGGAAGGTTTAAGAAGGCAGGGTGAACATGTTGTAGGAAAAAGTCAGCTTGTTGTATCAAGAACTATGAATGAAGATTAATCCAGATGTCTGCTCAAAAAAAACTGATCATTAGCGTACCAACATTGAAAAAAACTGGACAGAAAAGCTATGAAAGGGATAATCATACTATGAAAGTGAAGCTGTTAATTTCACAATTATAAACATCCATGCCATTAAGGCCTACGCACTTTAAACGTTCCCTGTTATTCTTCCCCACATCAGAGTCAAGTAAACACTGACCAGATGGTTTGAATCAAACTGCCAGAGCAACTCTACACTCTTCCATATGCTGGGCATATTTTCAGCTCCTTTGTGTGAGCCCTCTTGGTTTTAGCTACGGCTAAATACATTTATAAAATACATTCAGAGAATCATTTACGGGGGCACTAGGGCTGACCAGAGGGACATTTTGGGGGGCAACTAGATGACTACTTAGACTGCCTAAAGTCCTGGTATGACATTAGCTCAACATGGTACTCAGAAGTGGCCCAAAATTAAACAAACATCTCCTGGTTGTACATACATTTCAAAACAGGGAATTTAGAAACAAAGAGCAAAAAGGACCATATTACCCGACCTGTTCCGATGTAATCCATGTCTCAATCACTGTAAAGGAATAGTTTGAAATTTTGGGAAATACACTTTTCCAAATCTACCATGTATAGAGGAATTTGACTTGGTTATACAGCACAGTGAAACAAGAGAAGTTAAAATTTCAACAAAAGTTAGAAAAGTTATTCAATACCACATTGACGTCCATGCGCTTTTGAAGCTGTTGCCAGAAGCTGACTAGCATAAAGAGTAAAAACAGCGAGCCTGGCTTTGTCTGCAGATACATTCTACTAACTAACTAACTAACTGTACCACTAACATTATATACATTGTTTGTTGGTTCCAAACAAACACTGAAGAGTTAAAATTACATTTCATGGAAAGTTATGTATCGCACTGTGCCAGCAACTGAATTCCTTTAATACATATGGGTGCATATTCATTTCATTTTGTTTGCCCCATCATATTCATCTCTCTTAAAGTTCTGGTGCCCAGCAGAGAGTATCTCATGTAAAAAACTTTCTGGTGTGCACAGTAACTGTTCGTGTAATTTTTGCATCCAAAGAGTTAAAGGTCATATTGTTTAACATATTAACTTTTAGTTGTTTGATGATATTTCCTGGTATATTTTCTGGGTAACTGAAAGCTTAATGGTGTGGGTAAAGCTTCCGATTTACCAATCGATCATAATCTATAGGTGGTGACTGAATGAATGAGCTGGGCTCAGCCTTAGAGATACAGTGAGGAGCTCAGACATCCAGAAGGAGCTCGGAGTAGAGCTCCTTCACATCGAAAGGAGCCAGCTGAGGTGGTTCGGGCATCTGATTAGGATGCCTCCAGGGTGCCTTCCTTTGGAGGTTTTTCTGGGCATGTCCAACTGGGAGAAGACCCCAGGGTAGACCCAGAACATGCTAGAGGGATCACATATCTCATCTGGCCTGGGATTGCCAGGAGGGGCTGGAAAACGTTTCTGGGGAGAGGAATGTCTGGTATAACCTTAGCCTTTGGCCACCATGACCCAACCCTGGATAAGTGGAAGAAAATGTATAGAGATAGAAATAGTTTCTCATGCCCACACAGAACGTTCTGATGGTGGAAAAAAATGCTTCCCTTTTGGGGCTCTGTACAGTCTTGACTATAGAAGCTTGTTTCTCCTTAATTCAAGTGGTGCTCAAGCATCAGTATTTTTAAAATACATATACAGCAGACTTGGCTGGTTGTTGTACCTCTTAAACTGATAATGACATCTCATTAAATCTAATTGAATGGGCCCAATATTCAGTATTTTGATTTGTAGAAAACCTGAAACAATCTTCTCATCTAAACACGTATGCTAAGATTTGTCTTGACATTATCTTTTTCTTTTCTTCATGTGCAGTTGAGATAATGGAGAAGTCAAGATGCAGGCAACAGTTAGCCTTCAGCCTTCTGTTCGGGTTGTGGTTACCTTCCTGTTTGGCCCAAACCACACCGTCAAATGCACCCACGCAGGCACCCACACCATCCCCGTCTCCCAAGCTCCAGACCGAACGGCTAAAGGTCAGACTGGCTGGATACCCCCGAAAACACAACGAGGGTCGGATAGAGCTTTTCTACAAGGGAGAGTGGGGAACCATCTGTGATGACGACTTCTCAATAACTAACGCCAACGTGCTTTGTCGCCAACTGGGTTTCGTCTCAGCCACAGGATGGACCCACAGTGCCAAATATGGCAAGGGCCAAGGTAAGAGTGACCTCAGCCACCTGAGATTCAGTTTTTGGCTTAACGTACTGTGTGCTCTGCTATATGGGCGTTTATGGGTTCAAAATGACATATACACAAATCAGGGATATTCAGATAATCTGAAATAAGATTCCAATCACACATGTAGTGTGAGTGAGTGTCAATGAAGACTTAAACAGTCTAAACATTGGCAGTTGTAGGTAGCAGTCCCCATCTGCCCTTTAATCCAAGTAGGTTAAAACAAATGCTTGAGCAATGTACATTATTATGAATATGTTTACCCAGCGTGGCTAGAGCGTGGCTCTAGTGATGACAATGTGAGTTGGTTGGTTTGTCACTTTGGTCCAGACTGAAATATGGCAACATCTACTGTATGGACTGGCACAAAAACAGTACAGTCAATCATGATTCCCGGACAATTAATCCTAATGACTTTGGTGATCCCTTGAATTTCCTGTAGTTCCACCATATGTGAACTGTAATAACTTACCTTCAGGTCTAAATTGTGATTGTCCAATTCTTGTTAGCATACTAACAGGCTTCACTAAGATGAAGAACATGGTGAACATTATACCTGCTAATCATCAGGCTTTTAACCTAACTGCATAACTGCGAGCATGCTGTTAGCATTTAGCTCAGCCTCACAGAGCTGCCAGTGTGGCTGTAGACTCTGTACACTATTCGTGTTGTTACAATTTATATCATGACTATTCTTTACAAATCTTAACAAAAATATGAATGAAATTTGTTTTCACAGTGTTTGACTAACTAAAGGACAGTTTGGTTGGACTTCCAAGCCACCCCAGCCACACTTTAACTTTTGTAAAATCAGAAACCCTTCTGTTTATTCAGAATCATTAATAACATATTGGATTTACATTTTAGGCATTTATCTGATTCTCTTATTCAGCCTCTTGTCTAGAGTAGGTGCAACTGTGGAGCACTTACTGCCATAAGTTCCCAGAGCACTAGGTTCACAAGCAACCAAGTGTCACTTCCAGGCCTGGACTGACTACTTTCCGCAGGCCTGGGAGTGTGCTGGAGCCACACTGACAGTCTGCTGCTTGTCCAGGGAAAATCTGGCTGGACAACGTGCAGTGTAACGGAGGTGAGAAGAGCATTGAATTCTGCAAGTCCCGCGGTTGGGGCAACAGTGACTGCACTCATGATGAGGATGCCGGAGTTGTGTGCAAAGACGAGAGGATTCCTGGCTTTGTGGACTCGAATGTTATTGATGTAAGTCGCTGAAATACATTTAATGAGCTTTTCTAATTTTGTTGCATTAAAAATTATGCTGAGAGTTCATTAAAGCTAAGGTAGGTAACATTTAAGAAACTAGCAAGAGTCGGCTACATTTTGAAAGTATTCAACTGAAAAAATCCCATCCCCTCCATTCAGGCCTCCCTCCAAAGCCACTCCCCCAAAACACATTTTCATGTGCAATGAGAGCATGGGCAGAGTCAGCGAGCATTCGATTTATTGATTGCTGTCTAGATAAATTTCAACAAATGACAAAAAAACAAAAAAACAAATGCTTCTGAAATAAATTGATTACCCAAGCTTCAAGAAGCTGTTATAAGCCCATAAACTCTAATGCTCCACAACCTACAGAGAATAAGGTTTACCCCACATGGAAGACAGTCAACACCTCAGTGCAACTCCACCTGTAGCTGCCACACGTACTCTGTACAATGTGTCTGAACCTGTTAAAAGCAGCAACCTCTCCAAGTATATTGTCCTGAGGTGATGCTGGGTGTGCAGAGCTTTCTCAGTAAACCTGACATTCCACAACAGCATTGGTTCCTATGACTGATTGTTTGTGGGTTTGTGTAGAAGAGCAGGGTCCTGACCTCAGGGTCACTAGTTCAGATGTGAAATTCTGCTGTGGTGATGTTTTCCCCTCCTTCAGCTGCAGATATCAGTTAGGGTGTAGTGATATGGCCAAATCTTACACGATTAACTCACCCAAAGACAACAAAGTATTTTATTTTCTTCATTTATATGGAGATAAAGAGCTGTGTTGCATGGCTTGGTAGACTTGCTAAGTTCACTCTTCAAATAGTTCTGTGTTTTTTTAGTAAACATTGTTGTTGAGTTATTTTAATGTAATTTCGCCAGTGTTTGTGCACTAAATGTAATTGAACTCATATATATGAAGCAAAAAATGAACTGATACTCATACTGAATTGTATTGTGGTGATAGAAATGAAGCTTGTGCTGGGATACGACTACAGTACATGATAACATAATGGTAAAACCAGACCAATGTAGGGTGTCGGGAAAGTAAATGAGCATTAAGTCGCTCAGCATATGAGCTCCTGACAAATGTCCTAAATGTAAATACTAGTATTTATTCTTAGACAGTAAATTATATTGAATATAGTATATAGTGTTTGCATTAATGTACTCTCAGATGGGAATGATGGTTGAATGAATGTGTAGCGGGGTGTTTCTAAAAAAAAGTGTCCTCAAACCCTCCCTGGATAAATAAAGATTTAAACCTGAGGGACTTGTTGGGTGGGATGCCTGCTTAGCTGTTTCCAGCTGGTCATCATGTTCCATTTGTTCTCTTTGATGTCCATTTGTACAATTGACTGGTCCAAGGTGAACAAGGTTAGACCGGGGACTCGTCAGTGGAACAGCTTGAACGAATGGATGAGGTGTCTCTGTTACATAGAAGGATCTTATGAAAAAAAAGTTTCATGAGAGTAAGTGGGCGGACTTTCAGATGCATTACTACTCTGCCTCTTTCTGCCTGTTGCTGCAAGTCAGGCTCAGTCCAATGTGGCGTCCAGACTTCTGACAATCTGTGACCGCAGCCTGTTTTTTTCCAAATAAACCACAGCGGAAGTGACTCACCGCAAAGCTAGCAATCAGAGATAGTCACGTTTACCACTTATGAACTGTTAGCAAGTGGATTAGACCTAAAATTACTCTCCACAAAAGCTATGACTCATTGTTTAGTCTTCTGCTCTCATTTAAGAGTCTTAAAGAAATGTGCATATGTGAGCAATAAGTATATGTCTGCATGCATGGATGTGTCAGTAATAATCATTATAAGGAATACAACCCTTATGATTGTCTGCAAACTAAAGCCTCCTTTCCTCATGTAACTATCATCAGCATCAGTGTGCACTACAACTTTATAATGATCTATAGAAGGATTTTAAAGGAAGAAAGGTTATTGGAATGAATATTTACAATGATGATAAATTACATACACACAATGAATTAATTCTTCATTAATGAACAGACACAGACTTTGAATTTGGTGCAAATTTAAATCTAGACTTTGAAAACAAACTGATGGCCCTGATTTTCTCACGACAGGCTCACATTGATGAGAACAAGATAGAGGAGGTGCGACTCCGACCCGTGGTCGCCATGGCCAAAAAGAAGCTGCCCATTGCGGAGGGTGTGGTGGAGGTGAAATACAAAGACGGCTGGGCACAGATCTGTGACCTGGGATGGACGATCAAAAACACACGCGTGGTCTGCGGCATGCTGGGATTCCCGCATGAGAGGAAAGTCAACAAGAACTTCTACAAGTAAGTGAATGGTTCAACTTTAATCATTAAAACATGATTCTGGTGTGGGCTCATGAGGTTAAAGCTGCAACTGACAACTTTTTGCACAGGCGGTGAAAATAAATTTGTACCCAGATGATTATAAAAGTTGTCATCAGAGATTGGGTCGCTCATGTTTAATCAAATCAGTCAATCTGCAATGGTTTATAGTAAGAGAGACAGTCCTCTGCTGTTTCAGGGACAGTTTGGATGTTAAGTTTTGATTAATCACTTCATGTGGAAGAAGTCTGCATACCTGACACCAAAACAGCACTCGTGGCCCCTTAAAGGGGTAGTTTGACATTTTGGGGAAGATTGATACCGTGCGGCTGTGGCTCAGGAGATAGAGCGGGTTTGCCTGTTAATCAGCGGTCAGCGGTTCATTCCCCAGCTCCTCCAGGCTGCATGTCGAAGTGTCCTTGGGCAAGATACTGAACCCCGAATTGCTCCTGTCGGCTGTTCCACCAGTATATGAATGTGTGTGAATGGTGATAAAAGCGCTTTGAGTGGTCGAAAAGACTAGAAAGGCGCTATACAAATACGGAGCATTTACATACCACTCTCATGTCTCAATATGAAGCTGCTCCGCTAGTTAGATTGTCTAAGTATAAAGACTGGAAGCAGGGGGAAACAGCTAACATGGCATATATGGTATGAAAACCACACTGTGCTAACTCTCCGCAAGAAAGCAAATAAGTGTATTTCCAAAGATATCAAACAATTTTTTTAAGATAATAAAAATGTGCAATAAAAGGGAAGTCTCTAAACAGAAGGACATTAACTAGTACCAACAATGGGATAATTAGGTTACTTATCAAAGTGGCTGTAACTTTCTCAATCATTCAGGAGGGGACGTTTGCTGCAGCCTGTTTGACATTCAGTGGCTTTAGTCTGTTAAGCAAAGTGGCAACACTTTGAACAAACCGCAAGCAGGATCTTAGTCATTGTTTGGTAAAGAGCCGACATTATTGGAACTGCTGTTTATTGTGAATATGAGAGGGAGTGTGTGTTGACTTTCTCTACCTTCTGGCACAACTGCAGCTCTACAACAAAGCGTATGAGTCTCTCATTGTTCTGTTCTGTTTCTTCTTTCTTCTTTCCGAGGATGTTTTTGTTTTTCCTTTGGATAGACAGAAAAGTCAACGGCTTTAAGGTCCTGGTCGAGTCACATAGTTGATGTTCTCAGACTCTGTTCGTTATTTTGCAAAGGAAGTTGGAAGATTATAATTGCCTGCAAAGATGGAAGAGTACGAACAATAGAAAAGAAGAACAAACCAGTGTGTGTTTTGTCCCATGTATTCTCACATCTGTGGTTCTCTGTGTGGCACAGTGTGATAATTCAGGGAACAAAAGTGAGATATCTGCATTCAAGTCTCAGTATTTATTTATGAAAAGAACAGGTAAAGTTGAAACAATTAGCGACAGAAATATGATTGGCAACAAATTTGATTATTGATTTATCATTTAATGTGCCAAAATGTCTGACAGCTCTGTGTGGTATGTGAGGACAGCAATTACTTTAGTGGACTCTCAGACCTCCGTTTTCTTTGCCCAGTTTGTTCTTCCAGTATGACTGCAAGCATTCCTGGCTGCGGTCCAGTGGAAGGCCTTTTATTCATCCCCTGCAGATGGTTCACAGTAGTCTGAGGGGAAATGTGTGTTTTCTCTCAAGCATGTGTGAAGGCTGAGGCTCAGGGGAATGATCCAGGATTGGGGGGGATTTGGTTGGTCACATAATGCACAGACAACAACAACTGGAGTAAAGCCAACCTGCTTTCAGTCAGATTCTTCTGTGCTGTCAGTCCCTCTGTCCTTTTTTAGTCTTCAGTTGCATGAGTGCAGGAGAAGCTGAAGATGGACAATGGTCATAGAGTTTGGTCATAAATATTTTTTGAAGGCAGAAACATACAAACAGGCACATTTTTGCCAATAACTGATTTTGTGATAGTCACTGTCCTCAAGGAGAATGTTTTCATGCCTAAAATATGGATGGCTGTCAGGGTGGAACAGCATTCAAAATGATTACAGGACACTTTAACCAACTAAAACCCAAGCATATTAAATGTTAAATCATTTGTTACCAGCTGTTGCAGGGTTTTGTTGTCCGACTATATTCATCGATTAGGATAAGACTGGTGACTTTGTTTTCAAGTTTGCTGAACCCAAAATGCCTGTTTTCATTATCAATGTCATTATTGTGTATGTTGAAATATGATTGAGGTGTGTGATATATTATTATAACAGATTTTATCTAATTGACAAAACAATCCAAATGAGTGAAACCTATAAACTAAAATGATTTTTTTCTCCCTATCTGAACACAATGCCAGACTATTTAAAATTACATATTTGGGAAATACTATATTTAGGATAAAGAAAAACTTCATATCAATCAATATCATTGTAGTTGACTGAAAAACCTAAACCTTGCTGACTTTCATGTGTACGACTAAAATGAAGAATGACATGATTTTCTGTTGGTTTAGAATATTAAATAAAGCTCCAGCTAATCATTATTTTCATTGTTGATTATCTGTCGATTCATTTCTCAATAAATTGATTAGTTGTTTGGTATATAACAGGTCGTAAAAATTGTGAAAAATGTCTATCAGTGTTTCCAGTATTAAAGAGAAATCTTACTGGTTAAATTAGCAAGTCTGTCTCTATCACTACACCACAGCATCGTCAATGACTAGACTTAAGGTAAGAGCTAACGATAGGTTAATACTGAGGTGTTTTAGCTGCTGAACAAGCCTCAAAAGGCCACCACAGTGCTGAATTCTGAATAGTTTGAATAGCTCTGTAATTGTGATCCTACATGGGTGACCTGAAGTCTGTAACATAATATACGGGAGACTTGTGGAATGACAAAAATGTTACTCACAGCCGACCCTCCAGTGCCTTACCTTAAAGAAATGTATTATGTGTGCAGCCCAGAGACGGCGCGTATGTGTGCGTATTTGCATGTGGTCTCTCCCCTGTATGTGATGGAATTTGGATGTCTCACTGTTGCAGACGTCTGAAAAAGCGAGCAGCTGAGAAGGTCTCCAGGACAAAGGTTAATGTTTCAGCTGGTGGAAGGTACACTGTCACTGGGAAACCCCACCGTCCACCTCCGTCTGCACTCTGTTTACTGTAGTTTTTGACAGTGGGTTTCCTGTTGGAGTAGAGAATAACCATTTAGCTCCTGTTTCTAGCTAGTTGACCACTTCCCCTCTCTCTAATATCATATTATTATGATGTGCAGCATGTGAATGGGTTGTAGGTTTTTATTTTATCCTGCTAAAACTCACGGTTGCCTTGTGTGTGTGGAGGTTTGGTTTTCTTTTCATTATTGTTTTTTGTCTTTGACATTTTCACTGACATGGCACAGATTGTTAAGGTGGAGCTAATCAAGGGAACTTCTACATCTAGTGCACAAATCATTTCTAATCTTTGTAACTAAACTAAAAGTAAATCTATAAGAGTTCGTCTTTGCTCTCAGCCTTTTGACGGGACAGTCTGTGCTGTGTCAGTGACGGGGGCTTAATTTTTTCCACAGATTAGTCCTTTTTAATCTAATGCAACAGCTGGAAATCCCATTCCCCAATATGGCATGCTTTTTGGAGGAGGTCAGTAATTTTTTCATCCTGGGTTCTTCAACTAAAAAGGTCACAGGCCTCAGAGTCCACATGACAAGAACCGATCTGTGTCTGCTAGAATCTGCAAATAATTCACACCATTTGTTTTAGTCTGTTCAGAGTGCCAGATGGGTGGAGTCTGCCACGTTGAACGATGAGAGAGGAAGTTAGTACATCATATTTTTACAGTTATTATGTGACATCCTTTATTTAGTGTTGTGAGGTTGGAAAATTGCACCAAGTAGGCACTTTAAGGAGATGAAAACAAATAATTACAGTGGATAACTTATAACAGTTTATATTTTCTTATGTTATTAAGCTTACTGAAAGATGTTGTGTGAAGACACTGAAAAAAATAAATCCTGTCCCCTAAAGGATACAGCTGGCTTTGTGTATTTTTCTTATTGTCAAAAATGTCAAACAATCAAAAAAGATCAAAATGAGATGAAAATAATGATCATTTGTAGACTCTAAATGAATCAGGTCCATTTGTTACCAGAGTAACAAAATATGAGTTTTTTTCTATCCTGTACTGAAAAAAGTTGAAGAACCCATAAACATAGATAATGCTTTTATTATTACGCCTACCTCCAAAACTTAAAAGCAGTGCCATATGTCAAGCAAAATCAATGTGGTAACATGAGGTTCACATTGACACAATAGAAAACCTACAATCACAAGAACAAACACGTTAATGATCACGCTTTACATTTCATATACTCTTTGGCCAAAGGTAGATGGACACCCAAACACTACACCCATTTGAACCACTTCTAGTTCATCCCAAAGGTGTTGGATGGGATCGAGGTCAGGGCTCTGTCCAGGCCAGTTAAGTTCTTCCACACCAAACTGGAAAAACTCATGTCCTTATCAACCTGGCATTGACATATATGTACATATATGTACAGGTATTGTCATGTTGATACAGGAAAGAGTCTTCCCCAAACTACAGTGAACAAAATTATAAACACACCACCTTTGTTTTTGCCCCCATTTATCATGAGCTGAACTAAAAGTTCTAAGACTTTCTCTATGTACACAAAAGGCCTATTTCTCTCAAATTTGGTTCACAAATCTGTCAAAATCTGTGTTAGTGAGCACTTCTCCTTTGCCGAGATAAGGTGTGGCATATCAAGATGCTGATCAGACAGCATGGGTATCGCGTGCGCCTTAGGCTGGCCACAATAGAAGGTCACTCAAAAATGTGCAGTTCCACACAGCACAATGCCAAGTTTTTAGGGAGCATGCAGTTGGCATGCTGACTGCAGGAATGTCCACCAGAACTGTTGCCCGTGAACTGAATGTTCATTTCTCTACCATAAGCTGTCTCCAAAGGCGTTTCAGAGAATTTGGCAGTGCATCCAACCGGCCTCACAACCGCAGACCACGTGTAACCACACCAGCCCAGGACCTCCACATCCAGCATCTTCACCTCCAAGATCATCTGAGACCAGCCACCCGGACAGCTGCTGCAACAATCGGTTTGCAAAACCAAAGAATTTCTGCACAAACTGTGAGGAACCTTCTCATGGAAGCTCATCTGCATGCTCGTCGTCCTCATCAGGGTCTCGACCTGACTGCAACTTTGCACAGCCATTGAAGAGGAGTGGACCAACATTCCACAGACCACAATCAGCAACCGGATCAACTCTATGCGAAAGAGATGTGTTGCACTGCGTGAGGCAAATGTTGGTCACACCAGATACTGACTGGTTTCTGGACCCCCCACCAGTTCCCCCAATACAGTGTAACTGCACATTTTCAAGTGGCCTTTTATTGTGGCCAGCCTAAGGCATGCCTGTGCAATACCCATGCTGTCTGATCAGCATCTTGATATGCCACACCTGTGAGGTGGATGGATTATCTCTGCAAAGGAGAAGTGCTCACTAACACACATTTGGCAGATTTGTGAACAATATTTGGAAGAAATGGGCCTTTTGTGTACATGTCTTAGATCTTTGAGTTCAGCTCATGATGAATAGGGGCAAAAACAAAAGTGTTGTGTTCATAATTTTGTTCAGTATATTTACACAAAGTTGAATGACATAGCGTTAAGATTTCCCTTAGTCGAAACTAAGATGCCCAAACAACCTCAGACCAGAATATGTATATGTGTATGTGGAGTTGGGTGTATCCACAAATCTTTGGCTACGCAGTGTATATAAGTGCTGATGAAACATGTCAAAATAAGTGATGAAAATCCACATTTTGACTGATTTAAATATTTGTCACATTTGTGTTTACATGCATTTAAAAAGGATGTCTCACTTTCAACAAATCTGTGTGCCCAGTGTTACTTTGAATATAACATACAATATACTGGGAGTTACATATTATGTGTATTTAACAACTATGTTGAAGGAGACACATCCTTTTGAAGAGTGTAACTACAGTTTTTAACATAATTGTGCATCATGTAACAGTTGTTACTATGGTATTTTCACTTTGTCACCTCATTTTCTTCCCCTAACTGTTCCGTCTAACCCGTGTTTACCTTGCAGGCAGACATCCAAAGCTAAAGCTAGCTCTAAGTCTAAACAGAGCAGCCCTGGCAAAAGGTAATCTGAGGATAAACAATTCTGTGGGTAAATTCAAGCTGTCTGAAAAGACCCACACACATGCTGCTTCCACAAGCCTCACAAACAAATGCCATTTAAAGTGATAATAAAATGTTGGATCTTCCCAAGAAAATAAAAAACTAATCCTCTAAGCCACATCCATCCCATCCTGCCTGACAAATGTGGCTGTTTAGCAAGAACGTCCATGATTTTCAAAACAAAAGCTTGTAGCTAAATCCAATAGTTGTTTAGTCAAAGTACTAACATAATGGACATGCAGAATAGTCTTTAAAACACCTGATGTATGTTCCAAAGAGCCATTTAAGCCAAAAGTTAAAGAAATATGCTTATTCACTTTATTTCCATAAGTTAAAAACAACTCTCATGTCTATATGCTAAATATGAAGCTACAGCCAGCTGCTGGTTAGCATAAATACTGGAAACGGGGAAAATAAAGGCATCAAAATTCTGTAAGCCATCAAAATTCTACCAATATTTTATTACGAACAGTAGTTTAATGCCAGTATATATTAAACTAATGAGATGTAGACCTGTAGGCAGATTTGTCAACTTTGGACAAAGCAAGGCTTGCTAGATTGTAGCTTGTAACTCCCTATAAAACCACAGCTTGTCAGTTTTACATTTAGTTACGGATTAAACAAATATGTTAATTAGCACAATTTTGAGTTGCTGGTAGGCAGTTTTTTTTTACTTTGGACAGAACCGGACAAGCTCTTTCCTGTCTTTATGCTAAGCTAAGCTAAACGGCTACTAGCTACAGCAACGTATTTACTGTGCACACTTGAGATTGGTATCAATCTTCACCTCTAACTCTTGGCTGTAATTTAGCATTTTAATGCTAAATGCTTTAATGCTTTTAGCATTTTATTCAAAAGTTTCATTGAATTTAATATTTGGCTTTACTGGACACACATTTACTGTTTATACCCAGGACCAAACTCAGGCCCTTACAACTGTGAATTTTTAATTTTGTCAAACATGTTTTTATAATTTAAGATACTTTAAGTTAAGATCTCTTTGATAGTTTGTGTGAGCCTGAATAATAGACAAAACCAAGCATTTTCATAAACAAGCGTCTCTGTTCACTTTGCCTTTGTACATCAGGATTATGTAGCCTCATTTTCAGTCATGCATTAATTTGTGTAGTCATTGACATTTGTTTTCTCAACATTTTGATGTCTTTTTGTGAAGTTTAATTGGCAGTAACTTTTCAAAGTTGCAGTTTGATTCACATCTGCCTTAATGTATTTCCTGTTTGTATAAAATTGTTTATTGATATTTTTGTATACTAAATGTGTAATCAGTATACTATTACAATAAGTATAAAATACATACATAGAATTAGTATAGATTTGGGACACAGATAATGTTTCTGTCATCACAGTCCTTGCGCCTGTCTCTGCTCCCTCCAGGTTGTATTTGGAGCGTCAGAAGAACTACTTCCACATTCATTCTGTGGCGTGTACGGGCACAGAGGTGCACCTGGCAGCCTGCCCCCTGGAGTTCAGCAAGCCAAACACAACATCGTCCTGCGAGGGCGGCATGGCGGCTGTGGTTAGCTGCATGCCGGGCCCGCTGTTCATGCAAAACAGTGGCTTGAAAAAGAAACTTAAAACTTCGGTAATGTAGTCTTTAACTTAAGATCAGCTCAGTAGGACTTGTACACAGCAGACATTTTATGTGTGACACTGAGCCAGCATGCACAAGCAGCTAAATTGAATTCAGCCATCATTATTTTATCTTTTACATTAATTCTTTCTCTACTGTGATATGTCAAAGTGTAGGCTACACTATGTATGCTCTAATGTTGAATTGTAATTAGCAACCGGAAGTAAATAACTACAGGCTTTTTATTGCCTTTGCTATTAGTGTATTAAGATAATTTACTCTGAACCAATCATTTTTGTTGGCTTTATGCTAGATATTTGACCATATCAAATAACAACTACTTATATCATTGGCCTCTTATAGGATTTAGGTTTCACCTTAACCACACTCTGTACACAAGCAGTCTGGATTGTATTCCCATGAATTTAGTTTATTTACTTCATTTATAACCCATTTGTTGCCTGTCTGAAGTAGAATAGGTTCCTTTAGCTTTATTAGTCTGTTGACCATTAAATTTCAATCTTGTCCTCACCAGCTTTAAACCGCATGGTGTTCCTCGGTAGATAGGTTTTGCTCAGCGTGTCATAACAGGCATGGAACCTAAGTCATGTTATACTCATTAATTAAGACTGCAAGATGCATTCCAAAAAAAAGCTAGTTAGTGAACCTTGATTTTTTTTTGTCAAATGATGTAGTCTAGCTTAAAGTATCATTTTGGTGTCACACAATTCTTAGTGAAATATTATCATAATATATAATATTTTTTAGGAAATGAAGTAGTCTAAGTTAAAGATACTAAATTTCCCACAAACATGGCGGCTTTACACAGTTGTTAAAAGTGGTCATATTACTGTAGATATCTGCCAGGATGCTCAGAAGACTAACCTGACAAAAATAAATTGAAATAATGTTTTATGTGTCTGCTTTCTCTTTAGAGCACAGTAAGACTGAAGGGAGGTGCCAGGCTGGGCGAGGGTCGGGTGGAGGTGCTGAAAGACAACGAGTGGGGAACGGTGTGTGATGATCGCTGGAACCTGCAGTCAGCCAGCGTTGTCTGCAGGGAGCTTGGCTTCGGCAGCGCCAAGGAGGCTCTCACCGGAGCACGCATGGGACAAGGTTAGGAAAAACATGTTTTCCAGTGACAAAAATGTGTTGGTTTGTGCAAACAGACGTTGACATTAAAAAACAATAAGAGATGAGGTCATACAAACACAAGTCAGTCTGTTTAATTAAGGACCAAATTTAAATGATGATCCAGCCAGCATTTTTCAGGCTATGTAGACTGCTCATCTATAACAAGGTTTTTCATTTCTGTGCTTTAATGTAGGGAGCTAACCTCATTGGTTGACTGACTTGTTATTCAAAATCTACATTTTAGTGCATTGTGATTGGAGTAAATAAAAAAAAAAATTCAGCTTTGTAACTTCAGACAGAAGTCCACTGAAAACGTATAAAAGATAGTAGTCAATGTCCTGTTTGAGAGAAGGCCAAAAAACGTTCATTATGTCCGACTGCAGAGGGAGTGCTCCATCATGTAAAAGGGTCCAAAGGTTCACCCTGCAATTATAAATAACCTCCACCCACAGAGGGTATTATTTCCACATCCTTAGTAATCCTCAAACATTTTGTACGTAAGTATTTAAAGTCCATGAGCACCAGTGAGGTGATATATCTCAAGACATGATTGAAAATGACAAAAGTAATCTGTGTGTTTAAAATTTGCAATATTTTGTTTACTTAGATAATAATGTAGATCCTCTACACCCAGAATCCCTATTTCATATGAATCGTGATTATGGGGATAGCCCCGTTGATTCTGTAATTCGCATTGAACCCATCACCTGAGGCAGGATCTGTCTTTAGACGGGACTTCAGTCATCAGTTGTCTGTCTGCAGCCTGCTCGTCACCCCAGAGAATGGATAATTTGCCATCAACAAGTCCACATTCCTACACGGATTCCTCATTTGGAGCTTATTTTAATAAGTAAAGGAATGTTGTGCATGAAGAAAGAAAAGAAACAAAGACAAAAAGACATGAAAGAAAGAACTCCATCACAGTAAACAAATATGCTGTTCATATTCTAAGCGTATGTCAGGCATTTTTTAGAACAGACTACCATCTGTGTTATTTCTGCTAGGCTATGGACCATTTCATGTGAAAATGAGGCAGTAGATTTCATAAACCCACCTTCTGTCTGTGCCTATGTGTGAGTAAGTGAGCATGTCTCCGTGTGAATGAATTACGGCCAAATAAGGAGTTGGTTTTTAGGTTTTGGACCGAAGTTTTTAAAGGCTCATTATAAGTACCTTATTTGATTTCTGCCACTGCTCTAAAGACACACCACACTTCACTGTGCTGCATTTGGAGAAAATTCCTTAAATTCACCCATTGTCTAAGGAAACACAACATGGTCCCAACACGAGTATTGTACTAATTCACCACACCTGACTCAGGTGTGGTGAATTAGTAATCAGACACCATGAACACATCACAAGACAGTTCGTTTTGCAGTGTAGGCCACCACCGATATCCTCTTGTATTTACAAAATACTGTATATATGAAGCAACAAAAGTGACAATGTCTGTCAGTTAATCGTTATAAATGCATCAATCATCAATCATATATCAAGTGTTAATAATTAATTTGCAGTTAATGACCATATGAAATACATAAAGCTAGAGTTTTTTCCTGAAAGAGTTTGTGTGTCAACTGAGTGATACCACATTCAGTCCCCAGTTACCATTTTTCAACATGTACATTGTGTCCTCGTCAACATCCTTGCCCGAATTACTGGGAAGCTCTGTTTCTTGGTTTTAAAAATTGTGAATTCATAGTATTTTAAACCCTCACACAGCCAACATCTTTCCTATCCCTACCATCCATCCCATATGACTTGAATGCTGAATTGGTGAAATATGTCACTTCATCGTGAAGCATGAGGAAAGTCGCTGGAAGTGAAACATTGCTGTGAATAATTATTCTTTAACCGAACAAAACTATTAAGTGTTGTCACCATTTCACTCAGAATAAAGGTGCCAGGTAAAATATTAAAGTATTTATCTCAGTGTGTGTGTGTGTGTTCCTCATTAGTGATTCTTTTCAACAACATAGACGTGTGTGAAATTTTTTGGTAAACTTCCCTGATTTTCCACCAAAGAAGAAACAAGCAGTCTTTTGAAGGTGCGGTTCTCAGAAACTCTGGGTGGGGATGTCTGCTCTCGTGTGTGTAGATTATGATTTCTACCACAGAGGAAGTCGGTCGCAGAGACACATCACAAAATCCTTTTGAGGCAGCAGCATACCTGCTCTGTGCTCAGATGGATGTCAGACCGCCACCTAGCTGAATTAGTCCAAGAAACGTTCCTTAACGTCACAGAAGTCGGAAACGAGCACCGCTGAAGGAATTCCTTTCACAGAAATTTCATGATACAATCACCTCATGGTGCTATGAGTCGTAGTGATGGAGTGTGAGTTTAGAGGGTGAATGTAAACCTGGGTGCCGCTGACAGAGAGCATGCATGCTCAGCAAACATGCTTCAGGTTAAAAGCGAGTTGTGGATTAGTTTCAAGAGGTACTGTATTATGTAGTAGTTTGAAAGGCATACAAGACTGGACTCCATAAATACAAGTGTTGTATGGAAACATGTCAAAATTTTACATCAGAGCAATAGAAAGCTAAAATTATACACATCAAACAGCAAATGTACTGTACATCCTGGGCATCTAAATGTAACTTTGTATGGTCCTATCCGCTTTTATGATGAAAAGTAAGTTAAATGTGACATTTTAATTTCGAATCAGTGTTTTATCAGTGTCTTTTTGTTTTGAATTTTTGTGGTTTAATGACAAAGTGATTCCACCATCATCCAGTTAAAGCTTATACATTTACATAATTTTCCCAGGACAAAATGCTCAGCGCCATGAAAAAAAGTGATGCGTTTGTTTTACGATTCTGGTAGCAGTATTATGAACGAAATTAAATAGAACAGGATACACACCATGACTAGTAATGGCTACCATGGCAAATAATAATACACAACAAAGGAGAGGGGGTCCAGATTTGCTCAATCAGTCTGAGTCTTGAAACCAGAGTCCAAAAGGCAGGCATAAATTGACCTGAATTGTTTTAATCTGATCTGAGCACCTTATTAAATGGGTTAGGACTCATTAAATCCTGCAGTGTGTATATAAAGAGCCAGGAAAGAAAGGTTTGAGACCTTTGCCACTTTGTCTTGGCTCCCGTCACATTCTGGCTGACAATCAAAGCAGAACCCTTTCAGCTATTCCACAAGCAAGTCTACCTTCTTTAACTTTTAAGCCTCTGTCTGTCTGTCTTGTCCAGGAATGGGTCCAATCTACATGAATGAGGTGAAGTGTCTCGGTCAGGAGAAGTCCATCTGGAACTGCCCCTTTAAAAACATCACATCGGAGGACTGTCAACACATGGAGGACGCCGCCGTCCGCTGCAGTGTGCCCTATATGGGATTCGAGAACTTGGTCAGAGCTGAACCTCCTTACAAAAACGTTTCATTTTGAAATTGTGCTGTTAACTTGAGGAATAGTTAGAAAGTTCATTGAATTGTTAATACCATTATTATACTATTTATTACATTAGCCAGGACATGAAACTGTGTTGGTTACTTTTGAAAACTGGGCTGAATAAGTTAACTGCTTTAGATTCAATAAGTGTAGCATAGGAATGTTATACTGTGTTAATTGTGTTATCCATTAATTTAGTCCTTTGCTGATCTAAAATTTTTTGAGGATTGCTCTAACATATGAGATTTAGAGCTGATGCTCACAGAAATCTCACAGTTTCACTCTAAACCAATACTTCTTCACTGCTGTCACACAAAAAGTTATGTCATTTGGCATTTTCATATTTGTATGTACTGAATTAGTTCAAGTGCTCAGATTATTTTTGTTAGAGCTCAGCATTTATGCAGATACTTTTTTGTGACAACACTGATTCCCTGTTAACACAGAGTATATATGGTTGTGCAGTTTGCATTATACCAGATCATACTCTTCCGTGTTTCCTGTAGATCCACATAGAGGCCGACCAAGTGGGATAAAAACTCTGCAAGGGAACACTTTCATCGTACCGATAGTTTTCAATTTGAGTTGCATACATGTAAACCACCAGTAAAGAAAAACTTATGATGCTAACATTTAAAATTTTAGACCATGACTGACACCAGCAGACTTTTTATCCAGCCTGGCTCTTGTGTATCTATGCTCTGCTCTCTGGTTCCTAACACATTGGCCCCACACAGATCCGAATCACAGGAGGACGGACCCGTTACGAGGGCCGTTTGGAGGTGCTGAGCTCAGACTCTAACGGGACGCAGAGCTGGGGTCTGATCTGTGGAGAGACCTGGAGCACCAGGGAGGCCATGGTGGCCTGCAGGCAACTGGGCTTGGGCTACGCTAACCAGGGCCTGCAAGTAGGTTATTAACACCTCTGAAGCCAACTTTCTGCAGCAGAGCAGAGGTGCTTTGACCAGCGGGTCGTCTTTTGGTCTATTTGACATATGCAAATATAATATACTGTCATGAACACTCACTGGCCAATTTAACACAACAAAAGAAAATGTCATTCCTGTCATTTCATGACAGTTAACTCTACATAAACATGTTCAAATATATTCAGTATTTCTGTTCAGTAACAGATTCAAACATATTGCTAACATGACTACAAATTCTGGTGTATATTTTTGGAATATACTTGAACATGCCTGTATTAATGTCTGACAGTACATTATAAGTTCCATATGGAGTAGATGTCTCTTTTCCTACACGCAGGAACATGATTCTGTTTTGGTCTTTTCTATGCGGCCAGACCAAAACAGACACACATGAAGTTTCTAATTAATCTCAAAAGCCACTCACCACTAATTCAAAATGGTGACCTCATCTGGAAACCCTGTTGACGTTCTCCATGCCAAGAAAGTCTAACCAAGTTTCTGCTTCAGCAACACAATCTCCACTGCCTGATGACTGTATATGAACAAGTTTTAGTTTCAGCCCAGACAGTTTAGAGACAGAACAGGAAGTGTGTCCCCTCACTGACTCCCAGCAGGGCATTTCTGCAGATCCGGATAGTAGGCGGCCGGTCCAATTATGAGGGCCGGGTGGAGGTACAGGTTGGGTCCAAGTGGGGCACAGTGTGCAGCACAGGCTGGACCACAAAGGAAGCCATGGTGGTTTGCAGGCAGCTAGGGCTCGGCTACTCCATGCATGCCATCACTGTAAGTAGGACCGAAGACTTAAATGAAGATTCCACTATGAGATATTTAATGAACAAATGTATTGTTTACAGGATAAGCTTCTTGAGATGCATCACGAACAACAGCATGACAAACAATAATTACAAAAGTAAACATTAGAAGTAGGAGCATCTTGATTTTTAATAAAGATAAGTGAAGAAATAAGCCTAGTGTTGAAAAATGGAAAAGGAAAGGAATACATTGAAAATTAATATGAACGAATGAATTTGATTTAGAGACTTAAAGAGCTTCATACATGATCACAGTGATTGGTATGACATGGACATTTAAAAATATGCCTGCTAAACTATTGTAAATGACATTTAAAGGTAAAGAAACAGGACTCAGTATCAAGTTTTGACATTCGACACCAACAGTTTATCAAACTGTGCCTTAAAATATTCAAATGATTTATAGTTCCATCTTGAAGCAATCATGATTCTTTTTTGAGTAAAAATCCACATAAAAATGTACCTTTAATTACGGGCTCATTTTGATTGTTTTATTGGATCAATATGAGGTATTTCCAGTACTTGCATAACCAAATTCAGTTTGATATAAATAGAAAATGCTAGATACTTGCTGACTTTGCCATAGCACCCAATACTGCCTCCCAGCAGTATAATCGCAGCTGTAAACTGTGTTTAATTTCAAAGCAGTAACCTGGGAGGAAATTACACTAAAACAAAATAAATATATTTAAACAGCACCAATAAACGTCAGGTTTTGGTGTCAGTTGCC